>NW_024722513.1:0-10707 GCF_018991925.1 Homarus americanus | reverse complement strand
ATATGTGTATGTATATACGTATATGTATGTATATGTGTGTGTGCGTGTTTACATATATGTATATGTACTGTCAATGAATATGATGCAACTCTTTGTGTACGAACCTCTGTCCTGCATGGCAGTGAGCAGTGACATTATCCATTTGAATCTGACCTCTATACATTTATAGTTGTTAATGAATATGATGTATTTCTTTGTGTGTGAACCTCTGTCCTGCGTGACAGTGAGAAGTGATACCACCCTCAGTGTCAAGACCTGACTGAATTACTCAGAATAGGCAAACTGTACTACAAGCTCTGCCAATAAATTTGTTAAACTAAAAACGCTGCATCTAATGAGCGCTAATCGAATGGACCCATGGCTGGTTTAGATTTTGATTTTGAGGAAAAATGCAGAATTCGTCTCACCTTGGGGTGTGGGTGCGTTTGTGGTGGTGGTGGTGGTGGTGGGGGCGACGTCCGACTTAATCCTTCGATTACTGTATTTTACCTTTACATTTGGCGTTGAGCGCAAAATAGAGTATTGTCTAGAGGTGGGCGAAGACGGTGATGTATGTGTATGTGTGTGGTAGTGTGTACGTATTTGGTGCTGGTGACGGCAGCGTCTGACCTGGTCACGCGAATTGTGCATTTTTCATCAAAATCAAAATCTAAAGCAGCTATAGAATCGTGTTCTAGTTGCGCTCAATCGATACAGCATGTTCGAAAACCCTTTGTTTGGGAAAGGTTTCTTTGCTCATAAGTAATTTCAGAGCGATTAGATCAATAGTAATGGAATTGCAGCTACATTTCTTTCCAGGATGTCTACGCTCATATTATTGCTATTATCAGCCCCAAGGTATATTTTATTGATTTCGGAAGTAAATAATACACCCAAATTTCATTTCCATATGCAGGTTTGCCGGTGTAGTAAGGGTTCGGCTGGAATATCGTCCTGAAGAGTGATGAGAGGTACCTGTAAAGTCACTTGGAGGGCGTCTGGGATGCTTTATTGCTATTCCTTTATATTGACAACATTTATTCCATCAATCGGACAAATAATCATCGACTTAGAAGAATTACTAACAAAGGATTTCTTCACATCCAACGAAGAGACTGGTGAAGGGTAAAGTCTCCATATCTTCCTTAATATTGCTCTAATCCCTCTGAAATTCATTATGAGCAAAGAAACCTTTACTAAAGAAAGGGTCTTTGCTTACGCTGCATCTAATGAGCGCAATCGGGACGCGATTCCATGGCTGGCTTAGATTTTGATTTTGAGGAAAAATGCAG
This sequence comes from Homarus americanus, assembly GCF_018991925.1. Lineage (NCBI taxonomy): Eukaryota > Metazoa > Arthropoda > Malacostraca > Decapoda > Nephropidae > Homarus > Homarus americanus. The sequence goes on along the minus strand of NW_024722513.1, from coordinate 9,436 downwards.
AATTCGTCTCACCTTGGGGTGTGGGTGCGTTTGTGGTGGTGGTGGTGGTGGTGGGGGCGACGTCCGACTTAATCCTTCGATTACTGTATTTTACCTTTAGATTTGGCGTTGAGCGCAAAATAGAGTATTGTCTAGAGGTGGGCGAAGACGGTGATGTATGTGTATGTGTGTGGTAGTGTGTACGTATTTGGTGCTGGTGACGGCAGCGTCTGACCTGGTCACGCGAATTGTGCATTTTTCATCAAAATCAAAATCTAAAGCAGCTATAGAATCGTGTTCTAGTTGCGCTCAATCGATACAGCATGTACGAAAACCCTTTGTTTGGCAAAGGTTTCTTTGCTCATAAGTAATTTCAGAGCGATTAGATCAATATTAATGGAATTGCAGCTACATTTCTTTCCAGGATGTCTACGCTCATATTATTGCTATTATCGGCCCCAAGGTATATTTTATTTATTTCGGAAGTAAATAATACACCCAAATTTCATTTCCATATGCAGGTTTGCCGGTGTAGTAAGGGTTCGGCTGGAATATCGTCCTGAAGAGTGATGAGAGGTACCTGTAAAGTCATTTGGAGGGCGTCTGGGATGCTTTATTGCTATTCCTTTATATTGACAACATTTATTCCATCAATTGGACAAATAATCATCGACTTAGAAGAATTACTAACAACGGATTTCTTCACATCCAACGAAGAGACTGGTGAAGGGTAAAGTCTCCATATCTTCCTTAATATTGCTCTAATCCCTCTGAAATTCATTATGAGCAAAGAAACCTTTACTAAAGAAAGGGTCTTTTAATACGCCGCATCTAATGAGCGCAATCGGGACGCGATTCCATGGCTGGTTTAGATTTTGATTTTGAGGAAAAATGCAGAATTCGTCTCACCTTGGGCTGTGGGTGCGTTTGTGGTGGTGGTGGTGGAGGCGACGTCCGGCTGAATCCTTCGAATACTGTAATTTTACCTTTAGATTTGGTGTTGAGCGCAAAATAGAGTATTGTCTAGAGGTAGGCGACGACGGTGATGTATGTGTATGTTTGTGGTAGTGTGTACGTATTTGGTGCTGGTGACGGCAGCGTCTGACCTGGTCACGCGAATTGTGCATTTTTCATCAAAATCAAAATCTAAAGCAGCCACGGAATCGCGTTCTGATTGCGCTCCATCGATACAGCATGTTCGAAAACCCTTTCTTCGAGAAAGGTTTCTTTGTTCATAAGTAATTTCATAGCGATTAGAGCATTATTAATGGAATTGCAGCTACATTTCTTTCCGGGATGTCTCCGCTCATAATATTGCTATTATCGGCCCCAAGGTATATTTTATTGATTTCGGAAGTAAATAATACACCCAAATTTCATTTCCATATGCAGGTTTGCCGGTGTAGTAAGGGTTCGGCTGGAATATCGTCCTGAAGAGTGATGAGAGGTACCTGTAAAGTCACTTGGAGGGCGTCTGGGATGCTTTATTGCTATTCCTTTATATTGACAACATTTATTCCATCAATTGGACAAATAATCATCGACTTAGAAGAATTACTAACAACGGATTTCTTCACATCCAACGAAGAGACTGGTGAAGGGTAAAGTCTCCATATCTTCCTTAATATTGCTCTAATCCCTCTGAAATTCATTATGAGCAAAGAAACCTTTACTAAAGAAAGGGTCTTTGCTTGAAGCATACACTTGAACACTATATTATTGAATGTGACACTGTCAAAGACTTCAGGCCACCTGACTTACTGTATCTTGAACTATGTAATTACTTCATTGAATCAGGTGTGCTTGAGGACATTCTTGCTGTTTATCCCAAATTTGCTAGCCCACACTGATTAGTCTTCAATTAGAATATGACTCCAATGTATGTGATCCACTGACCTATATATGCTACTGGTGAATGTGATGTATTTCCTTCTTTGTGTACGAACCTCTGTCCTGCGTGGCAGTGAACAGTGGCATTACCCACATGAATCTGACCTATATATAGTGTCAATGAATATGATGCATTCTTTGTGTACGAACCTCTGTCCTGTATGGCAGTGAAAAGTGACATTACCCACATGAATCTGACCGACGTATATGTATGTATGTGTGCGTGTGTGCATGTATATGTACGTGTACGTGTATATGTGTATGTATATACGTATATGTATGTATATGTGTGTGTGTGTGTTTACATATATGTATATGTACTGTCAATGAATATGATGCAACTCTTTGTGTACGAACCTCTGTCCTGCATGGCAGTGAACAGTGACATTATCCATTTGAATCTGACCTCTATACATTTATAGTTGTTAATGAATATGATGTATTTCTTTGTGTGTGAACCTCTGTCCTGCGTGACAGTGAGAAGTGATACCACCCTCAGTGTCAAGACCTGACTGAATTACTCAGAATAGGCAAACTGTACTACAAGCTCTGCCAATAAATTTGTTAAACTAAAAACGCTGCATCTAATGAGCGCAATCGGGACGCGATTCCATGGCTGGTTTAGATTTTGATTTTGAGGAAAAATGCAGAATTCGTCTCACCTTGGGGTGTGGGTGCGTTTGTGGTGGTGGTGGTGGTGGTGGTGGGGGCGACGTCCGACTGAATCCTTCGATTACTTTTATTTTACCTTTAGATTTGGCGTTGAGCGCAAAATAGAGTATTGTCTAGAGGTGGGCGAAGACGGTGATGTATGTGTATGTGTGTGGTAGTGTGTACGTATTTGGTGCTGGTGACGGCAGCGTCTGACCTGGTCACGCGAATTGTGCATTTTTCATCAAATCAAAATCTAAAGCAGCTATAGAATCGTGTTCTAGTTGCGCTCAATCGATACAGCATGTTCGAAAACCCTTTGTTTGGCAAAGGTTTCTTTGCTCATAAGTAATTTCAGAGCGATTAGATCAATATTAATGGAATTGCAGCTACATTTCTTTCCAGGATGTCTACGCTCATATTATTGCTATTATCGGCCCCAAGGTATATTTTATTTATTTCGGAAGTAAATAATACACCCAAATTTCATTTCCATATGCAGGTTTGCCGGTGTAGTAAGGGTTCGGCTGGAATATCGTCCTGAAGAGTGATGAGAGGTACCTGTAAAGTCATTTGGAGGGCGTCTGGGATGCTTTATTGCTATTCCTTTATATTGACAACATTTATTCCATCAATTGGACAAATAATCATCGACTTGGAAGAATTACTAACAACGGATTTCTTCACATCCAACGAAGAGACTGGTGAAGGGTAAAGTCTCCATATCTTCCTTAATATTGCTCTAATCCCTCTGAAATTCATTATGAGCAAAGAAACCTTTACTAAAGAAAGGGTCTTTGCTTACGCTGCATCTAATGAGCGCAATCGGGACGCGATTCCATGGCTGGTTTAGATTTTGAATTTGAGGAAAAATGCAGAATTCGTCTCACCTTGGGGTGTGGGTGCGTTTGTGGTGGTGGTGGTGGTGGTGGGGGCGACGTCCGACTGAATCCTTCGATTACTGTATTTTACCTTTAGATTTGGCGTTGAGCGCAAAATAGAGTATTGTCTAGAGGTGGGCGAAGACGGTGATGTATGTGTATGTGTGTGGTAGTGTGTACGTATTTGGTGCAGGTGACGGCAGCGTCTGACCTGGTCACGCGAATTGTGCATTTTTCATCAAAATCAAAATCTAAAGCAGCTATAGAATAGTGTGCTGATTGCGCTCAATCGATACAGCATGTTCGAAAACCCTTTGTTTGGCAAAGGTTTCTTTGCTCATAAGTAATTTCAGAGCGATTAGATCAATATTAATGGAATTGCAGCTACATTTCTTTCCAGGATGTCTACGCTCATATTATTGCTATTATCGGCCCCAAGGTATATTTTATTGATTTCGGAAGTAAATAATACACCCAAATTTCATTTCCATATGCAGGTTTGCCGGTGTAGTAAGGGTTCGGCTGGAATATCGTCCTGAAGAGTGATGAGAGGTGAACCTGTGTGTCACTTGGAGGGCGTCTGGATGCTTTATTGCTATTCCTATATTGACAACATTTATTCCATCAATTGACAAATAATCATCGACTTAGAAGTTAATTACTAACAACGGATTTCTTCACATCCAACGAAGAGACTGGTGAAGGGTAAAGTCTCCATATCTTCCTTAATATTGCTCTAATCCCTCTGAAATTCATTATGAGCAAAGAAACCTTTACTAAAGAAAGGGTCTTTGCTTGAAGCATACACTTGAACACTATATTATTGAATGTGACACTGTCAAAGACTTCAGGCCACCTGACTTACTGTATCTTGAACTATGTAATTACTTCATTGAATCAGGTGTGCTTGAGGACATTCTTGCTGTTTATCCCAAATTTGCTAGCCCACACTGATTAGTCTTCAATTAGAATATGACTCCAATGTATGTGATCCACTGGCCTATATATGCTACTGGTGAATGTGATGTATTTCCTTCTTTGTGTACGAACCTCTGTCCTGCGTGGCAGTGAACAGTGGCATTACCCACATGAATCTGACCTATATATAGTGTCAATGAATATGATGCATTCTTTGTGTACGAACCTCTGTCCTGAATGGCAGTGAAAAGTGACATTACCCACATGAATCTGACCGACGTATATGTATGTATGTGTGCGTGTGTGCATGTATATGTGCGTGTACGTGTATATGTGTATGTATATACGTATATGTATGTATATGTGTGTGTGCGTGTTTACATATATGTATATGTACTGTCAATGAATATGATGCAACTCTTTGTGTACGAACCTCTGTCCTGCATGGCAGTGAACAGTGACATTATCCATTTGAATCTGACCTCTATACATTTATAGTTGTTAATGAATATGATGTATTTCTTTGTGTGTGAACCTCTGTCCTGCGTGACAGTGAGAAGTGATACCACCCTCAGTGTCAAGACCTGACTGAATTACTCAGAATAGGCAAACTGTACTACAAGCTCTGCCAATAAATTTGTTAAACTAAAAACGCTGCATCTAATGAGCGCAATCGGGACGCGATTCCATGGCTGGTTTAGATTTTGATTTTGAGGAAAAATGCAGAATTCGTCTCACCTTGGGCTGTGGGTGCGTTTGTGGTGGTGGTGGTGGTGGAGGCGACGTCCGGCTGAATCCTTCGAATACTGTATTTTTACCTTTAGATTTGGCGTTGAGCGCAAAATAGAGTATTGTCTAGAGGTAGGCGACGACGGTGATGTATGTGTATGTGTGTGGTAGTGTGTACGTATTTGGTGCTGGTGACGGCAGCGTCTGACCTGGTCACGCGAATTGTGCATTTTTCATCAAAATCAAAATCTAAAGCAGCTATAGAATAGTGTGCTGATTGCGCTCAATCGATACAGCATGTTCGAAAACCCTTTGTTTGGCAAAGGTTTCTTTGCTCATAAGTAATTTCAGAGCGATTAGAGCAATATTAATGGAATTGCAGCTACATTTCTTTCCAGGATGTCTACGCTCATATTATTGCTATTATCGGCCCCAAGGTATATTTTATTGATTTCGGAAGTAAATAATACACCCAAATTTCATTTCCATATACAGGTTTGCCGGTGTAGTAAGGGTTCGACTGGAATATCGTCCTGAAGAGTGATGAGAGGTACCTGTAAAGTCACTTGGAGGGCGTCTGGGATGCTTTATTGCTATTCCTTTATATTGACAACATTTATTCCATCAATTGGACAAATAATCATCGACTTAGAAGAATTACTAACAACGGATTTCGTCACATCCAACGAAGAGACTGGTGAAGGGTAAAGTCTCCATATCTTCCTTAATATTGCTCTAATCCCTTTGAAATTCATTATGAGCAAAGAAACCTTTACCAAAGAAAGAGTCTTTTAATACGCCGCATCTAATGAGCGCAATCTGGACGCGATTCCATGGCTGGTTTATATTTTGATTTTGAGGAAAAATGCAGAATTCGTCTCACCTTGGGCTGTGGGTGCGTTCGTGGTGGTGGTGGTGGAGGCGACGTCCGGCTGAATCCTTCGAATAATGTATTTTTACCTTTAGATTTGGTGTTGAGCGCAAAATAGAGTATTGTCTAGAGGTAGGCGACGACGGTGATGTATGTGTATGTTTGTGGTAGTGTGTACGTATTTGGTGCTGGTGACGGCAGCGTCTGACCTGGTCACGCGAATTGTGCATTTTTCATCAAAATCAAAATCTAAAGCAGCCACGGAATCGCGTTCTGATTGCACTCCATCGATACAGCATGTTCGAAAACCCTTTCTTCGAGAAAGGTTTCTTTGTTCATAAGTAATTTCATAGCGATTAGAGCATTATTAATGGAATTGCAGCTACATTTCTTTCCGGGATGTCTCCGCTCATAATATTACTATTATCGGCCCCAAGGTATATTTTATTGATTTCGGAAGTAAATAACACACCCAAATTTCATTTCCATATACAGGTTTACTGGTGTAGTAAGGGTTTGACTGGAATATCGTCCTGAAGAGTGATGAGAGGTACCTGTAAAGTCACTTGGAGGGTGTCTGGGATGCTTTATTGCTATTCTTTTATATTGACAACATTTATTCCATCAAATGGACAAATAATCATCGATTTAGAAGAATTACTAACAACGGATTTTTTCACATTCAACGAAGAGACTGGTGAAGGGTAAAGTCTCCATATCTTCCTTAATATTGCTCTAATCCCTCTGAAATTCATTATGAGCAAAGAAACCTTTACTAAAGAAAGGGTCTTTGCTTACGCTGCATCTAATGAGCGCAATCGGGACGCGATTCCATGGCTGGCTTAGATTTTGATTTTGAGGAAAAATGCAGAATTCGTCTCACCTTGGGGTGTGGGTGCGTTTGTGGTGGTGGTGGTGGTGGTGGGGGCGACGTCCGACTTAATCCTTCGATTACTGTATTTTACCTTTAGATTTGGCGTTGAGCGCAAAATAGAGTATTGTCTAGAGGTGGGCGAAGACGGTGATGTATGTGTATGTGTGTGGTAGTGTGTACGTATTTGGTGCTGGTGACGGCAGCGTCTGACCTGGTCACGCGAATTGTGCATTTTTCATCAAAATCAAAATCTAAAGCAGCTATAGAATCGTGTTCTAGTTGCGCTCAATCGATACAGCATGTTCGAAAACCCTTTGTTTGGCAAAGGTTTCTTTGCTCATAAGTAATTTCAGAGCGATTAGATCAATATTAATGGAATTGCAGCTACATTTCTTTCCAGGATGTCTACGCTCATATTATTGCTATTATCGGCCCCAAGGTATATTTTATTTATTTCGGAAGTAAATAATACACCCAAATTTCATTTCCATATGCAGGTTTGCCGGTGTAGTAAGGGTTCGGCTGGAATATCGTCCTGAAGAGTGATGAGAGGTACCTGTAAAGTCATTTGGAGGGCGTCTGGGATGCTTTATTGCTATTCCTTTATATTGACAACATTTATTACATCAATTGGACAAATAATCATCGACTTGGAATAATTACTAACAACGGATTTCTTCACATCCAACGAAGAGACTGGTGAAGGGTAAAGTCTCCATATCTTCCTTAATATTGCTCTAATCCCTCTGAAATTCATTATGAGCAAAGAAACTTTCACTAAAGAAAGGGTCTTTGCTTACGCTGCATCTAATGAGCGCAATCGGGACGCGATTCCATGGCTGGTTTAGATTTTGATTTTGAGGAAAAATGAAGAATTCGTCTCACCTTGGGGTGTGGGTGCGTTTGTGGTGGTGGTGGTGGGGGCGACGTCCGACTTAATCCTTCGATTACTATATTTTACCTTTAGATTTGGCGTTGAGCGCAAAATAGAGTATTGTCTAGAGGTGGGCGAAGACGGTGATGTATGTGTATGTGTGTGGTAGTGTGTACGTATTTGGTGCTGGTGACGGCAGCGTCTGACCTGGTCACGCGAATTGTGCATTTTTCATCAAAATCAATATCTAAAGCAGCTATAGAATCGTGTTCTGATTGCGCTCAATCGATACAGCATGTTCGAAAACCCTTTGTTTGGCAAAGGTTTCTTTGCTCATAAGTAATTTCAGAGCGATTAGAGCAATATTAATGGAATTGCAGCTACATTTCTTTCCAGGATGTCTACGCTCATATTATTGCTATTATCGGCCCCAAGGTATATTTTATTGATTTCGGAAGTAAATAATACACCCAAATTTCATTTCCATATACAGGTTTGCCGGTGTAGTAAGGGTTCGGCTGGAATATCGTCCTGAAGAGTGATGAGAGGTACCTGTAAAGTCACTTGGAGGGCGTCTGGGATGCTTTATTGCTATTCCTTTATATTGACAACATTTATTCCATCAATCGGACAAATAATCATCGACTTAGAAGAATTACTAACAAAGGATTTCTTCACATCCAACGAAGAGACTGGTGAAGGGTAAAGTCTCCATATCTTCCTTAATATTGCTCTAATCCCTCTGAAATTCATTATGAGCAAAGAAACCTTTACTAAAGGAAGGGTCTTTTAATACGCCGCATCTAATGAGCGCAATCGGGACGCGATTCCATGGCTGGTTTAGATTTTGATTTTGAGGAAAAATGCAGAATTCGTCTCACCTCGGGCTGTGGGTGCGTATTTGGTGGTGGTGGTGGGGACGACGTCCGACTGAATCCTTCGAATACTGTATTTTACCTTTAGATTTGGTGTTGAGCTCAAAATAGAGTATTGTCTAGAGGTGGGCGAAGACGGTGATGTATGTGTATGTGTGTGGTAGTGTGTACGTATTTGGTGCTGGTGACGGCAGCGTCTGACCTGGTCACGCGAATTGTGCATTTTTCATCAAAATCAAAATCTAAAGCAGCAATGGAATCGCGTTCTGATTGCGCTCAATCGATACAGCATGTGCGAAAACCCTTTCTTTGGTAAAGGTTTCTTTGCTCCTAAGTAATTTCAGAACGATTACAGCAGTATTAGTGGAATTGCAGCTACATTTCTTTCCAGGATGTCTCCGCTCATAATATTGGTATTATCGGCCCCAAGGTATATTTTATTGATTTCGAAAGTTAATAATACACCCAAATTTCATTTCCATATACAGGTTTGCTGGTGTAGTAAGGGTTTGGCTGGAATATCGTCCTGAAGAGTGATGAGAGGTACCTGTAAAGTCACTTGGAGGGTGTCTGGGATGCTTTATTGCTATTCTTTTATATTGACAACATTTATTCCATCAAATGGACAAATAATCATCGATTTAGAAGAATTACTAACAACGGATTTCTTCACATTCAACGAAGAGACTGGTGAAGGGTAAAGTCTCCATATCTTCCTTAATATTGCTCTAATCCCTCTGAAATTCATTATGAGCAAAGAAACCTTTAGTAAAGAAAGGGTCTTTTAATACGCCGCATCTAATGAGCCCAATCGGGACGCGATTCCATGGCTGGTTTAGATTTTGATTTTGAGGAAAAATGCAGAATTCGTCTCACCTTGGGCTGTGGGTGCGT
>NW_024722512.1:0-4074 GCF_018991925.1 Homarus americanus | reverse complement strand
GGGGATGAGGAAGAAGAGAGAGGGGGAAGAGGAGGAGGCAGGGGAGAGGGGAGCGGAGGAGAGTAGGGAGAGAAGGAGGTGAGAGGAGGAGGAGAGGGGTGTAGGGAAGGAGTGGGAAGGGAGGAAAGAGGAAAGAGGAAGAGAGGGGAGGGAGGGGGAGAAACCTGCACTTCTGCCTATAGAAAAATTAAAAGGTTTACACCATAATATAAAATAGGGAACGAAATAGGTACTTGAAATCTGTAATAGGGAAGGAAAAGCAGCTTCCTTCCTTCCTTCTTCCCTTCCTTCTGTTCCTTCTCCATATTTTAAAAGGTCTCCTCCAACACCTCCTCTTCCTTCTCCACTCCTCCTCCAACACTTCCCATCGTCCGTCCTCCACCAGTCCTCCATAAGTTTTACACGTCACCCTCCATCACTAGTCCTTACTCTTCCTCCACCATCACCATCACTGTATAGATATGTACATACCAAGATGTGTGAACACGCCTGACACCAGGACTCTTGTTACCATTCATTGTACCATTTATTCACATGTCTGTATTACTACATATTATTATAGCATGTCTGATGTCCATGCTTATGTCTAATGCCTATGTTCATTCACTATGTCCCGATGTACTATGTCTGTACCGCGCTAGTCGAGTAATTAGAAGACCTCATTTATTGTCCTAGGAATGTCTAGCAACTCCCCTTGCCTAGCTAGCTAATTTCCCTCAGATCGGCCTCGGCCTACCTACGGTCCGGGGTCCCTAGTAATCGTTCCTGTATCGGTTGGCTATCACGCCAGTCTTGTACACTTATTGAATATATCTACTGCTCGTGCCCTGGAGTTTCAAGAACCTTGTCTAGGATTACATCCACCACACCACATGGCGCAGTTTGAGTAGCTCCAACACGACAGTTTACAAGCCTCAAGAGCCGGCCTCGTCTGTTTCCCGCCCAGAAGATATACTCCACAGTGCCCCTGGATTTAAAGTGCTTTGTGACCTTGTGAAGTGCCCTAAGTGAAGTGCAGTGCCTTTCATGTCTCTTTGCTATGTTTCTGCGGCCCTACAGGTAGCAGACACGCCTCCAGCCCAGTTTCCAAGACAGCACTTCCGGCATACACCCCCCATCCACGGAGGCTCGCAAGCCACTGCCCGCGTCCCCTCCACTGAGCCAGCTCGCCCGGGCGCGCGGAGGAATACACCGCCGCTAGCCGCCTCCTCTCACTTCACAAATATTACAGTCAGTACTCTTTTACTTGCCAGCCAGTTCCTGCACTTAAGCAAATCCATTGGCGAAAATATGGCACTTCACCTTATTCTCCTTGTCTTTCCCATCGCAACAATACCAAGCACGAGATGTCTGACCACGACGATTTGCTGGGAAATTTATATGAGGATTATGAGGAAGACGACGCCTCACAGACCCTCCCACCTCCCCTCACGCCTCACACGCCGGGCGCGCCAAATTCAAAGGATGGGAGCCAGGATATACGTCAGTTAATCCACTTCCTACAAGTTTCTCAAGAGAAGGAAGCCCAAAGACGTCAATTAGAGGAGGAAAAACGACGTCAAGAGGAATTGTCAAGACAGTCAGAGGAATCAGCTTACCGCCTTCAACTTCAACAACAACACCAAGCTGATAACCACAAATTCCTGGACCTATTGGAATTGCTGGCAACGAGGACGACTTCACCAGCTGCCACAACCAATTCGCCAGCTTCAGCCTCTTCATCTATCCTTCAGACAACGCCTCCTCACACGTCACCTATCTCCCCTAGGTATGCCTCAGTGTCTTCTCAACCACCCGTTCCAGTCTCAACTCTCGTCGACCTCTCCGTGCCTCCTCCACCGCCTGCCGTCTCGAGTACACCCCTGCCCAGCAAGTCTTCAGTTCCCAGCCCCCCACCTCTTCAATCTGATGCAACATATCAAGTATACCGTCAATGGCGACGTCGTTTCGAAGACTTTGCTGTTATGTCTGACCTCTACCGAATGCCCCCTCATAAACAACTCATCCAATTAAGATCGTGCATTTCCCTCGATGTTCAACGCCTCCTAGAGCACACGCTAGCCATCCCCCCTGACTCCCCCAGGTCAGTGACAGAGGTTTTAAACGCCTTGCAGAGTCATTTCCGTGGCCTCCGCAATGAAGCTTTGCGTCGTAGGGAACTGCTATCCTGCAAACAAGCTTCTGGGGGATCATTCTCAGACTTCTATGCACGACTTAAGGACCTAGCAACCGAGGTGGACCTATGTACAGGCGATCCTGTAACCTGTGCTGAGATCCAGCTCAAGATGATCTTGCTGATGGGTGTACGTGACGAGGACCTGCTTCAGAAACTCCTCACCCTCGACACCGCCTCTTCCCTCACCGACTTCGTCACCTGTTGCAGGTCGTATGAAGCCACAAGAGAGGCTGCCTCAGCTATACACTCATCGCCATCTCAAGTCCACGCCGTCTCCACCTACAAGAGGAATCAACGCCAGATGCAGACGACGTCCTCTCCACAGCCCCCGTCACAGTCACCAGTTTCTTCTCCCGAATCCTGCAGAAACTGTCAGCACCAGCATGGTCCAGGAAAGTGCCCTGCGGCTGATAGTACCTGTCGAAACTGTGGGTTTCAAGGCCATTGGCCCCGCACACCTCGATGTCCTGCCAACAAGGCCTCATGCAACGCTTGCAACAAGCAAGGACACTTCGCCAAGTGTTGCAGGTCCACCAAGAAGCCTCCATCTCCAGGTCAAAACGTCTCTTCACAGCCCGACAGAACGTCCACACCACCGTCTCCCAAGAACAACAAAGGATGCCGACGCGTGGATGATACCTCGAGTGACAGGTCCCCCAAGCCCGTCAATGTTCGTCTGTCCTACGGTACTAACTCTTCCAACCTCCTGATGATACCTGACACGGGCGCGGACATCACGGTGATTGGACCAACACACCTGGACGCCCTCAACATCCCCAGGAGTAGCCTGTCACCCACAGCCATGAACGACGTGCTCACAGCGGACGGGTCCCCGATGGCTCCACCTTTGGGTTGCTTCAAGGCAACACTACAGCTCGGTCCCAAGTCTTGCCTTGCCACAGTCCACGTCCATGAGGGCATCCAAACCCCTCTCTTGTCATGTGGCCATTGTCAGGACTTGGCCATGGTCTCATCCGAGTTCCCAAAGCCCATCCTCGCTGTGACACACCTCAACAGGTGTGCAGAGATACCTGTTTCAGCCATGACCACACCTGCTGCCGCCCGGGAGTTCTTTTTTCGTCAGTTCAGCGACGTCCTTGTCTCCAAGCCCGACCTCCAGAAGACGCCGCTCAAGAAGATGACAGGCCCCCCGATGAGAATCCACCTCAAGCCTGGTGCGACGCCTTTCGCCATCCACACACCCAGGCCTATCCCCTTTGCCATACGGGACAAGGTGAAGGCGGAGCTCGATTCTCTGGTGCAGCAGGGGATCATCAGACACGCCGGTGAGGAGCCCTCCGAGTGGTGCCACCCTATGGTCTTGGCACCCAAGTCTGTAGGTGTTCGCATCACAGTGGACCTCACCCATCTCAACTCGCAGGTCTCCCGTCCCGCCCATCCAAGCAGTCCGCAGCGTCACCCCGTCTGCAAAGTTCTTTACCACGGCGGATGCACTGCATGGGTACTGGCAAGTCGACCTGGCGGAAGAAGATCGCCACCTCACTACATTCATCACGCCCTACGGCCGCTTCCAACACTGCCGCGGACCCATGGGCTTCGCAGCAACGGGGGATGCGTACTGCCTCCGTGGGGATGTGGCTCTGCAGGGTGTCACCAACTGCGTGAAGGTCGTAGATGACATCCTGCTCTTCGACGACAATCTCACGGCCCACTTGAACCGAGTTCATCTGATGCTCACAAGATGTCGTGCCCATGGTATCACCCTGAACAAAGATAAATTTGTGGTCGCCGCCCCCCAAGTTAACTACTGCGGCTACAACATCTCGCCAGAGGGGATCTCAGCTGATGAGGAGAAGGTCAAGGCCATCAGGGACTTCCCTACTCCAGCGAACCTGACCGACCTTCGCTCATTTATAGGCCTGGTAAATCAGCTGGCC
>NW_024722511.1:0-25000 GCF_018991925.1 Homarus americanus | reverse complement strand
CATGGCAGCCCGAAGGCTGAAAATATACAACGAACAGAGATGACAAGTTACATATGGTGAAATCGGGGAGTGAGTCACTTGATTGACAAAAGCTTTCAATACAGATACATAAGAAACATAGAGTCAACATATAGATTAACTTTAGATCTGGTACTGTGGGAGCTGGTCTGTAGACATTCTTGTGACCTGCTGTCGGCACCAAGAGTCCTTCTCACTGTCTTGATGGCCGTTGTACCTGACTGCTAAGCCGCTACCTCACTACAGCTGCAGATGTACCACGTGGTCCGAGTAGGTCCTCCAGCTCACACAGGGTGTTGGAGATGGGTCTTGTTTCTCATATGATGTAGTTAGGAATTCATAATTCCTCACCTGGGTGGAGTAGGGAGTCCTCATTTCTCTCCTGGTGTAGTTTGGAGTGTTTCTTGGCTTTTCATCCAGTGTTGGGGGTGGCGAGTGTACCGCGGGCTGGGTGCGTCAGGTCAACAGCGGCCTCTAAGTACTGATTGTCGTTCTAACAGTTGTTTCTTCCTTTCGAGTTGAAAGTGTCACTTTTGTATATCAGTTGTGGGTTGATCGTCAATCTTTGCACCGTACTGTTGGTGGGAGGATGTTGATAAATCCAGATGGGGAGGAGGAGATGGGGAAGGAGAAGGGCCTGACAGACCAGGCTGGCAGCTGTCTCCTTGGTCAAGAGACCACAGCCGCGTGAGCGGGCAGCGCCGACTACACACGTCCTTACCCTATGAAGGTTGAAGGAAGTGTGTGTGTGTGTGTCTGTCTGTGTGTGTGTGTGTGTGTGTGTGTGTCCTGGCCTTATGTTGTCAAATCTATCACTTTATTTTTACCTTCCCACCAAAAAGTGGGTGACAGTTTCTTGTTTCAAAAAATGAGAAAAACGAGGTGGTGAGAGGCCCTCCTGTAAATCCTCCTTGTTCCTCTGGTCCCCCTGTCCCCCTGCCCCCCTGTTACCTCCTGTCTTTCTGTCCCTCCTGTACCCACCTGTTCCTTCTGCCCCCCTCTCCCCTCCACCCACCTGTTCCTTCCTGCCTCTTACTTGTTCCCACCTGCCCCCCACCTGTTCCCTCTTGTCTCCCACCTGTTCCCTCCCCCCCCACCTGTGCCCACCATCGTTAATATGCCACGTTACAGTCTCTGAGGAGAAGAGAAAATTAGACTATAATCCTGAGAAGATGTAACAGTGTCGCCGCAATCACAATTTATACGGTGTTCTAAGTGTAAATATTAACGAGATAAGAATTGTGTGAAATTGTGTGAGTCATCCCTGGAAGCACAAATTAGAGAATGGGATATGTAAGACATCAAGAATGATTTGTAGGTATTATGTGCGAAATATTTATATTATTGATGATATTATGTAATGCTCGTCAACCAACCTGAATTATTGTATGGACAAGTAGGATGATTTATAATCCTTGTAAAAATTTTCTGAAATCATAAATCATTGTAACTCACGAGAAAATACATAAAGAAAGAAAATATCTTGTCTCAAGACATGAAGATCCAGTAATAATTACTTAAATATCGCCATACATTAGATAATGTTATTATTCCTAACAGTAACAGATGAAGGAATAATGACTGTAGATTTGACGATGTCACAGAAGTTATAAATTATTGAGACTAATACATCCACAATATATGTTAGAAGGGAAACAAATCGTGTTCACTAAGTATTTGGTCACCGACTTCGTGGTACATATAAATAGCTCAGCGGCTTCCGTATGTTAAGAATTCTTTAATGTAAATATACTAATAAAGAATGATTGTTTTATAAATAATTAAGAAATTTATTGAAAAATGTAACTTAAAAGAAAACTGTGGAATACTTAAGATAGGTTAACTATAATTGTGTTAATCTGTAATTGTGAATCTGAGCTTAAATGTTTAACGTTGTTGGGTTAGTGTATCCCTAACATTGCTCTGCGCTTAAAGACCTTCGTTGTAGAGGCACAGTAATAACATTATAACAACAGCTGTTCAGAACGAGCCTGGGGGCACTTGGGCTATTGTTACTGGGGATCTCATGAGGGGAGGATGTGTGACTGAGGTCTCCTTAATTAAAAATATTATACACAGATAATTTTCTCAAGTGTAACCATAACCTCATTATAGGGTGAACTAAACACTTTGGTTTTAATATACTAATACATAACATTGATAATCTGTGGACATTACAGATTATGATATACTGTATACATATGTGAGGTATTGACTTATAAATGAAACAAATTTTGAAACTATTTTGTGAAATTTGAATCTTGTGTTGACATATATTTTATTCAATAACATTCATTCCTTAAATGTTTTATAAGTAAGTAATGTGATTATTCTACCTGAGATGCTTTACTAAGACTCGCGTTTATTTCCGTTGTAATGTCTGCCGTAAATTGTGCTTATGATTGGGGGTATCGGAGTCATACCTCTTTTGGATTCAATGAATATTTATTTATCCACAGAAAATGATGATCATTCGGATAAGATTGAATATATCACTTGTGGAACTATGGTGAGTGAAGATAAGTAATGAATTAATTTATATTTACATTTGTTGTGAGCAAAGTTAACTCGTTACAAAAGTACTTTTGTAATTAAGGAAAGTATTATTATTATTATTATTATTATTATTATTATTATTATTATTATTATTATTATTATTATTATTATTATTATTATTATTATTATTATTATTATTATTATTTATTTTTTTTTTTTTTACGGGGATTAGCCCACCCGAGCACAGGTCACTGACCATAACTAACTAAAAAAAAAATCAAAAGTGTAAATGAGGCAGAAAGTCATATCAGCAACCTGGGACTTGGTCACAATATTTGTGATGCCATATGGCAGCAGGGTCCACCATTAGACAACACATTATGCTTCCAATATCTTCCCAGACGGTAGTACCTCCCTGTTTGGTAGCTGCCTACTTTTGTGTTTGTATTTATATGTTCATTTAGAAGATAATCATTGGATAATAACAATCTTCTCTACTCTTAACCACATCAAAGATGAGTGATATTAAATGATAAATAAAAATTAAGTGACAGAGAAGTGAGTTACCGCATAAATGTAATTGTGAATCTCCAAACTTATACCAGAATTTAGAATTTTTTTATGTTGAGTAATTTTCTTTTAATAATTATGGCCACATATAAGAAAGTTGAGTATCAATACCCATATTATTTTTATTAAAAGTCTGTTCCTAACTGGTAACCCTTTCAGTGTTATTTACATTAAGGAACATAAATATAACATTGTTTTAAAACCTGGTGCTGCCAAATCTTCCCATTAGCCCGCCGCTCAAACTTAAGAATCTCGTTAGAAATAAAAAGAATAGGGCGACTAAACTCAGAAAACTTGGTATATTCACAACGTCTCTCATGGTAATAAAACCTGATGGAAGTTCCCACACCTTATTATGTTCCCATTCTTCGTGTTTTGAGTTTTATTTTTATTTCGTTCCTGTTATACGATGCGTCACACTAACTTTAACCTGTAGCAAACGTAATCTAATGAAAACAGATCAAAGCCACTTATTCCAAATCAAATTTATTATCTTATTAGCCTACTTTAAACCCTGATCCTCATGACCTAATCCAAAGTTATCCCACCTACTCTAATCTAGTGAACTAAACCTAACCCGCTTACTCTAACCTAAACCTAACTCTTCCTAACGTAAACCTATATTTTACTCATTTGATATAACCTAAATGTTTTAATTTTACTCTTGACCTAAAACTAAACCTATTCTATCTAACCCTAATGACGTAACATAGCTAAATCTTACTTTCCTGACATAAACCTAACCTTAAACCAGACTAAACCAAGCTGTGGGAGAGATCTTACTGGACGGTCACCATAAACACAGGACCAATAAGAGCCCGCCATAACCCTCATACACGTGGATTTTGTACTTTGTTTTCGACAGTAGGGGGGGTGAGTGAGGAGAGAGGGAAGGGAATGGGAGGAGAGGAGTCTGGTCGTAGGTCATGTAGAAGATGGGAGGATCACAGGCCTCACCCCGGCTCCACCACCACCGTTGTAAAACTTGACATAGGAGGCCCTTAAGTCTGCCCACACACACAACACACTATTTATTTGCTCTGGGAAGTGTGTGTGTGTGTGTGTGTGTGTGTGTGTGTGTGTGTGTGTGTGTGTGTGTGTTTTCCCTTGGCTCTCATCTTTTTTGTAAGGATAATTCACGTGTTTCATCGATTTGACAATGAAGTCTTTAAAACATTTCATCACTAAGACTCCATCATGTTCCTGGTAGTCGCTGAAATGTGTTCCTACACCCCTATGGTAACTCGTGTCTCCACGGTTGCAATAGTAGTATCACTATTTATGAATGATTGGGTATTGGTCGTGTAGCGACGGGCGTGATTGGTGAATAGGTTTGCGATAGGTCATATAGGTTGGCCGATTGGAGTCACAGGTTACCACATTTCCACAACTGTACCTACACTGTCAACCAATGTCTAACTAAAGAAGAGACCCATCTTAGAACTCCTGCGTTGGTGACACAAGAGTTGGGTAGCGTCTTCCATCAGTATCTACATAAGGCAAATAAGAATAGCATTTAGTAGACACGTGAAAGAATGTCTTCAGCTTAAAATGAAATATAAACCAATTAAACCATAAGTAATTCACAGGACTCTCAAAAGGACGTGAAGGAGGAGGTCCTCAGAGCGTCCCTCAGGCACCGTCTGAGTGCTGAGGTGGCGAGGGTTGAGGGGGGGGGGGAGTGTTTGAGAGGCTGAAGGATCAGTCCCACACAGGTTAAATTCCAAGGTCCCGGATATAGTATTTTGCACATTATGAGGTAAATATCCCACTCAATATCACACAGATTGACACCTACCTTGGGTTATGTAGGTGAGTGTAGCCTAGAGGTGAGGACCCATCCGCCGGTGTTGTGAAGACGAACTTACCATTGGGTGGAGGTTACTGGTGTCTCGCTCTCTTGTTATATCAGCTACACCCAAAGGTCGTCTTATTTTGGGATCTCCGGACTATGGATTGTGTCGACTGAGGATTATGTTACCGTCAAAAAAAAAAAAAAAAAATCTTGTGTGACATTTACTTATACCCAGACAAAGTGCATTGGATACAATATATTATTTTATATTTCTAGTGTTGATACTGATAGAATGTATTACTGTTCTTTAACTAGTAAGGTCTTTAAACACCTTTTTTAAAGTTAGTAGATAAAACAGTCGTTAGTGATTAAATAATGAGATTAACGAAGCGAAGGAAGTTGTGTCCGCCTCTACGCTCGTGAGAGTTAAAGATCAGTGTTTTTACTCCTTGCGTGTGCGTATGTTTATGTGTGTGTGCAGTTGTATGTTTATATATGTGTTTTGTGCAGTATATGTGCATGTATGTTTGCGTGTTGAAGTTCGTGTATGTTTATGTTCATGGACGTATATTATGTCTGTATTTGTGTATATATCTGAGTTTGTGTGTATGTGGTTTATATATTAGTATGCAAAGGTCATCATTCATAAGTTCGTGCACGACACACACACACACACACACACACACACACACACACACACACACACACACACACACACACACACACACACACTCCAACAGTCTGCTAAACTACTGTCTAGTATTACCTCCTCTGAAAGTAAGTCTCACAGGCCTGACAACCCGTTACAGGCAGTGTGGATACAGCGCACTGAACAGTAAGCCTTCTGGCCACAAAAATTAAAAGTTTGGTACTCCATTTACAGTTCAGCGGACTCATGATGGCCCGGGATCGAACCAGATGACCCTTAGGGCAGGAGGCGAGCACTTTGTCCACTCAGCCACCGCACCTTTTCCCCACCATTGACCCAGTTAAAACCAATCTTGCCTGGACAGCTTAAAAAAGATGTATGTGTATGTCTGACTCTGAACACCAACACATAAAACCTTTCATGAAAATAGAGGGGAGGAATTTCTCTTTTAACTGTGACGCCTGGCAGTGAAAAATAGCAACACTCTCTCTCTCTCATATATATATCATATTATTCCTTTATTTCATAGATTTATACAATGTAGTAATTGTCTCTTTCCCTCCCTTACCTTCCTCCCTTCCCTGCCTTCCCCTCCCTTCCTCACTACACCTCCCCTTATCTCCTCACCACTCCTCCCCTGCTCTCTTCTCCTCACTAAATCCTTCCCTTCTCACCACATCCTTCCCTCCTTACCATCCCTCCCTTCCCCTTCTCATCACCCCATTCCTCCATTCTCTTCTCATCAATCCCAAAACCCCCCTTCCCACCCATCCTCCCTCTTCCGCTCCTCACCACCCTTCCTTTCCCCTCCCCTCCTCTTTCACCACCCTTCCCCTCCTCACTACCACTCCCGTCCCCTCCCCCTCCCCTTGTCGACATCCCTGTGAGGTTCATCAATTGTTTACATTCAAAATCATGAATTCTCACAGTCACCAGGGTCCACTGGATGACGTCATAGATACTAATATTTCATCATATAGCTCAAAAGATCTTCTCACAAGTTCTGGGGTACAGTTTTCATGGGTTTTATTGGGTCCTCTTATAAATATTCTGTTCTATGGCAGTATATCTCCTTCGGAAGTGAACCTTTGATGTGTAACTTTGACATCCATCGGAAAATAAGATAATTTAACGTGTACGGTTGGTGACGTCACGCAAACATTAGATGACGTCACATAAAACTCAGGCTATATTAAAAAAAAATGCGCTCTGATTGGTCGACGTAGTACCTAACGCAACCAATCAGGTGTCCCGGAATCAAGGAGCTGGTGATAACACGAGAAACATTGTCCACCATCACTTGTGAGTTTCTTAAGGGGGTGGCGCGTGTGACAGTAGTAGTGGAGAGAGAGAGAGAGAGAGAGAGAGAGAGAGAGAGAGAGAGAGAGAGAGAGAGAGAGAGAGAGAGATCTGGTATCTGACAAGAAAACATAAAAATATATATATGTAAATTATTCATTGGTTTAAATTTAAAAAAAACAAATAGGCAACTGAATCTTGTAGTGAATTTCTTAGTAGGTAAATTTATCACGAACCAATAAGAAAGAATTAGTAGCTACCTCAGCTGACGTCATTGCCTGTGTTTTATTTCTATGACAAACCTCATCAATATAATTCATTCATCCAACAGAGGGGGTTCTTGTTCGTCCTGGGAGACGTAAGGAATTCTCTGTGACGTCATTGCTATACACGTGATGATTCAATAGTTGGGTCACAATCAGCTTCTCTCTCTGATTGGTCAATAGCTTTGATGTCTCTAATGTCTGGGCCTGATTGGCAGGGGAGGAGAGAAGGGGCGGGGTGGAGTTTGGAGAAAGTCTGGGGAGGAGTGTTGGGGAGTGTGAAGGCATGTGGGAGTGAGAGACTGTGGGTGAAGGAGTGTGTGAGTGAGGGAGTGTGTGAGGGAGTGTGGTGGTGAGGGAGTGTGTGAGGGAGTGTTTGGGTGGAGGGGTGTGTGAGTGTTTGGATGAGGGAGTGCTTAGGGGTGTGTGTGTGGACGAGGGAGTGGTTGGGTGAGGGAGTGGGTGAGGGAGTGTATGGATGAGGCACTGTGTGGATGGATGAGGCACTGTGTGGATGGGTGAGGCACTGTGTGGATGGATGAGGCACTGTGTGGATGGGTGAGGCACTGTGTGGATGGATGAGGCACTGTGTGGATGGGTGAGGCACTGTGTGGATGGATGAGGCACTGTGGATGGGTAAGGTAGAGCGAAAGAAAAAAAAAAAAAAAAAATACCACATCACCAGTTCAGAAAATTGTCCAACCTGTTCACTCTAGTTCCAAGACTCCTTCAAGACACAAAACACTATAACCTTGAATTATCACCATTGACCACCTTAGAATTATCACCATTGACCATCTTAGAATTATCACCATTGACCACCTTAGAATTATCACCATTGACCACCTTAGAATTATCACCATTGACCATCTTAGAATTATCGCCATTGACCATCTTAGAATTATCACCATTGACCACCTTAGAATTATCACCATTGACCACCTTAGAATTATCACCATTGACCATCTTAGAATTATCACCATTGACCACCTTAGAATTATCACCATTGACCACCTTAGAATTATCACCATTGACCATCTTAGAATTATCACCATTGACCACCTTAGAATTATCACCATTGACCACCTTAGAATTATCACCATTGACCACTTTAGGATTATCACCATTGACCATCTTAGAATTATCGCCATTGACCACTTTAGAATTATCACCATTGGCCACCTTAGAATTATCACCATTGACCATCTTAGAATTATCATCATTGACCACTTTAGGATTATCACCATTGACCACCTTAGAATTATCACCATTGACCACCTTAGAATTATCACCATTGACCATCTTAGAATTATCACCATTGACCACCTTAGAATTATCATCATTGGCCACCTTAGAATTATCACCATTGACCATCTTAGAATTATCACCATTGACCACCTTAGAATTATCACCATTGACCACCTTAGAATTATCACCATTGACCACCTTAGAATTATCATAACACAAACCAATAATTCTCTTCCGTAATAATTGATCGTGTTATTGATAATTGTCTTTATTTTCGTAAAAGTAAATATACATAAGTGATTTATTATAACTTGAATGCAGATAAATGTCGATGAGGTGGTTTAGAGTTATGTTTTTTTTTGTTGGGTTTGTTAAGTTTGTTCTTGTTTTAATTGTTTTGTTATTACGAGAGTAAAGGTTGGTTGTTACGTTAGGTTAAAGGTCACTCACTGTTTGTCTGCTGTTGTTGTTCCACTGTACACAAGGAAGAACGAAAGGATCTGGTCTCTTGTGTGGTAATGATGTTTCCTGTGACATTAAAGTGGGGTTACAAAAATAATGTTCAGAAAGTTATGGACGGTATGTGATTAGTGACGTCAGCTTCTCGAGGCCAAACACTGAAGGTTGACTTGTATCTCAGCCTCAAGTTGCTAGTAGTAACATGTGCCATCTCAAGCAGAAAGAGGAATACGATCGTTTGTGCTAGTTGATGGACTGACAAAGGTACTCCTCACGTTCAACATAACAATACACAGTGAACACGAGGAACAATTTGCAATAGTCACGAGAACTGCCCGAGAGAGAGAGAGAGAGAGAGAGAGAGAGAGAGAGAGAGAGAGAGAGAGAGAGAGCATTGAATACATGCATATATTGCCAAGACACACATGACCATCGCCAAGTGATATTGATCCTCTCAGTGAAACAAACTTAGAAGCATTTTATCGATGATGACGAAGCACCACCACATTCACGAAGACCTAAATGTGGGGATAGTGATGATTAGGTATACAACAAGGCCAAATCCTCATAACAGCATCGTGGTGAGGGTGGCGGTTCCCTATAAAGCAAATCCTGAGTAATGACACTCTTGGGAGCCATGTTGTCTTTCATACTAAACGACTAAAGAGTTTATGAGTTTCGTCCGTGAGGCTTCAGAGGTTACATGCCTTTAAAGGGATCATAATATGGATTCAAGTTTGACGTTTTTAAATGAATTACCAAAACCACAGTAACTATAAAATTACAGCTGCAGCTAACCTAACCTAACCTACTCTAACCTAACCTAACCTAACCTAATCTAACCTAACCTAACCTAACCTAACCTAATCTAACCTAACCTAACCTAACCTAACCTAACCTAACCTAACCTAATCTAACCTAACCTAACCTAACCTAACCTAACCTGAACCTAAACCTAACCTAACCTAACCTGAACCAAACTCTGTACTGTGTAGCCGGTAGTGACCATAACTGTTCATCTCCCAGCAGCAGCCACAGCGTCAGTTACGACATGGAAGTCACGACCCATTGTACAGTAGGTGGACCAGCGGGGAGAGAAACCAAAGTAACATGACCAAGTTGGGGCAGAGGGTGAGGAGGAGGAGGAGGAAGAGGAAGAGAAAGAGGAGGAGGAGGAGGAGGAGGAGGAAGAAGAACCATGAATCCTAACCTAATGTAGTCTCCCTCTTCTCTTCCTCATATTCCTACTTATATCTATTCCTTCTTGTCTTCCTTCTCCTCTTCCTCTTCCTACTCCTCCTCCGCTTCCTTCTCTTCTTCCTTCTCTTCTTCTTTCTCTTCTTCCTACTCTTCATTCTCCTCGTCCTCATCTTCTTCCTCCTTCTCTTCCTCTTTCTCCTCTTCTTTCTCCTCTTTTTTTCCTCCTCTTTCCCCCTCCTCTTATTACTCCTCTTCCTCCTCCACCACACAACGCAGCCTACGCCAGTGTATCTCTCCGTTCAGTCTTACATTTGAATAATTATTTTGTGTAATTATACGAGTTTTCATGATTCAGAGATGCTCAATAGGAAGTGCTGTATATTAAGAGTAATGAACCTTATCTAACAATCCCAGCACAAGTTTGATGAGATAAAGGTGACCTCCACAAACACACTCTTGACCTCCACAGACACACTCCTGACCTCCACAGACACACTCCTGACCTCCACAGACACACTCCTGACCTCCACAGACACACTCCTGACCTCCACAGACACACTCCTGACCTCCACAGACACACTCTTGACCTCCAAACACACTCTGAAGCTCCACAGAGACACATCCTGAACTCCACAGACGCACTCCTGACTCCACAGACACACTCCTGACCTCCACAGACACACTCTGACCCTCCACAGACACACTCCTGACCTCCAAACACACTCTGAAGCTCCACAGACACACTCCTGAACCCAAACAGTAGGACAGTGTTGTGTGAGCACGAGAGATGTTAGTACAGCAGAAGTAGATGGGGGCTCATTACACACATACTCTTTGTCGTAGGAAACACGCCAGGCCGGTCTTAACACCCTCATTACGGGATGGTGGAGAGAGAGAGAGAGTGAGGTGGGGGGGTAGTCCTCCAGGCGTCAGTGCTAGCTATCTTCGTTCAATCCTGCCAGTTGTCGACCACTCTGAGGAAAGCTTGTTTATCTCTGACTTCCTGCGGTTTGTGTGGTGCGTGTACAGAATATGTGGAGCTTGTAATATTGGATAAAAGGATGTTTTTTTGTAAGCAGAGAATGTTTTAGTTGGTGGTGTTTGGCGTCTCTCTCTCTCTCTCTCTCTCTCTCTCTTACATGGTCACCCTCCCCATATCCATGCATTAGCTTATTCTATCCTTTTATTTCTACTTTTGGTCATCCCTCTCTTCATTATTCCATTCCTTTCTTGCAGTCTTCATTTTGCTGATGAAAATAAAAATACTGGTTAAGAATCTAGAATATTTCAGGGAGGAAGACATGGAAAGGAATTGTAAGGAATGTTCTAGAAGGGTGGATGAAGGGAGGAGGAGGTGGTGAGGGAGGTGGAGGGTGGTGAGAGGAGGTGGAGGTGTGGTGAGGGGAGGAGGTGGTGGTGGAGGGGTGGGGAGGTGGGGTGGTGGTGGGGGAGGTGGGTGGGAGGTGGTGAGGTGGTGGGGGAGGTGGGGGTGGTGGGGGGAGGTGGTGGTGGTGGGGAGGTGGAGGGGTGGGGGTGGTGGTGTGGGGGGAGGGTGGAGGGTGAGGTGGGGGGGTGGAGGTGGTGGGGGTGGGGTGGGGTGGTGGGGGGTGGAGGTGGGTGGGGGAGGTGGTGGTGGGGAGGTGGAGGTGGTGTGGGGGGTGGTGGTGGTGGGGGAGGTGGAGGTGGGTGGAGGGAGGTGGAGGTGGTGAGGGAGGTGGTGGTGGTGAGGGGGAGGGTGGAGGTGGTGAGGGAGGTGTGGGTGGTGAGGGAGGTGGTGGTGGTGAGGGAGGTGGAGGTGGTGAGGAGGTGGTGAGGTGGTGGGGAGGTGGAGGTGGTGAGGGAGGTGGAGGTGGTGGGGGAGGTGGAGGTGGGTGGGGAGGTGGAGGTGGTGTGGGGAGGTGGGTGGGTGGTGGGGAGGTGGAGGTGGGGAGGGGAGGTGGAGTGGTGGGGAGGTGGTGGTGGTGAGGAGGTGGAGGTGGTGAGGTGGTGGTGGTGGGGAGGTGGTGGGGGTTAGAGGTGGTGAGGAGGTGGTGTGGTGAGGGAGAGGTGGAGGTGGTGAGGAGGGATGGGGAGGTGGTGAGGGGGAGGTGGAGGTGGTGGTGAGGGAGGGTGGTGGTGGTGTGAGGGAGGTGGTGGTGGTGAGGGGGGAGGTGGAGGTGGTGGGGAGGTGGGTGGTGTGGTGGAGGGAGGTGGAGGGGGTGGGGAGGTGGTGAGGTGTGGTGGGGGGGATGGTGGTGGTGGGGTGGGTGGTGGGGGTGGTGGTGGTGGGGAGGTGGAGGTGGTGGGGGGAGGGTGGTGGTGGGGTGGGGAGGGTGGGTGGGTGGGGGAGTGGAGGGTGTGGGGTGAGATGGTTGGAGGTGGGTGGGGAGGTGGTGGTGGTGGTGGGGGAGGTGGAGGTGGTGAGGGGTGTGGTGGTGAGGGGAGGTGGAGGTGGTGGGGAGGTGGTGGTGGTGGGGAGGTGGGTGGGGAGGGAGGTGGTGTGGTGGTGGGGGAGGTGGTGAGGTGGTGGGGAGGTGGAGGTGTGGGTGGGGGAGGTGGGTGGTGGGGGAGGGGTGGAGGGTGGGTGAGGTGTGGTGGTGGGGAGGGGTGGAGGGTGGTGAGGGGAGGTGGTGGTGGTGGGGGAGATTGTGGGTGGTGAGGGGAGGTGGTGGGTGGTGGGGGAGGTGGTGGTGGTGAGGGGTGGTGGTGGTAGGGGAGGGTGGTGGTGGTGGGGAGAGGTGGTGGTGGTGGGGGTGGTGGGTGGTGGTGAGGGAGGTGTGGAGGTGGAGTGAGGGAGGTGGTGGTGGTGGGGAGGTGGTGGTGGTGAGGAGGGTGGGTGGTGGGGGAGGTGGAGGTGGTGAGGGAGGTGGAGTGGTGGGGAGGTGGGTGGTGGGGAGGTGGAGGGTGGTGGGGAGGTGGGTGGTGTGGGGAGGGTGGGGTGTGGGGGAGGAGGTGGTGTGGTGGGTGGGGAGGTGGTGGGGTGGTGGGGGGTGGTGGTGGTGGGGGAGGGTGGTGGTGTGGGGAGGTGGAGGTGGTGGGGAGGGGGTGGAGGTGGGGTGGGGAGGTGGGTGGTGGGGGTGGTGTGGGGAGGTGGGTGGGTGGGGGAGGTGGAGGTGGTGGGGAGGTGGTGTGGTGGAGGGGAGGTGGTGGTGAGGTGGTGAGGGGAGGGTGGAGGTGGTGAGGGAGGTGGTGGTGTGGTGGGGGAGGTGGAGGTGGTGGGGAGGTGGTGGTGGGGTGAGGGGTGGTGGTGGTGGGGGGAGGTGGTGGAGGTGGGGGAGGGTGGTGGTGGTGGGGAGGTGGAGTGGTGGGGGGTGGTGGTGGTGGGGGAGGGTGGGTGGTGGGGGGTGGGGTGGGGTGGTGGGGAGTGGGTGGGTGGTGGGGAGTGGAGGTGGTGGGGGGGGGGTGGGGTGGTGGTGGGGGGAGGTGGAGGTGGGGTGGGGGTGGTGGATGGTGGGGGGGGAGGGGAGGAGGTGGTGGTGGTGGGGAGGTGGAGTGGTGAGGGAGGTGGGGTGGTGAGGGGAGGTGAGGTGGTGGTGAGGGGAGGTGGAGGTGGAGTGAGGGAGGTGGTGGTGGTGTGAGGGGAGGTGGAGGTGGTGGGGGGAGGTGGTGGTGGTGAGGTGGAGGTGTGGGGAGGTGGAGGGTGGTGGGGGAGGGTGGTGGTGGGGTGAGGGAGGAGGTGGAGGTGGGGTGGGGGAGGGTGTGGGTGGTGGGGAGGTGGTGGGTGTGGGGAGGTGGAGGTGGTGGGGTGGAGGGTGGGTGGTGGGGTAGAGGTGGTGGGGAGGTGGTGGTGGTGGGGAGGTGGAGGTGTGGTGAGGGAGGTGGTGGTGGTGAGGGAGGTGGAGGTGGTGGGGGAGGTGGAGGTGGTGGGGAGGTGGAGGGTGGTGGGGGGGGAGTGGAGGAGTAGGTGAGGTGGTGTGGGGAGGGAGGTGGTGGTGAGGGGAGGTGAGGTGGTGGTGGGGAGGTGGTGGTGGTGGGGGGAGGTGGGGTGGAGGGAGGTGGAGTGGTGGGGAGGTGGAGGTGGTGGGGAGGTGGAGTGGTGGAGGAGGTGGTGGTGGTGGGGAGGTGGAGGTGGTGGGGAGGTGGAGGGTGGTGGGGGAGGTGGTGGTGGTGGGGAGGGTGGTGGGGTGGGAGGGTGGTGGGGAGGTGGAGGTGGGGTGGGGGAGGGGGGTGTGGTGGTGGGGGAGGTGGGTGGGGTGGGGGTGGTGGTGGGAGGTGTGGTGTGGTGGGGGTGGGGTGGAGTGGGGGGTGGTGTGGGGGAGGTGGAGGTGGTGAGGGGAGGTGGAGTGAGTGGTGAGAGGAGGTGGAGGTGTGGTGAGGGGAGGAGGTGGTGGTGGGAGGGGTGGGGAGGTGGGGTGGTGGTGGGGGAGGTGGGTGGTGAGGTGGTGAGGTGGTGGGGGAGGTGGAGGGTGGTGGGGGGAGGTGGTGGTGGTGGGGAGGTGGAGGGGTGGAGGAGTGGTGGTGTGGGGGGAGGGTGGAGGGTGAGGTGGGGGAGGTGGAGGTGGTGGGGGTGGGGTGGGGTGGTGGGGGGTGGAGGTGGGTGGGGGTGGTGGTGGTGGGGAGGTGGAGGTGGTGTGGGGAGTGTGGTGGTGGTGGGGGAGGTGGAGGTGGGTGGCAGGGAGGTGGAGGTGGTGAGGGAGGTGGTGGTGGTGAGGGGGAGGGTGGAGGTGGTGAGGGAGGTGTGGAGTGGTGAGGGAGGTGGTGGTGGTGAGGGAGGTGGAGGTGGTGAGGAGGTGGTGAGGTGGTGGGGAGGTGGAGGTGGTGAGGGAGGTGGAGGTGGTGGGGGAGGTGGAGGTGGGTGGGGAGGTGGAGGTGGTGTGGGGAGGTGGGTGGGGTGGTGGGGAGGTGGAGGTGGGAGGGGAGGTGGAGTGGTGGGGAGGTGGTGGTGGTGAGGAGGTGGAGGTGGTGAGGTGGTGGTGGTGGGGAGATGGTGGGGGTGAGGTGGTGAGGAGGTGGTGTGGTGAGGGAGAGGTGGAGAGTGGTGAGGAGGGATGGGGAGGTGGTGAGGGGGAGGTGTGAGGTGGTGGTGAGGGAGGGTGGAGGTGGTGTGAGGGAGGTGGTGGTGGTGAGGGGGGAGGTGGAGGTGGTGGGGAGGTGGGTGGTGTGGTGAGGGGAGGTGGAGGGGGTGGGGAGGTGGTGTGGTGTGGTGGGGGGGATGGTGGTGGTGGGGTGGGTGATGGGGGTGGTGGTGGTGGGGAGGTGGAGGTGGTGGGGGGAGGGTGGTGGTGGGGTGGGGAGGGTGGGTGGGTGGGGGAGTGGAGGGTGTGGGGTGAGTGGTTGGAGGTAGGGTGGGGAGGTGGTGGTGGTGGTGGGGGAGGTGGAGGTGGTGAGGGGTGTGGTGGTGAGGGGAGGTGGAGGTGGTGGGGAGGTGGTGGTGGTGGGGAGGTGGGTGGGGCAGGGAGGTGGTGTGGTGGTGGGGGAGGTGGTGAGGTGGTGGGGAGGTGGAGGTGTGGGTGGGGGAGGTGGGTGGTGGGGGAGGAGTGGAGGGTGGGTGAGGTGTGGTGGTGGGGAGGGGTGGAGGGTGGTGAGGGGAGGTGGTGGTGGTGGGGGAGTGGGTGGTGAGGGGATGTGGTGGGTGGTGGGGGAGGTGGTGGGGTGAGGGGTGGTGGTGGTAGGGGAGGGTGGTGGTGGTGGGGAGAGTGTGGTGGTGGTGGGGGTGGTGGGTGGTGTGTGAGGGAGGTGTGGAGGTGGAGTGGGGAGGTGGTGGTGGTGGGGAGGTGGTGGTGGTGAGGAGGGTGGGTGGTGGGGGAGGTGGAGGTGGTGAGGGAGGTGGAGTGGTGGGGAGGTGGGTGGTGGGGAGGTGGAGGGTGGTGGGGAGGTGGGTGGTGTGGGGAGGGTGGGGTGTGGGGGAGGAGGTGGTGTGGTGGGTGGGGAGGTGGTGGGGTGGTGGGGGGTGGTGGTGGTGGGGGAGGGTAGGTGGTGTGGGGAGGTGGAGGTGGTGGGGAGAGGGTGGAGGTGGGGTGGGGAGGTGGGTGGTGGGGGTGGTGTGGGGAGGTGGGTGGGTGGGGGAGGTGGAGGTGGTGGGGAGGTGGTGTGGTGGAGGGGAGGTGGTGGTGAGGTGGTGAGGGGAGGGTGGAGGTGGTGAGGGAGGTGGTGGTGTGGTGGGGGAGGTGGAGGTGGTGGGGAGGTGGTGGTGGGGTGAGGGGTGGTGGTGGTGGGGGGAGGTGGTGGGGTGGGGGAGGGTGGTGGGGTGGGGAGGTGGAGTGGTGGGGGGTGGTGGTGGTGGGGGAGGGTGGGTGGTGGGGGGTGGGGTGGGGTGGTGGGGAGTGGGTGGGTGGTGGGGAGTGGAGGTGGTGGGGGGGGGGTGGGGTGGTGGTGGGGGGAGGTGGAGGTGGGGTGGGGGTGGTGGTGGTGGGGGGGGAGGGAGAAGGAGGTGGTGGTGGTGGGGAGGTGGAGTGGTGAGGGAGGTGGAGGTGGTGAGGGGAGGTGAGGTGGTGGTGAGGGGAGGTGGAGGTGGGTGAGGGAGGTGGTGGTGGTGGAGGGGAGGTGGAGGTGGTGGGGGGAGGTGGTGGTGGTGAGGTGGAGGTGTGGGGAGGTGGAGGGTGGTGGGGGAGGGTGGTGGTGGGGTGAGGGAGGAGGTGGAGGTGGGGTGGGGGAGGGTGTGGGTGGTGGGGAGGTGGTGGGTGTGGGGAGGTGGAGGTGGTGGGGTGGAAGGGTGGGTGGTGGGGTGAGGTGGTGGGGAGGTGGAGGTGGTGGGGAGGTGGAGGTGTGGTGAGGGAGGTGGTGGTGGTGAGGGAGGTGGAGGTGGTGGGGGAGGTGGAGGTGGTGAGGGGAGGTGGGTGGTGGGTGAGGGGAGTGGAGGTGGGTGGGGAGAGGTGGTGGTGGTGGGGAGGTGGAGGTGGTGGGGAGGTGGGTGTGGGGGTGGTGGTGGGGGGAGGTGGGTGGGTGGGGAGGTGGAGGTGGGTGGGGGGTGGGTGGTGTGGGGGAGGTGGTGGGGGTGAGTGGTGGGAGGTGGAGGGTGGTGGGGAAGGTGGTGAGGTGGGGAGGGAGGTGGAGGGGTGGGGAGGTGGTGGTGGTGGGGGAGGTGGGTGGTGAGGTGGAGTGAGGGGAGGTGGAGGTGGTGAGGGGGGTGGTGGTGGTGAGAGGTGGAGGTGGTGGGGAGGTGGGTGGTGGTGGGGGAGGTGGAGTGTGAGGGGTGGGTGGTGGGGGGTGGGGAGGTGGTGAGGGAGGTGGGTGGTGGTGGTGGGGGGAGTGGAGTGGTGGGGGAGGTGGGTGTGGTGGTGGGGGGAGGTGGAGGTGGTGGGGGGAGGGTGGGTGGGTGGGGGTGGGTGTGGGGGTGGTTGGTAGGGGTGGGGAGGTGGTGGTGGTGGGGGGGGAGGTAGAGGTGGTGAGGGAGGTGGAGGTGGGTAGGGGAGGTGGGAGGTGGTGAGGGAGGTGTGAGGTGGTGAGGGGAGGTGGAGGTGGTGAGGGGAGGTGTGGTGGTGGTGGAGGGAGGTGGAGGTGGTGGGGAGGTGGAGGTGGTGGGGGAGGTGGAGGTGGTGGGGGAGGTGTGGGGTGGTGGGGGAGGTGGAGGGTGGTGGGGAGGTGGAGGTGTGGGTGGGGAGGGTGGGTGGTGGTGGGGGTGGGTGGTGGGGGTGGGTGGTTGGGGAGGGTGGGGGTGGGGAGGTGGAGGTGAGTGAGGGAGGTGGTGGTGGTGGGAGGTGGAGGTGGTGAGGAGGTGGAGGTGGTGGGGAGGTGGAGGTGGTGGGGGTGGTGGGAGGTGGTGAGGGGAGGTGGAGGTGGTGGGGAGGTGGAGGTGGTGGGGAGGTGTGAGGTGTGGTGGGGGTGGAGTGTGGTGTGGGGGAGGTGGAGGGGGTGTGGGGTGAGGGGGTGGGTGGTGGGGTGGGGAGGTGGAGGGTGAGAGGGGAGGTGGGTGGTGGTGTGGGGAGGGTGGTGGTGGGTGGTGGGGAGGTGGGGTGGGGAGGTGGAGGTGATGGGGGAGGTGGTGTGGTGGGTGGGGGGAGGTGGAGGTGGTGGGGAGGTGGAGGTGGTGGGGGAGGTGGAGGTGGTGAGGGAGGTGGTGGAGTGGTGAGGGGAGGTGGAGGTGGTGAGGGAGGTGGTGGTGGTGGGGAGGTGGAGGGTGGTGAGGGAGGTGGGGGGTGAGAGGAGGTGGTGGTGGTGGGGGAGGTGGAGGGAGGTGAGGGGGAGGGTGGAGGTGAAGGTGGGGGAGGTGGGTGGTGGTGGGGAGGTGGGTGGTGGGGAGGGTGGTGGTGGGTGGGGGGAGGTGGGTGGTGGGGGGGGAGGTGGGTGGGTGGGGTGGTGGAGGTGTGGGGGAGTGGTGGGGTGTGGGTGGGGGTTGGGTGGGTGGGGGTGGGTGGTGGGTGGGGGGAGGTGGAGGTGGTGAAGGGGAGGTGGTGAGGGTGGTGAGTGGGGTGGAGGTGGTGAGGGGAGGTGGTGGTGGTGGGGAGGTGGAGGTGGTGTGAGGGAGGTGGAGGTGGGTGAGGTGGTGGTGGTGGTGAGATGGAGGTGGAGGTGGTGGGGAGGTGGGGTGGTGGTGGGGAGGAGTGGGTGGGAGGTGGTGGGGAGGTGGAGGTGGGTGGGGGAGGTGGTGGGTGGGGTGGGTGAGGGAGGGTGGAGGTGGTGGGGAGGGTGGTGGTGGTGAGGGAGTGGAGGTGGGGAGGGGGAGTGGAGGTGTGGGGGAGGGTGGTGGTGGTGAGGGAGGTGGTGTGGGTGGTGGGGGGAGGTGGAAGGTGGTGGGGAGGTGGTGTGGTGGTGAGGGAGGTGGAGGTGGTGAGGAGGAGTGGTGGTGGTGGAGGGGAGGTGGTGAGTGGGGAGGTGGTGGTGGTGGGGAGGTGTGGTGGTGAGGGGAGGTGGTGGTGGTGAGGGAGGTAGGTGGGTGGTGTGGTGGGGAGTGGTGTGGTGGTGGGGGGGTGGTGTGGTGGTGGGGAGGGTGGTGGTGGTGGGGGGGGTGGGTGGTGGGGGAGGGTGGGTGGTGGGGGAGGGTGGTGGTGAGGGTGTGAGGGGTCTGGAGGGGGGGGTGGGAGGGTGGTGGTGGTGGGGGAGGTGGTGTGGTGTGGTGGTGTGGGGGTCTGGAGGGTGGTGAGAGGTGGAGGTGATGGGGAGGTGGTGGTGGTGAGGGAGGTGGAGGTGTGGTGAGGGAGGTGGAGGTGGTGAGGGAGGTGGAGGTGGTGAGTGGTGGGTGGTGGGGGAGGTGGAGGTGTGGGGAGGGTGTGGTGTGGTGGTGAGGGGGAGGTGGAGTGTGGGGAGGTGGAGGTGAGGGGAGGGTGGGGTGGTGGTGGGGGTGGAGGAGGGTGGGGGTGGAGGTGGTGGGGAGGTGGTGGGGTGGTGGGGAGGTGGAGGGTGGTGGGGGGAGGGTGGTGGTGGGTGAGGGTGGGTGGTGGGGAGTGGGTGGGGAGGTGGTGGAGGTGGGGAGGTGGTGGTGGTGGGGGTGGTGGGTGGTGGGGAGGTGGAGGTAGTGGGGGAGGTGGGTGGTGGTGAGTGAGGTGGAGGTGGTGGGGAGGTGGAGTAGGTGGGGTGGGTGGTGGTGGGGGAGGTGGGTGGTGGAGGGGAGGTGGAGGTGGGTGAGGGGTGGTGGTGGGTGGTGAGGGAGGTGGAGGGGGTGGGGAGGTGGTGGGGTGGTGGGGGGGAGGTGGTGAGGGTGGTGTGGTGGGGAGGTGGAGGTGTGGTGGGGAGGTGGTGGTGGTGGTGGGGGGAGGTGGAGTGTGGTGGGGGAGGGTGGTGGTGGGGGTGAGGGGAGGTGGAGGTGGTGGGGGAGGGTGGGTGGTGGGGAGGGTGGTGGTGGTGTGGGGACATGGGTGGTGGTGGGGGAGGTGGAGGGTGGGTGGGGAGGTGGTGGGGTGGTGAGGGGAGGTGGAGGTGGTGAGGGATGTGGTGGTGGTGGGGAGGTGAAAGGTGGCGGTGGGGAGGTGGTGGAGTGAGGTGGGGGAGGTGGTGGGGTGGTGGGGAGTGAGTGGTGGTGGGGGAGGTGGAGTGGTGAAGGTGGTGAGGGGAGGTGGTGGTGGTGTGGGGGAGGTGGTGGGGTGGTGGGGGGGGGGAGTGGTGGTGGTGGGGAGGTGGAGTGGTGGGGAGGTGGGTGGTGGGGAGGTGGAGGGTGGTGAGGGGGGAGGTGGAGGAGGTGGGTGGGGGGAGGTGGAGGTGGGTGAGGGAGGTGGAGGTGGTGTGGGGGAGGTGGGTGGCAGGGAGGTGGGTGGTGGTGGGGTGGTGGGTGGTGGGGAGGTGAAGTGGTGGTGGGGAGTGGAGGTGGTGAGGGGAGGTGGAGGTGGTGAGGGGAAGTGGGGGGTGGAGGTGGTGAGGGGAGGTGTTGGTGGTAGGGGAGGTGGAGGTGGTGGGGAGGTGGAGGTGAAGGGTGAGGGGGAGGTGGTGAGGTGGTGAGAGGGTGGTGGGTGGTGGGGGAGACAGGAGGTGGTGGGGGAGTGGTGTGTGGGGTGGTGGGGGGTGGGGTGAGGTAGGGGTGGTGTGGGGAGGTGATGGTGGTGTGGGGTGGGTGTGGGGAGGTGGTGTGGGGTGGGGGTGGGTGGTGGGGGTGGTGGTGTGGTGGGGGTGGAGGTGTGGGAGGTGGTGGTGGTGAGGGGAGGTGGTGGTGAGTGGGGGAGGTGGAGGTGGTGGGGAGGTGGTGGTGGTGGGGGAGGTGGAGGTGGTGGGGGAGGTGTGGTGGTGGTGAGGGAGGTGGAGGGGGGGTGGAGGGAGGTGGTGGGGTGGTGGGGAGGTGGGAGGTGGTGGGGAGGTGGAGGTGGGGTGGGGAGATGGTGGTGGTGGGGGAGGGTGGAGGTGAGGTGGGGGAGGTGGGTGGTGGTGGGGAGGAGTGGGTGGTGGGGGAGGTGGTGGTGGTGGGGGGGTGGAGGTGGGTGGGGGGTGGGTGTGGTGGGGGGTGGTGGTGGTGGGGGTGGAGAATGAGTGAGGTGGAGGTGGTGAGGGGAGGTGGGTGGGGTGGGGAGGTGGAGGTGGTGAGGGAGGTGAAAGGTGGTGAGGTGAGGGGAGGTGGGGTGGTAGGGAGGTGGAGGTGGTGGGGAGGTGGAGGTGGTGGGGGAGGTGGAGGTGGTGGGGGGTGGGTGGTGGTGGGGGGAGGTGGAGGTGGTGGGGAGGTGGGTGGTGTGGGGAGGTGGTGGTGGTGAGGGGGGTGGAGGTAGTGGGGGACTGGTGGTGGTGGGGTGGGTGTGGTGGGGGTGGGGGGGTGGTGGTGTGGGGGTGGAGGTGGGGTGGGTGAGCAAGAGAGGTGGTGGTGGTGAGGGGAGGTGGGATGGTGGAGGTGGTGGTGAGTGAGGGAGGTGGGTGTGGGGAGGTGTGGGTGAGGTGGTGAGGGAGGTGGAGGGGGGTGGAGGGAGGTGGTGGTGGTGGGGAGGAGGTGGTGGGGTGGGGTGAGGGGAGGTGGAGGTGGGGAGTGGAGTGGTGGGGGTGGAGGTGCAGGTGGGGGAGGTGGTGGGGTGTGGGGAGGTATGGGTGGTGGGGAGTGGGTGGGGTGGGGGTGAGGTGGGTGGGGTGAGGGAGGGTGGTGGGTGGTGGTGGGGGGTGGGTGGGGTGGGGAGGTGGGGTGGTGGTGGGGAGTTGGAGGTGGGGTGGGGAGGTGGGGTGGGTGTGGGGGTGGGGTGTGGGGGTGGTGGAGGTGGGGGGGGGGGGGGGGTGGGGGAGGTGGTGAGGTGGTGGTGAGGTGGAGGTGGTGAGGGAGGAGGTGGAGGTGGTGGGGGAGGTGGAGGTGGTGAGGGAGGTGAGGTGGTGAGGTGGAGGTGGTGGGGAACAGGTGGTGAGGTGAGGGAGGTGGAGGTGGTGGGGAGTGGAGGTGGTGGGGAGGGTGGAGGTGGTGGGGAGGTTGTGGTGCAGGTGGGGAGCAGAGGGAGGGTGGGAGGTGGTGGGAGGGGTGGTGGGGTGAGGAGGTTGGTGGTGAGGGAGGTAGGGTGGTTGAGATGGTGGGGTTGTGGGGAGGTGGAGGTGGTGGGGGAGGTGGGATGTGGTGGGGGGAGGTAGGGGGTGGGGGAGGGTGAGGTGGGTCAGGGGTGGAGGTGTGAGGGGGAGGTCAGAGTGGTGAGGGAGGTGGAGGTGTGGCAGAGGAGGTGTGGTGGTGTGGGGATGGAGGTGGAGGTGGTGGGAAGGAGGTGGTGGTGGTGAGGGAGGTGGTGGTGGGGTGGTGGTGGGGAGGTGGAGGTGGTGAGGGGGAGGTGGAGGTGATGTGGGGAGGTGGGTGGTGTGGGGGGAGGTGGAGGTGGTGGGGGAGGTGGAGGTGGTGGGGAGGTGGAGGTGGTGGAGAGGTGGAGGTGGTGAGGTGGTGGTGGGGTGGAGAGGTGAGGAGGGTGGTGGAGGGTGGGAGGAGGTGGAGGTGGGGGGTGAGTGGGGATGGAAGGTGGTGGTGGGTTTTTTTTTTTTTTTTTTTTTTTTTTTTTTTTTTTTTTTTTTTTTTTTTTTTTTTTTTTTTTTTTTTTTTTTTTTTTTTTTTTTTTTTTTTTTTTTTTTTTTTTTTTTTTTTTTTTTTTTTTTTTTTTTTTTTTTTTTTTTTTTTTTTTTTTTTTTTTTTTTTTTTTTTTTTTTTTTTTTTTTTTTTTTTTTTTTTTTTTTTTTTTTTTTTTTTTTTTTTTTTTTTTTTTTTTTTTTTTTTTTTTTTTTTTTTTTTTTTTTTTTTTTTTTTTTTTTTTTTTTTTTTTTTTTTTTTTTTTTTTTTTTTTTTTTTTTTTTTTTTTTTTTTTTTTTTTTTTTTTTTTTTTTTTTTTTTTTTTTTTTTTTTTTTTTTTTTTTTTTTTTTTTTTTTTTTTTTTTTTTTTTTTTTTTTTTTTTTTTTTTTTTTTTTTTTTTTTTTTTTTTTTTTTTTTTTTTTTTTTTTTTTTTTTTTTTTTTTTTTTTTTTTTTTTTTTTTTTTTTTTTTTTTTTTTTTTTTTTTTTTTTTTTTTTTTTTTTTTTTTTTTTTTTTTTTTTTTTTTTTTTTTTTTTTTTTTTTTTTTTTTTTTTTTTTTTTTTTTTTTTTTTTTTTTTTTTTTTTTTTTTTTTTTTTTTTTTTTTTTTTTTTTTTTTTTTTTTTTTTTTTTTTTTTTTTTTTTTTTTTTTTTTTTTTTTTTTTTTTTTTTTTTTTTTTTTTTTTTTTTTTTTTTTTTTTTTTTTTTTTTTTTTTTTTTTTTTTTTTTTTTTTTTTTTTTTTTTTTTTTTTTTTTTTTTTTTTTTTTTTTTTTTTTTTTTTTTTTTTTTTTTTTTTTTTTTTTTTTTTTTTTTTTTTTTTTTTTTTTTTTTTTTTTTTTTTTTTTTTTTTTTTTTTTTTTTTTTTTTTTTTTTTTTTTTTTTTTTTTTTTTTTTTTTTTTTGTTGGGAGTAAAAAGGTGGAGGTGATGAGGGGAGATGGTGGAAGTGGGGTGAGGGGAGGTCAAGTGGTGGGGGGAGGTGGTGAGGTGGTGGGGGAGGTGGAACAGGGTGAGGGTGGAGGGTGGGTGGGGTGGGGTGGAGTGGGGGAGGTGGTGTGGGTGGTGGGTGGGGAGGTGGAGTGTGGGGGTGGTGGGGTGTGGGGGAGGTGGAGGTGGTGGGGGGAGGTGGTGGTGGTGGAGGTGGGGTGGGTGGGTGAGGGGGAGGGTGGGTGTGGTGGTGGGGGAGGAGTGGGTCAGACCAGGGGAGGTGGAGGTGGGTGGGGGTGGTGGAGTGTGCGTGGGGGGTGGAGGTGTGGGGTGGTGGTGTGGGGGTGGGTGGTGGGGGTCAGGTGGTGAGGGAGGTGGGTGGTGGTGCAGGGGAGGTGCAGGTGGTGGGGAGGTGGTGGTGGTGAGGGGGTGGTGGGTGGTGAGGGAGGTGGAGTGGTGAGGGGAGGTGGGTGGTGGGGAGGGTGCTGGAGGGTGGTGTGGGGGGTGGGTGGTGGTGGGGGGGGGTGGAGGTGGTGGGGAGGTGGGTGTTGGGGTTCAGAGTGATCGTTTGAGGACTGTGTGTGTGTGTGTGTGGGGATCAAGACGACGTGGATGGACAGGATGGAAAAAAAAAAAAAAAAAAAAAAAAAAAAAAAAAAAAAAAAAAAAAAAAAAAAAAAAAAAAAAAAAAAAAAAAAAAAAAAAAAAAAAAAAAAAAAAAAAAAAAAAAAAAAAAAAAAAAAAAAAAAAAAAAAAAAAAAAAAAAAAAAAAAAAAAAAAAAAAAAAAAAAAAAAAAAAAAAAAAAAAAAAAAAAAAAAAAAAAAAAAAAAAAAAAAAAAAAAAAAAAAAAAAAAAAAAAAAAAAAAAAAAAAAAAAAAAAAAAAAAAAAAAAAAAAAAAAAAAAAAAAAAAAAAAAAAAAAAAAAAAAAAAAAAAAAAAAAAAAAAAAAAAAAAAAAAAAAAAAAAAAAAAAAAAAAAAAAAAAAAAAAAAAAAAAAAAAAAAAAAAAAAAAAAAAAAAAAAAAAAAAAAAAAAAAAAAAAAAAAAAAAAAAAAAAAAAAAAAAAAAAAAAAAAAAAAAAAAAAAAAAAAAAAAAAAAAAAAAAAAAAAAAAAAAAAAAAAAAAAAAAAAAAAAAAAAAAAAAAAAAAAAAAAAAAAAAAAAAAAAAAAAAAAAAAAAAAAAAAAAAAAAAAAAAAAAAAAAAAAAAAAAAAAAAAAAAAAAAAAAAAAAAAAAAAAAAAAAAAAAAAAAAAAAAAAAAAAAAAAAAAAAAAAAAAAAAAAAAAAAAAAAAAAAAAAAAAAAAAAAAAAAAAAAAAAAAAAAAAAAAAAAAAAAAAAAAAAAAAAAAAAAAAAAAAAAAAAAAAAAAAAAAAAAAAAAAAAAAAAAAAAAAAAAAAAAAAAAAAAAAAAAAAAAAAAAAAAAAAAAAAAAAAAAAAAAAAAAAAAAAAAAAAAAAAAAAAAAAAAAAAAAAAAAAAAAAAAAAAAAAAAAAAAAAAAAAAAAAAAAAAAAAAAAAAAAAAAAAAAAAAAAAAAAAAAAAAAAAAAAAAAAAAAAAAAAAAAAAAAGGAAAAAAAAAAAAAAAAAAAAAAAAAAAAAAAAAAAAAAAAAAAAAAAAAAAAAAAAAAAAAAAAAAAAAAAAAAAAAAAAAAAAAAAAAAAAAAAAAAAAAAAAAAAAAAAAAAAAAAAAAAAAAAAAAAAAAAAAAAAAAAAAAAAAAAAAAAAAAAAAAAAAAAAAAAAAAATGGAAAGGACAACAAAGTGTGAGTGCAGGTCTGGGATGATGGGGG
>NW_024722509.1:0-33876 GCF_018991925.1 Homarus americanus | reverse complement strand
ACACACACACACACACAGGTAAAGTAGCGAAGAGGAACAGGTGTTGAGTCA
Source organism: Homarus americanus (assembly GCF_018991925.1). Lineage (NCBI taxonomy): Eukaryota > Metazoa > Arthropoda > Malacostraca > Decapoda > Nephropidae > Homarus > Homarus americanus. Next base: position 33,825 of record NW_024722509.1, on the reverse strand, counting down.
TATCTTAATTGAGACTCGTGCGAGGATCATCACCAGGTGAGGTAACACTCAAGCACCACCACACATAACACTGCACTGACTCACCCTTGATCTGTGGAGGACGGAGTGGAACTAAGTGGTAGAGATACGGTAGAAGGAAATAAGTGGTAGGATGAAAGAGGAAGGAAGTAAGTGTCTAGGATCAATGAGGAGGGAAGTAAGTGTCTAGGATCAATGAGGAGGGAAGAAAGTGGTAGGATGAAAGAGGAGGTAAGTAAGTGTCTAGGATCAATGAGGAGGGAAGTAAGTGTCTAGGATCAATGAGGAGGGAAGAAAGTGGGAGGATGAAAGAGGAAGGAAGTAAGTGCTAGGATGGAAGAGGAGGGAAGTAAGTGGTAGGATGAAAGAGGAGGGAAGTAAGTGTCTAGGACCAATGAGGAGGGAAGTAAGTGTCTAGGATCAATGAGGAGGGAAGAAAGTGGTAGGATGAAAGAGGAAGGAAGTAAGTGTCTAGGGGATCAATGAGAGAGAAGTAAGTGTCTAGGATCAATGAGAGGGAAGAAAGCGGTAGGATGAAAGAGGAGGAAGAAGTGTCTAGGATCAATGAGGAGGAAGAAAGTGGTAGGGATGAAAAGAGGAGGGAAGTAAGTGTCTAGGATCAATGAAGAGGGAAGGAAGTGCTAGATGGAAGAGGAGGGGAAATAAGTGGTAGGATGAAAGAGGAAGGAAGTAAGTGTCTAGGATCAATGAGGAGGGAAGTAAGTGTCTAGGATCAATGAGGAGGGAAGAAAGTGGTAGGATGAAAGAGGAGGGAAGTAAGTGTCTAGGATCAATGAGGAGGGAAGTAAGTGTCTAGGATCAATGAGGAGGGAAGAAAGTGGGAGGATGAAAGAGGAAGGAAGTAAGTGCTAGGATGGAAGAGGAGGGAAGTAAGTGGTAGGATGAAAGAGGAGGGAAGTAAGTGTCTAGGACCAATGAGGAGGGAAGTAAGTGTCTAGGATCAATGAGGAGGGAAGAAAGTGGTAGGATGAAAGAGGAAGGAAGTAAGTGTCTAGAATGGAAGAGGAGGGAAGTAAGTGGTAGGATGAAAGAGGAAGGAAGTAAGTGCTAGGATGAAAGAGGAGGGAAGTAAGTGGTAGGATGGAAGAGGAGGGAAGTAAGTGGTAGGATGGAAGAGGAAAGAAGACGAAAGATAATTGGATTGAATGGGATAATGGCAGGAAAAGTGGGGTGAGGAGAAGGAAATTGAGAGAGAGAGGAAAGGGAAGGGAGAGATAAGGTAACAAGATGGACACTGGAATGATTAAGGAGGGAAGGAGGGGTTAGGGTAATGGAGGGAAGGAGGGGTTAGGGTGATGGAGGTGAGGAGAGGTTAGGGTGATGGAGGTGAGGAGAGGTTAGGGTGATGGAAGTGAGGAGAGGTTAGGGTGATGGAGGTGAGGAGAGGTTAGGGTGATGGAGGTGAGGAGAGGTTAGGGTGATGGAGGTAAGGAGAGGTTAGGGTCATGGAGGTGAGGAGAGGTTAGGGTCATGGAGGTGAGGAGAGGTTAGGGTCATGGGGTAAGGAGAGGTTAGGGTGATGGAGGTGAGGAGAGGTTAGGGTGATGGAGGTGAGGAGAGGTTAGGGTGATGGTAGAGCGGAAAATAGAGAAGGAAAAACAAAAGAATTGTTTTGTTAAGTACTTGCAACATTTTGATCAACAACATTGTCGGCATTGCAGTAATAATAATGATAGGCTAATAACAGTAGCTATAATAATAGTAATAATAATAATAATAGTAATAGTAATAGTACTACTACTACTAATAATAATAATAAGTATTCACGTTGCAACTACTAACATACACATTTAGTTGACCACATAGTTACATATATAAAATAAACCGGCATCCCCCCTACTACTACCACGACCCCTTAGCGAGAGTAATAAAACACGTCATAATAGTTCCAATGTTTATGGTCTTGTGTAAATATTAAGACCGGCTCATTGGTTCCTAAAGACCTCAAATACATTAAAACAAAAACCAAGGAAGATATTAAGTAGTGGTGAACGATGACGTCAGTAAACACGAAGGCTTGATGGATGACTAGACTTTAAGAGGATGAAAGTGTCCGGGGCTAAGGTAAAAACTGTCAGGGTATATGATGGACCGCTCACTATCACGGCCCCGTCTCTCCTCTCACCATGCAAATGATGCTTGAGTTTGTTCTAAGGTGGTTGTCTGGAGGCTGGTGAGGGAGGAAGAGGCTGTCACAACAACACTCACTTAGGGAGTTGTGTGACCCGGTGTTAAAGGAAGGACTCAAGAAAATCAGACAATTATCCATTCAGCTGCATTAGCGAAACACCTCCCTGGAATTGGATCTTATTACCAAGTCTTTAATTACTGGTGGGAGACAGAGGCAAGATAAATAATTGTATGAAGACTTGCCCAGACGCCCCCCCACCCCCCTCCCCACCATGATCGGATGAGATGTGAATATGTTGACTCTTATACATACAATAAAACAACTCTGAATACCGGACTCCCTGGTACAGGATACTGGAACAAGATATTCGTTTTTGTTCGGTATTTATTTTATTGGTTGTATCGGACCACTACAGTACGGTTAAGGGGATATTTTTGTTCAGTATAATCCATAATTTAACACGTGAGACTGAAGCCTCTAATTGTTTAACAGTGTAAAGAATCTGTCCTTTGATCAAGAGAGTCTGTGTGTGTGTATTTGTTGACATTACTCGCAGTCTATCAAACACCTCGCTGCTGTTAACATTGTCTGATCATAGTAGAATGTATCAGGTCTTTCTCGCCACATGTTACAGTAGTACAGTACTATAACAGTGTACGTGAGGTCTCTTTTTACTGTACAGCTTTATATTGGTATGTTGCTTAATGATCGGTAATTGTTTATTTTATTATGTATTACTGCGATAGATAGAATTTTGCCTTGATTTTCATTTTATTGTTAGAATATTTATAAGGTTCCTACAATTCACATCACCTGAGGCGGCTGATGTATATATTACAGTTCACCTCTTAGAGCTGCTATAACACACACACACACACTCCCTCAAGCTCTCGGACTAAACAGCACATGATCTCAACACTGATGTATCATGCAATTTGCCTGCACCTGAAACTCAATACCGTTGTCTATTCACCCAGATTTAACATTCAGTTGCAATATACACATTCTAACTCGATTTATGCTAATGTAGAACACCAAGGCAGCGTGTTGCATTTGTATTGAATGGTTCCCTGGTCCCAGTTTACTTTGTTTCATGCAAGATATCTCTTAATGATGACATTTGTAGTGAACAGCAGCCTGACCTATGTTTATTTTTGCATTTATGTTTCGTGCAGCTCAGACCTCAGTGTTGACGTTGTAAGAACATCTACTTGGACACAGTTTATACCTCTTCATGCAGCTTAACTCTTCATGATAAAATGTGTAATAACAGCTGCCTCGCCCAACTTTATACTTCTTAATGATCTTAACTCTCAATGTTTACAGTTGAAATGGACAGTTGACTGGCCTAAGTTTATATTGCTTTACAAAACTTAATTCTAAAAGCGAAGACGTTCATTACTGTTGCTTTTGCAGTATTGTAATTTTTTTTAATGTAGTTTTGTTCTGCTCTTAATTTGGCGATCATTTTTTGTTGTAAATAATCCTAAAAAAATCCACACATAAACTTTACTGAAATTCATAAAATATTATACAAGTTAATACAGTTTTTATTTATGAATCTTCCTGTATTTATGCATCAATGATAAAGTTATGCTGAAGATGACATGGGTCCTGGTTATAGACTTGCAGTACGGGAGAACTTTTTTGATAGTCGGGTTGTTCTAAAGCACACACACACACACTGACTGTTGTACAATAAACATGGTGTCTTCATTACCATCTTGAGGACACATTCCTCCTGGGAGTAAAACAAACGCCAGCAGAAAAGACAAAGAGAACTTCATAATCGTCAAGAGAGTGAAGTGCACTAGTGACAAATACTTCACCCAACTGAGTATATTTGGGGCTAGTGAAGGTGAAGTGTAGCAGGCGTCAACCACTCTAGGTGGGCTGAGCTCTAGAGTGCACGGTGCCTCATGGTGAAACACACACTAGACTCTAGAGTAACTTGCACCTAGACACCGGACGTGACGTGACTCAGACGTGAGTCGTGCAATATGGAAGCTTAATTCATACTTTCTGTATTTTCCTTTTCTAAGTAATCCTTCATAATGCCGCCAGTTTCAATATCCATTAAAATAATAAATCATCATTTTTTCCTCATTCACTAGCATTATGTACATTATACTTAAATCAAATTTTAATGCTCAGAAATGAGAATAATGAGTTCTGGATTTTTCATTACAGTTCATTTTACCGTCAGGTGAGATGCACTCTACTATGGTGAAAAACACTCTAGAGTGCATCTCACCTGGTGGTAAAAGGCACTCTAGAGGTGCAAATTACTCTAGTGTGTGTTTCACCATGAGCCACCGTGCACTCTAGAGCCCAGCCCACCTAGAGTGGCTGACGCCTGCTACACCGGCCTCCACTGAGACAACCCTCCTCACTCGCTAAGCTCTGTTCTCAAAGGTTTTACAAGGCGGAAAATTCCCACAGTCAGTCTGTGTCTCCCTCGAGAACAATGCTTTAGTTTCGCACCAACGTCATATGTATATTTTACACACGTATTTTGCATGGTGGTGGCTAAGATGTAGTCAACATGACACTTGAGGATATCTCTTATGTATGTGCACGGTCTTGTCGTGCTGGAGAACGTGTACTACCGGGAAGCCTCAGCTGCCGCGGTAATGTGTGATGTACGATGAATATAATGACATCACCTTAATTCTTGATTCAATTATGCGAGTTTGTGTACCCAACTTTATCAAGATTCGGGATCATCACAAAAGCATATCACCCTGTTTTACGTACACACACACACACACACACACACAAGAAAATGCAAATAGAATGCAACTTCATACAACATGCTCCATTTACTTTTTCCTGACGTCGTTCTGTCAACACTCGATAACACCTGTTCATGACAGAGCGACCCCTGAACACCGCCATTTACATGTGCAACCCCGTGTTAGGTTAGGTTGTCTGGTGTTGTTCAGTGTGTCTAGAGTTGGTGGCAGTATTTAATGAATTATACATGTACTGCTTCACATCTTGGAGAATTATACAACTACTGCGTCACATCTTGGAGAATTATACATGTACTGCGTCACATCTTGGAGGATTATTATGACGGCGTTACATAAGAGAAGCATTTTAGGAACATCCGACCAGAAGTTTGATTTATTTATTTACCTCATGGGCAAAACAACATAGGCGTGGCTTATGATGTTAAATATTTAAGGCAATTATATACATTAAGGTAGACTACAGGTAGGAAATATATATTGAAGGATGATGACTTATATTGTGTGAGAGAGACTGTATCCACCTTGTCTCACCTGCACACACACCGTATTATTGTGTGGGAGAAGGAGAGGGAGGGAGGGAGGAGAGGGAGGGAGAAGGAGGGAGAGAGAGGGAGAAGGAGAGGGAGGGAGAAGGAGGGAGAGAGAGGGAGGGAGGGAGGAGAGGGAGGTTCTTACACTGTACCATCACATGAAGGTGGTCCTTTATTTGTATTTAATGACGTTGTTGGAGGGGGATGGGAGAGTGCCAGGCGGAACACCCTGACTTACTGACTCAAATACTGTAGTTGTGACAGAGAAGAAAGACCAGATAATTAAGAGAAAGAAGAAGGGAATAAGCAAGAATACCATTATTCTCATAAATATTACATACAATACCACTTTCTGCCTCATAAGATATGTTGATCAAGTGATCATTTGTGGTCAAGTTTTCCAGTTACCTGAGATAACCTGAGTTGATCATCATTTGTAGCTTTCTTTTCATCCTTTCTATGTTGCCTGCATCTTTACTTTCTCTTAGTTCCCCCTCTCAGGTCCTTTGCTTTCGTTCCGGTTTTCTTTGCAGATTTTTGTGATGCTACTCAACGGTTTTCCACGCCCTTGAGCTCTCTCTCTCTCTCTCTCTCTCTCCAGGTCCTTTACAGTTCTTCCACAAAACCTCTCAGAAAAATATCGTCGTTTCCTGAATTGTATATTGTATAGGTTTCAGGTACCGAGGGTGAGAGTTGAACAACACACACACACACACACACACACACACACGTACCATTATTTCCACATATTTTCCTTGTATGAATAATAGCAATAAGAAAATAAAGGCTCCTCGGCTAGTGGGTAGAGGATCTCGTTTTTCTTGTGGTTCTGTTTATATTTTTTCACGAAACGACTTCCTGAGCCGAGGCTTCCTAGGCGGTGATATGGAAGAATCTTGTGTATTGAGCGAGGAAGTGTATTGTGTGTCTTGGTGAGGGGTATTTCCTCGTGTGGGTTAAAGTATATGTGTTTGGGTGTATGAATGTATAGTGTGTGTATAAATGTAGAATGTGGACATTGAATAGTGTATAATTGTATAGATATGTAATGTGTAAATAGGTTTGAGTGTGTATGAATGTATAGATATGTAATGTGTAAATAGGTTTGAGTGTGTATGAATGTATAGATATGTAATGTGTAAATAGGTTTGAGTGTGTATGAATGTATAGATATGTAATGTGTATATATGTTTGAGTGTGTATGAATGTATAGATATGTAATGTGTAAATAGGTTTGAGTGTGTATGAATGTATAGATATGTAATGTGTATATATGTTTGAGTGTGTATGAATGTATAGATATGTAATGTGTATGTATGTTTATGACCAAGAGAGTTTATAGAAGCATTATCGTGTATATCCAGGATAAGAAAGATGACTAATATGCATAATTCTGTAACAAGAGATAGGTTTATACCTTACATTTAAACAGGTGATGACTTATATGTAATAGCTCTCTCGCTTTTGTTGAGGTTTGCAGTGTGTGTTGGAAGCCTATATGAGTTCAATTATCCTCAAGCCAGACAGGTTGATCCAGGGAGGCGATTCAGGTTTATTTATAGAGATACAGAATAAAAAAAAATCCTATATGAAGTTTCTTTAAGGATTCTTTCTTTAAGGGCATTAGCCCACCCGGGCACGGGTCATTTTTAATGACCCACATCAAGGCCCGGGGGGCGAAAATATAATAAAACAATAATAATAATAATAATAATAATTATGCCAATGATGATGATAATGGTAATAATAATAATAATAGTAATAAAATTAATATAAATATATTTAATAAATAACAATTATAATAAAAGAAAATAATAAAATAATAATAATAATAATAATAATAAAATTAATAACAATATTTAAAAAAAAATTATAATAAAAGAAAATACACATACAGTAATAATAAAAGTCTATAAAAATTTATAAAAAAAAATAATAATAATAATAATAATACCCCCTGTAATAATAAAGAGCCATGAATAAATTCAAAAACAAAAAAATTAAAATATCAATAGTGAGAAATGATATATGTATGTTGTGTTGTTAATAGTAAGAGTAACAATTAAGACCCTGCAATTGTGTGTAAATGAGGCAGAAAGTCAGATCAGCAACCTGGGACTTGGTCACAATTTTTGTGATGCCATATGGCAGCAGGGTCTACCATTAGACAACACATTATACTTCCAATATCTTCCCAGATGGTAGTCCCTCCCTGTTTGTGAAATGGTTTAATCAAGAGTAAATAGATCTGTGGTAAAGTTGCAGGTAGGGTGTGAATAAAGCTTAGAATGGATCTTATAGGAAATAGAGTTCAGAATACCAAGTCTCTGGTAGACAAGGAGGTGAGGGTTTGGGTGGTTCAGTTTGGGACGGCCTGTGTGAGGGAACCAGTGACTCTTATAGTACAACACCTTGGCTGCCACACTGAGTAAGAATCACCAAAACCATCCCATGTGTAATACTCTCAGGTGACCTACAACCATGGTGACTCTTGTCTCAGTATATGTTGACTAGTACTACCTGAAGCCAGACTATATCAGAACATTACTAATGGCGACTTTGAAGTTGATTGGCTTATTATAATGATGACAATAATATTAAGGAACAATAACAAACGAAGAGAGAAATTAGGTATATAAATTATTTCTCTTTAATGTTTGGTTTATGACTTTATGGGTTGAATTTAAGACATAAACACATTCCTCTCTGCATGGAATAGGTTTATTGCCTCTTACGTCGGTTTATGGCAGATTTATTTACTAATTTAGTGGTTGGCGGCAGCAGTCACGTGACATCATGAAGGTCATCACATCGTAATGTTTTAATACTGTTTGCCGTGTTAATACAGTTCGTCTTAAATCTGTTAGTACGCCAGTGATGTTTCCTTAGGGGAATATAATGATAAAAATGTTGTAAAACGGAATTAACTGGAAATACAGTAAGGATTACAACATAAGCGTGGTGTGTGTTTGGTCGCGTGTGTGGGGACCTGTTGATGAAGATCGAGGCAGAAGTTAAATGAGATTCTCACTTAAACTCTGAGTTACTCGAGAGTTCACGACTGCTGCCGAAATTGACCAAGTTAGGATGACCCGAGAGACCAAGGATTAGGGGGTAGGTCTGGTCAGCGTAACGGGGGAGGGGGGGGTGTCGGGGCTCAGGGACTTCTGGGGTCAAAGGGTAACTCGGGTCAAGGTGAGGCTTGGGTAGTTGTGGGAACGGCTGAGGTCATTATCTGAAATGAACCAGAGTGAACAAAGACGGCTTGAGAGAGAGGGTGAGAGAGAGACGTGGTCAAAGAAGTTATTAACCTAGAACGAGTATTTTTTTTTTCTTTACCTCGGCTCTGTCCTTCAGCTCTCACCCTTAGCCCTCCTCTCACCCCTCCCTCTCAACTTTTATCCTCGGCCCTCTCCCTCACCCTAACTCTCACTCCTCCCTCTCAGCCCTCACCTCAGACCTTGGGACAGCTACCTGGGTCAGTAATAGATCTCAGGTAGGATCTGTGTGACGCACCTGGTAAGTCCCCCACCATCATGCTTATGGTTGCTGCTGTTACTGTTACTGCTGTTAATATTGTTACTGTTGCCGCTGTTACTGTGGTGTATTAATGGTCAGCATGCTCGTCTGGTAAGCGAGCGGAGCCGGGTTCCATCCCCGGGCAGGGTGAAATTATGGGCAAGTGTCTTTAAGCCATTTGCCTCTGTCTACCCAGCAGTAATTGGGAACCTGGATGTTAATCGATTTGCGGATCGTGTTCCAGGGTTATGGTGAGCCAGTGCAGTTGGCGAATTGTCCGGTCTTCTTGGACTATTCCTTGACACTGAATCATGCAGCTCGTTAACTCAGGGTGTGGTTGTTGTGTTGGCGACAGCTTCTACACCTTTAACATATTCACGCCTAGTTGGTCCTTGGGTCGGCCATCCTCGGTAACACGAAGAGCAACCATTATTATTTTAGTGTTGTTGATGCGGTTATTGATAGTTTTGTTGTTATTGTTGATGCTGGTGTTTGTGGTGATAACTGCTGCTGTTGGCTGTTGTGTCTATTCTTCTTTATCGTGGTATTTTATGAGGAACTGGACGAGTACACTGCCATATATATTATCATGACGGTTTTCTTGTTCTATATTGGTGATAAATGTCTTAAAATTAGGTTAAGTTAGGTTAGTTTAGTTTACTTTAGGTTAGGTTGACAGTCTTAATTGGTATGGATCTATAGGGATCTGGCAGCATGTCTGGACTGTTTCATCAACCTCCTTTTGTGTGCTTATTTGGCTTTTGTGGCGCCTTACAGTGAGATATGGTTTTAAATCTCTCTCTCTCACAGTTGGTAGTGGTAAAGAGCTCAAACACGTTTCTGATGATAATGATACAACTTTTTCTTGTGAGTGTTTCAACCTGCACGAGAAGTTCCTTGTTTATATTCCTCTTTTATTCTCTTTTATTTGTCTTTCTCCTAATTACTACGTGTCATTTTTATTGCTGTTCTTCTTATTATTTTCTTCCCGGTGATCATCTCGTTATCTTCACTTTGTATGAGGTGACTTGGGGGGGGTCTCCAGGGATGTTTATATACCGCTGAAGAAAGGACACGACACACACTGACGCCAGAGAGCCATACATCAAGGAAAGTTATCACATAATGATATATGTTGCTTTAATTAATGAGTTAATGTTGTATTTTATACCATAGGAAAGCAAGAGCGACAACCACCAGACTGTGTAATTTGTCAGATTTATTGTTTGTTTTAACTCACAATTTCCACAAAACACAATAACATTTGACGGTAATTTCACAGTCCCTCTACACATTATGTTGACATTAGCTTAATTACCCCAATTGAAGGTAATATAAATGATGCATGAGTTTGTATTGTCATAAGTCATCACTAATGGTACGTTAATTATCATGTATATTTGCTTAACCATTGTCCAGGACTCCTCGATTCCTAGTAAGAGAAGTGATCAGTTTCCATCAGCAACAATGTCCATTTAACATCCTTGAAGCTTACCATTTAAATTTAATTAACCCTTCAGTAATTTTCACCCAGATGCTTATTTAATCAAGTTACGATTATCGTGTGGAATTTAATTAACTTTTCCGTCATTTTCTTCTCGACTTTTACTGGATCAAGTTATTCGCGTCATATATTTTCCAGATAATTAAAAAAAAAATCTAACCTCCCTCACCAGACACCGGCCAACCTTCATAAAAGCATTAATAATTTGTCTTTAATAATGGCTTGTTTTTATTTTACCAAGATCATAAAGAGGAAACAATATCCAGCAATGGGTTGAAGGAGCTAATTATAATAACAGGCGAGGGAGGACTAGTTGCCCCGGGGTCTAACGCACGAGAGCTGGTGTATTGGTCCTCTGGGAGGCGTAAAGGAGAGGCCACGACTCTCACAGGTAAACTTAAAGGCAAAGAGATCAAAAACATGAAAGGCTATAAGAAATAATAGTAAATCAGTGCAGGTGTGAGAAGGTGGTACACCATTACTGTTACTTATGGTGGTATTGTAGTGTTTACTTATGGTAGTATTGTAGTGTTTACTTGTGGTGGTATTGTAGTGTTTACTTATGGTGGTATTGTAGTGTTTACTTATGGTGGTATTGTAGTGTTTACTTATGGTAGTATTGTAGTGTTTACTTGTAATGGTATTGTAGTGTTTACTTATGGTGGTATTGTAGTGTTTATTTATGGTGGTATTGTAGTGTTTATGGTGGTATTGTAGTGTTTACTTATGGTGGTATTGTAGTGTTTACTTATGGTAGTATTGTAGTGTTTACTTGTGGTGGTATTGTAGTGTTTACTTATGGTGGTATTGTAGTGTTTATTTATGGTGGTATTGTAGTGTTTACTTGTGGTGGTATTGTATTGTTTACTTATGGTGGTATTGTAGTGTTTACTTATGGTGGTATTGTAGTGTTTACTTATGGTGGTATTGTAGTGTTTACTTATGGTGGTATTGTAGTGTTTACTTATGGTAGTATTGTAGTGTTTACTTATGGTAGTATTGTAGTGTTTACGTGTGGTGGTATTGTAGTGTTTACTTATGGTGGTATTGTAGTGTTTACTTATGGTGGTATTGTAGTGTTTGCTTGTGGTGGTATTGTAGTGTTTACTTATGGTGGCATTGTAGTGTTTACTTATGGTGGTATTGTAGTGTTTACTTGTGGTGGTATTGTAGTGTTTACATATGGTGGTATTGTAGTGTTTACTTATGGTGGTATTGTAGTGTTTACTTATGGTGGTATTGTAGTGTTTGCTTGTGGTGGTATTGTAGTGTTTACTTATGGTAGTATTGTAGTGTTTACTTATGGTAGTATTGTAGTGTTTACTTATGGTGGTATTGTAGTGTTTACTTTGGTGGTATTGTAGTGTTTACGTGGTGGTATTGTGTTTATGGTGGTATTGTGTTTACTTATGGTGGTATTGTAGTGTTTACTTATGGTGGTATTGTAGTGTTTACTTATGGTGGTATTGTAGTGTTTACTTATGGTGGTATTGTAGTGTTTGCTTGTGGTGGTATTGTAGTGTTTACTTATGGTGGTATTGAAGTGTTTGCTTGTGGTGGTATTGTAGTGTTTACTTATGGTGGTATTGTAGTGTTTACTTATGGTGGTATTGTAGTGTTTGCTTGTGGTGGTATTGTAGTGTTTACTTATGGTGGTATTGTAGTGTTTACTTATGGTGGTATTGTGGTGTTTACTTGTGGTGGTATTGTAGTGTTTACTTATGGTGGTATTGTAGTGTTTATTTGTGGTGGTATTGTAGTGTTTACTTATGGTGGTATTGCAGTGTTTACTTATGGTGGTATTGTAGTGTTTACTTATGCTGGTATTGTAGTGTTTACTTGTGGTGGTATTGTAGTGTTTACTTATGGTGGTATTGTAGTGTTTACTTATGGTGGTATTGTAGTGTTTATAAAGTGTTATTTGCTTTAGTTTGTTCGAGCTGTGTATCCGGCTGGTCAGATTAGATAGAACCTAACCTAACACACTGTGTAATATAATGTTAACTGTAGCATTTAGAATTAACACAGGTAGCCAAATTTTTATCACTGCGGACGATACAATGCACTTAAAAAAAATACTCTTTCGCGAAAAAAATCCACCCGAGCAGAAAAGGCGAGGATTAGGTTGATTAATCCCGGCCAGAAATAGAAAAAAAATCCCTGTAATTTTTTTTGTGTTGTTGGGAGGATTAGCGACTAATTCCAAGTAAATCTCTGATATTTCCCTTTTTCTCGGTAATTCCTGTAATGTGTTAAATTTTTCACACAAATTTAGATAAACCAATTGGATAAAGTTGTAAATTATTCGGAGATAAAACTCACGAGAACAGGTAGTGAGAGTTGTGAGTTGTTGGTGGAGGAAGATTACAAGTGAGGATCATCCCACCACACAACACCTATCTCACCACCACCACCACACCTAACTCAGCACCTATTACCACACACCACCACCACCACTACTACCACTCAACACCACCACTACACAACACCTGCCACACTTTCATTACAACAGTATCCCGGTGTTAGTCATAAAGGCACGCCAGCACAGTGATATTTTCGGAAAAAATGTGTTGTTTAATGTTGATATTTAAGATGCAAGAACCATAACCATATGACTGGTGCTCTTATATAATGAAAATGTGCAGCTGACACCACCAAAATGAGTTTACTTTATTATTATTAACTAATCTGCAAATAGAGTTTAACAATGTTCATATTATTATTTTTTTTACATCTAATACAGTTAACATTTATTATAACGGGTATGGTATAATACTGCTACTAATGATAATTATAATAACAATAATGATAATAATAATAATATTAATAATAATGATAATGGTAATGACAATAATAGTAACTACAACAACAACAATAATAATGATGATAATAATAATAATAATAATAATAATAATAATAACGATGATGATGATGATGACACACACACACCTTGACGTAGCTCTTCACTTATATCAATAAGTTCATCTGTACATTGTCCTCGTAGTCTCCAGTCTTAATCTATACCTTTATGACGTGGGTTATGGTCGTGGGTTGTGGGTCGTATTATGGTCGTGGGTCGTAAAAGTTGATAGGTCATTTACTGTTATTACCAAACACCTCTCTCTCTCTCTCTCTCCAGAAATATGAGAAGAACCATCGAACTGCAGACAAATTCCCTTGAGCTTTACCTAATCTTATTCTTTTTCTCTCCTTCCTTTCTCTCTTTCTCTCTCTCTCTCTCTCTTTCCAGATATCCAAATTTGCTTTTGGTTAGTCGTGAATTATATTGGTAAGAAAAACCATCACTTTGTAAGATTATGCTGTGAGCTTTACATAAGTTATCGGGGGAATCTGGGACACATCGGAGGTACTGAAGAATTATGGTTAACTCGCTTGATATTGCTTTTGAGAGAGAGAGAGAGAGAGAGCTACCTCCTCCACCACACCACCACAATGCTGACCATCCTAGCTACCACACCACCATAACGTTGACCATTCTAGGTACCACACCACCCCATAACACTGACCATCCTAGCTTCCACACCACCACAGCGCTGGTCCCTCACACTTGAACTTAACTCACGGTAGTTTCTCCTCCTTTCAAGGGCATCACTGAGAAAAATCTAAGCCATCTGAGAGTGTTGAAGATACACCTCACCACCAAGGAGAAACACTTTATGTAACATAGTGTCCAATTCTCTATAATACGGACTGCTTGTTTACGTGTGGCCGAGAAATAGTGCAGCGGGAGTGTGTTTAAAGATTCTCAGTTTACTGTTTATGAGTTTACTGAAATGTGAGACGAAAAAAGAATTATCTAAGAGCATCTTATAGTTGTTTGTAGATATACACTTTTTTTACTTATATATATATATATATATATATATATATATATATATATATATATATATATATATATATATATATATATATATATATATATATATATATATATATATATATATATATATATATGTGTGTGTGCTAAAATAAAATTATAGGAAGATTGGATTAGTTATATAAATACTTGGAGTTGAATTATCACAAAAGAAGATCAATTTATCGTCAATATACTTTGAGCTTTACTATTTTAAAAGATCAAATATATTGCCTTTATATAAATACTTTAAGTTTACTAATATATGTAACTAAACGTAAATCATCCTAAAGGAAACTGAAATTGATAGTGTATATATTTATCCTCAAATGTCTACAATAACTGTAGTTGTGTTGCAGTAAAAGGAGAACGTTTATTGTTGTTCAGGAGAGGCTATGAGGGTCACAAGTCACTGCAACCGTTTAATTTTTTTAACACAACAAACACGGGAGCCTTAGTGCCTGGCTATATACTACTGTTATACTAGAGAGAGAGAGAGAGAGGCAACATTTCCACCAAGACTCACATAAGAAACAGAAGGTTCAGTTTACAATCGAATTTCCAATAACAATCACAGTTAACGTTTTCTCAACCCGAGATTAAGCAGTTGTCATACCGAGTTATATACATATTTTGTTTCTGTATGATGATGATACCTGGTGTATGTGTGTGTGGTGGGGGGGGGGGAGACAGCTCAAATTAAAACAATATATTTTAAGTACACTCTTTTTCCGTATTTAGATTAAAAAAAAGCGACAACTTATGGATTGGAAATGTTTGAACATTATACTTATTAGTATATAATAATTGGTGGGAAAGGTCAAGTATGATTCGTTTATAAACACCGACGTCAACACTCTAGCCTCAGGGTATCACCAGGTCAGTAGCACTAATTCTCACGGGTGAAAAATATAAAAAACAAAAGCTATAATTATATTCCTTTTCTGCAGGTTGTTGGTCTCTGGGGAAATTAGGAGTGATAAATGACTTTCATCAATTTATAGAGAACAGATGAAGGAATTCCCCGCCAGGTGAGATAACCTGACCTTCTCTAATTAATGAAACCAACAGCCGCTCTTAATGGATTTATTGTCTGAACCAAAACAATTAAAGTGAAACAAGGATGAAGTCAATAGCCGTGATCAATACCAGGTTTTAGAGGACAGAATCATAACACAGATTCACAAGTAGTTTACACGTAGTGTGTGTGACGAAGTCTGTCATTCTCCCCAAAGTATTGATCATAACAACACCACGGCCACACATCACCACCACCGAGTGACATTGAATGTAACACCTACAATAATTACTTTGAAATTAATTAAATTTAATAAGGCTTATTGGTTCACAATGAAGGGCATATTAACATAGTTCACCATTGTATAAACTAGCGAAGATATACATATAGGGGATATAGATAAAGTTCTTATAATATCCGAGCAGGATAGGACTCGGAGCAACGGATTCAAGTTAGATAAGTTTAGGTTTAGGAGGGAGATAGGAAGGAACTGGTTCACAAATAGGGTGGTGGACGAGTGGAACAAGCTTAGCAACTTTGTAGTAAGTGCGGGAACTCTGGAAAGTTTCAAAAGGAGGCTAGATAGATTCATGGATGATAGAGAGCGGTAGTAACTCTCGACAGGAGCTGCCATGCACAGGCCAACCGGCCTATTACAGACTCCTTATTTTCTTATATATATATATATATATATATATATATATATATATATATATATATATATATATATATATATATATATATCTTGATAAAATCACACGGGAAAATGGAAACAATTGAGCACCTTAGCTTTCGTCTTTATTCAAGACATCTTCAGAGGCAACTGGATTACATGGACAGAGAGAGGCTTAAATATACAGGGTGACCTTAAAAACATGGTCAGGTCATAATGATGTCATCCACTAATCCCCACACCAACACACACGTAGAGGAGCTTAAGAGAAGGGGGGGTGACGTGACTAGTCAGGTCAGGTCAAAAATAAGGGACCCACAAAATAACTATCATACATCTAGATCAAAGGTTTTCAAAGCATTTTTAACCTTGGGCCACTGACAAATAAATTTATGTAACATATTATCAGTTTTGAACTGACCATCACTAAGGTTTATTGATTTTAATTCCTACAGTCTGTACTCACCCCTGAAGATGTGAATTACACGAAAGCGCTTGGGAACTTCTTGTTTTCTTTTTCCTTGTGGTTATCAGCATATACCTGGATCACGCGCACCTACAGTGATTTATTTGCATATATATATATATATATATATATATATATATATATATATATATATATATATATATATATATATATATATATATATATATATATATATATATATATATATATTATTTCCTGTAGTAGTTTGAAAGTTCCTGATATTAGTAAAACTATTTCATTCAAAAACCTTGTACGAGCAATAGGTAACTGAGACGGCTATGGTGTTGATGAACGCCGATGAGACTACCTCCCTTGTACTCATTATTATCGGTGGGAAAACTAGGGTAAAGAAATTCATATAGCGTCTCGTCGTCCAGTATTCCAAATGCCTTTCACTTAACTTACGATAATGGCCTCCCTGGGGTCCAAATAGTGACGCGTCCTTACCATGATGGTCAGCCAGCTCTCTCTCATCTCCGTGTAGTCTGGGAGAGGATTGCACTACCTCCGGCCACCTGCTACTTACCAGGAATGGGACGCTTGTCACTGTGTTAATACCAGGGGCAAATCCCGGGACTTGTAATTTGCTACAATTGTTGGGGTTTATGGTCACATTTGCAAATACTGTATTCAGCAGGCAAGGTGCGGACGTTGTTGAGGGGGGCGTGACTCTGTACTGTACTGTACTGTACATGGCCTCCCACAGTGACCTCGACTGGTTACGGTAAGTGGGGAGCAACTCAACGATAGGGAGGCGGCAGTAGAGACCCACAAACACGCCCCGAACACAGTACTGTATAGTCTCCGAGGTGTCAAGGGGATGGTGTTACCGTCTGGCATTATAGATATGATAATCCCGAGGCGCTCTCAGTCCACCTAGCTGTAATTGGGGAAGTGAAGGCGGTTGAGTGCAGTCTTGGCTACACGGCCTCCTTTACTTTCCGAAGACATGCTATGTAGTGTGCCGTATCCACACTGTCCCTAACTGGCAGCCATGTCTATGGGACTCACTATCACTTTTTCACAATTGAGTAACTACTCGAACACCTTCAGACAATCGCTCTTCTTAGGCAAAGGGTGGTCAGGCAGGAGCCCGACAGCTGCCACAGATCGCTGGACTTTAATGTAGCACAAAATGTCCGACACAGCTTACACGAAACAGATGACGATCCAAACATTTTCAATTCGTAATTCACTAATCCATGGCC
Organism: Homarus americanus; assembly: GCF_018991925.1. NCBI lineage: Eukaryota > Metazoa > Arthropoda > Malacostraca > Decapoda > Nephropidae > Homarus > Homarus americanus. The sequence goes on along the minus strand of NW_024722509.1, from coordinate 16,083 downwards.
AACTGAGCTATAGCGTGAAGTGCTCTTAAAACTCCACATACCTGCCGCCTCGCATGCTGTAAAAACATACAATGCTCCGGAAAACGCACCAAATATTTTGTAAACGACTCTAAAGTATTTTAACGAGGGTTTTACATCATCAGTAAACAGAAAGGTATTAAACCGTCAGCAAACATTGTATATGCATACTGCATGAAATATGACCTATAATGTTGTTAACACTGAACAAACTGAAAAAAACTTAAAAGAATAATATTTCTTTTTGCAACCGACCTTTTTACACATCACTTTAGCTCGTGTTGTTATACAATACTGTTGTTAGGGTAATGTTTTAATATTTGCAAGACGAATGTGAATTTGTTGCCATCCGGTATAACTTACTGTACACTCCCATACTTAGTGTACATTATGTAAGAGAAAATAAACAGTTATAAACAGTAAGATAAACAATAAAAGTAAAAGTAAATTGTCCTTTTACAGATAAAGTTTACTGCAACACGAGGCAACTTCACTCAGCTGATCGTACGCGGGTGGACGGTGAGGCGAAGGAGTTCTTCTCTGGCTGGTTCACACGGGGATGATGATTACTGCCTTCCTGTGTATCGTCTGCTCTGCCTCCTCCTTATTTCCACTTTCACGGGTATTGTTTTTTCTTTCTGTTTTCGATTTTGTTTTATTATTTGTATTTTTAACTAAATATTTTCCAGATATTTTGGTTATCTAATACTTTCAAATATGTGAAATTTGGATATATGAGATAGCGCTGAGACAAGGGCGTTAAGGCCGATGTAACCCGTATATAGGGTCACAGTTAGCCATGACTAGTTCTCCATAATGCCCACACACCCATAGTACCCACACACTATCCACACACTACCCACACACTCACACAAGGAGATACAGTGAAATAAACTGCTGTACCTAAATATTATGTAACTCAAAATATATTCCCAAAACAGCACGTTTACAGTTGAAAATAATAAAAGCATAAATAATACAAAGAAAATCAATTAATATGTTTTTTATTATTTTTAAATATCAGAAATGTTGGGTCAACGCTTCTTGTTGTTCTTTGTCTTTTTCCCAGTGAAGATGTAGTCTCCCCATGGCAGGTACTGGTCCTTTTGTACATGGCAGAAAGTGGTAGTTTCCTTCTTCTTCTTGTTGTTTTGAGGTTTAGTGTGCTTTGTGGTCTGCAGTTTGTTAGATCGGGGGCCCTTCTCCTTCACCTGGCAAGGCTTCACCTCAACCTTTGAAACTTTTGTTACAGTGCGTCGGAACACCATTGTGATTTACTGACACTAACAGCTCTCTCACTGAGGTCAAATCAAAATTTGACCATACAGAAAGAATTACGGTTTAATAAGGTTGGAATTTAAAGAAATTGACAACAAAATGAAGCTCTGTTTATCACTATAGTGTTGAGGACTGGTGTTTGTAGAGATGATGGATGGTGTTATAATATGTAGTGATGATGGATGGTGTTATATGTAGTGATGAAGGATGGCGTTATATGTAGTAATGATGGATGGTGTTATATGTAGTGATGATAGGAGGGTAATATATGTAGTGATGATGGATGGTGTTATATATAGTGATGATGCATGATGATATATGTAGTGATGATGGTTGGTGTTATATGTAGTGATGCTGGATGGTGTTATATGTAGTGATGATGGATAGAGTTATATGTAGTGATGATGGATGATGTTATATGTAGTGATGATGGGTGGTGTTATATGTAGTGATGTTGGATGGTGTTATATGTAGTGATGATGGATGATATTATATGTAGTGATGATAGGATGGTTCTATATGTAGTGATGGATGGTGTTATATGTAGTGATGATGGATGATGTTATATGTAGTGATGATAGGATGGTTTTATATGTAGTGATGATGGATGGTGTTATATGTAGTGATGATGCATGATGTTATATGTAGTGATGATGGTTGGTGTTATATGTAGTGATGCTGGATGGTGTTATATGTAGTGATGATGGATTGAGTTATATGTAGTGATGATGGATGATGTTATATGTAGTGATGATGGGTGGTGTTATATGTAGTGATGTTGGATGGTGTTATATGTAGTGATGATGGATGATATATGTAGTGATGATAGGTTGGTTTTATATGTAGTAATGATGGATGGTGTTATATGTAGTGATGATGCATGATGTTATATGTAGTGATGATGGGTGGTGTTATATGTAGTGATGCTGGATGGTGTCATATGTAGTGATGATGGATGGAGTTATATGTAGTGATGATGGATGATGTTATATGTAGTGATGATGGTTGGTGTTATATGTAGTGATGTTGATGGTGTTATATGTCGTGATGGATGGTTCTATATGTAGTGATGGTGGATGGTGTTATATGTAGTGATGATGGATCGTGTTATATGTAGTGATGATGGATAGTGTTATATGTAGTGATGATGATGGATGGTGTTATAAGTAGTGATGATGGATGTTGTTATATGTAGTGATGAAGGATGGTGTTAGTGAAGATTGTGAAGTGAGATGTAGTGAAGATTGTAAAGTGAGGTGTAGTGAAGATTGTGAAGTGAGATGTAGTGCAGATTGTGAAGTGAGATGTGGTGAAGATTGTGAAGTGAGATGTAGTGAAGATTGTGAAGTGAGATGTAGTGAAGATTGTGAAGTGAGATGTAGTGAAGATTGTGAAGTGACATGTAGTGAAGATTGTGAAGTGAGATGTAGTGAAGATTGTGAAGTGACATGTAGTGAAGATTGTGAAGTGAGATGTAGTGAAGATTGTGAAGTGAGATGTAGTGAAGATTGTGAAGTGAGATGTAGTGAAGATTGTGAAGTGAGATGTAGTGAAGATTGTGAAGTGAGATGTAGTGAAGATTGTGAAGTGAGATGTAGTGAAGATTGTGAAGTGAGATGTAGTGAAGATTGTGAAGTGAGATGTAGTGAAGATTGTGAAGTGAGATGTAGTGAAGATTGTGAAGTGAGATATAGTGAAGATTGTGAAGTGAGATGTAGTGAAGATTGTGAAGTGAGATGTAGTGAACATTGTGAAGTGAGATGTAGTGAACATTGTGAAGTGAGATGTAGTGAAGATTGTGAAGTGAGATGTAGTGAAGATTGTGAAGAGTGAGATGTAGTGGGATGTGAAAGATTGTGAAGTGAGATGTGGTGAAGATTGTGAAGTGAGATGTGGTGAAGATTGTGAAGTGAGATGTAGTGAAGATTGTGAAGTAAGATGCAGTGAAGATTGTGAAGTGAGATGTAGTGAAGATTGTGAAGTGAGATGTAGTGAAGATTGTGAAGTGAGATGTAGTGAAGATTGTGAAGTGAGATGTAGTGAAGATTGTGAAGTGAGATGTAGTGAATATTGTGAAGTGAGATGTAGTGAAGACTGTGAAGTGAGATGTGGTGAAGATTGTGAAGTGAGATGTAGTGAAGATTGTGAAGTGAGATGTGGTGAAGATTGTGAAGTGAGATGTAGTGAAGATTGTGAAGTGAGATGTAGTGAAGATTGTGAAGTGAGATGTAGTAAAGATTGTGAAGTGAGATATGGTGAAGATTGTGAGTGAGATGTAGTGAAAGATTGTGAAGTGAGATGTAGTGAAGATTGTGAAGTAAGATGTATTGAAGATTGTGAAGTGAGATGTAGTGAAGATTGTGAAGTGAGATGTAGTGAAGATTGTGAAGTAAGAAGTGGTAAAGATTGTGAAGTAAGATGTGGTAAAGATTGTGAAGTGAGATGTAGTGAAGATTGTGAAGTGAGATGTAGTGAAGATTGTGAAGTGAGATGTAGTGAAGATTGTGAAGTGAGATGTAGTGAAGATTGTGAAGTGAGATGTAGTGAAGATTGTGGAGTGAGATGTAGTGAAGATTGTGGAGTGAGATGTAGTGAAGATTGTGAAGTGAGATGTAGTGAAGATTGTGAAGTAAGATTATAAAGTAAACTGTAGTAATTGAGGTTAAACGAACGCGGGTTATTCTGTAGTGTATCCGTGTCTTGTTAACGTGGAACCAACATGGCGGTGGTTCTCAATATAGATACGTTATTTTGCCGGGAATTTCTGTCAAAACGAAATATGAATCAAACATATTTAACCTAAATTAACCTGGCGGCTTTATTATATATTCTAAGATGTTTAAGTTGGATAGATCAGATCAGGTTAGGTTAAGTCAGGTTGGGTTAGGTTAGGTTAGTTTTGTTAATTTTGCCACTTAGAGGCTAGTTTATTGTGCCCCCCATACTCATCCTGTGAGTGGTAGTGCAAAGAGATTACAAAGTGGTGTTAGATGAGGTAGGTGGTTAAGTTAAGTTTCAATAGGTTAGGTTGGATTACGTCAGGTTGGGTTAAGTTAGGTTAGGTAGGTAATAAGTAGATAGGTTACGGTCGGTAGGTGGGAAAGTTAGGTTTGATTAGGTTAGCTTATGTCAGACGGGGAGGTTAGGTTCGATTATGTCAGGTTAGGTTAGATTAGATTACGTCAAGTTAGGTTAGATTACGTCAGGTTTGGTTAGATTATGTCAGGTTAGGTTAGATTATGTCAGGTTAGGTTAGATTATGTCAGGTTAGGTTAGATTATGTTAGGTTAGGTTAAATTATGTCAGTTTAGGTTAGATTACGTCAGGTTAGGTTAGATTATGTCAGGTTAGGTTAGATTATGTCAGGTTAGGTTAGATTATGTCAGGTTAGGTTAGATTATGTCAGGTTAGGTTAGATTATGTCAGGTTAGGTTAGATTATGTCAGGTTAGGTTAGATTATGTCAGGTTAGGTAAGTAGGTGGAGGTGGGTAAAAAAGGTTAGGTTAGGTCGGCAGGTTTTAGTGTAGGAGCTTAAGTAATCCCGTAAAAATTTCATGTTAATTTTTGACACCATACATCGTAATAATCCTTATAAACTATGTTAAGGAACTGTGGTGTAATTTTTTCTGAACGGTTTATTATAAGTTTTATGCCATTAAAGAAGTTTTATCAAAGAGCGGCGTAATGAACCACAGATGTATTACCATTATGCCCTAAGTAACTTAAAACATGACTAATAACCTATGAACATGTAGTATTATATGATTACAATTTAACATAATATATTATGAATGCTGTTATAATATCTTAAGTGTGTTACAAACATGGCTGCTCATATATGCCATCCTGTCTCTGGCAAAGAAGAGATTGCAGTAAGTAAAATTAATTGCTAAAGACAAATACTGGAAATCAAACATATACTTATTACCATTATCTGAAAAGCTTAGAACCACCGTTTTATATTTATTAAAAGTTTGTAGTGTTATACATCATGTGTATACAAGTCACAAGTTATTATTTACGACATTGCTTCAGTCCTCGTCATCAGAGTCTTCTGTGTACAACAGATTCCTTCACCTTGTTTAGGCATTTCTCATCATCAGCTTGACAGTTACACATCTCGGTGCATGTCATGCTATTCTTTTTTATTCTTTCTGTATGAATATGACAATGATCCACATTTCCTGATGCCACATCCACATTTAACAAGTTCTATGATTGCTTCTGGAGCTGGTGGTTGGTCTGATATTACTAGTATGAAACAGTCATTGTCAATCTTCCAACCATGCTCTAATTGTGAAAGCATTTCACTGTCTGCATCACAAGACCACAGAAGAGCTTGATACCTTCCTCTCAATATATGATACTTTAGAGTTGCTGCAGTCGCTGGTAGTTCTCCAGCTTCTGCCTGCGTTATCTTGAAGAGATGCCATCTAAGTTTTGACAGTTTAGTGAAAGTCATTCGTGGACAGTAGAGCTTAAATACAAATTCCTCTAGACCAATATACATGTCTGCTGGAGGGCATTTGGTCTACTCAGCATCTTGAATGCATCTAGGACTTTTGTGTTAGATTTCATCAAAGTGCTCCAACATGCTTTCTTTCCTTTGCCAACAAATTTTCCAATGCAGTCAGATCCTGTGAAGGCATGGAAACCTGTAAGGCTCTCTGCCCAATGTGTCGTCGCTCACCAGTTCCTGTTATCATACTTGTATTTTCTCCAAGTTGAGGCTGCTTTAATATGCCAAACACATCAGTGTCTGGTGACTTGATATGTACAGTGCTGCCCTTCTGTGATGCATATACTGTATGTCCTGCTTAAGTTCTATAACTTGTGATAGCAATTTGATGGTTGAAGTCTTATTTGCTGCTTTCCACGACAGTAGATTAACCTTGGACAGCTTTTCCCAGATGCTCAATGGACCAACAATACGTTCCTTGACAAAATTTTCATAATTTTGTCTTCCAACTTCATATGCACATAGATTGTCATATTTTGCATTTTCTGACATTACAGCTCCAGTTACCAAGTTTATAAGAGCATCATTTTCCTGGGATTACAGTCACCAATAACATTGTGTAGCTTCTGTACATCAGCATATTGACGGTTGACAATAGCTGTAGAGAGCTCATGGTGTTCTGTTCTTTTGTAATCTTTATGAGTTTGATATTTTATGTAATGAACTTAATTTGAAAACCCAAATGGTAGTATATGATCTTTTATCACCTTAGACACTCTGTGCGTCATGCCTCTCAAGTGATTTTTTTCCTCTCTTACTTCTCTGGACAAATACGACCTTTATCCCATCAGAAAAAATATCACCATATATTTTCTTAATCTACAGGTGCCAAAGTTTAAAATGACGGATGGTGTTAAAAATTAACCTGAAATTTTTACGTGACCACATATTGTCTTGTTGGGTTTCTGAGAGAACTTCACGGCTAAATAGCGCCTCTGTATTGATAGCCGGTACATGTCGTAATATCCACCGCTCATAGTTAAATCTTTATGTCCGTTTATTTTGTCCTAATTTAAGTATCAAAGAGTGTTTTCATTTTTAAGTATCTTAAGTATCTTTTTTCCCACTCCTAAGTATCTAAGTATGATTTATTTTCATTTTTAAGTAACTAACCATATTTTTTTTTTCATTATAAAATGTGATTGATATAGACAACAGAAGTAAATATCAGCTGGAGGTCGTAAACGAAGCTGATGTGAAGTATTTTGACTCGCTGTTCCCACGAACTAATTGCTTCACTGGTTTATACCGAAGAAATAAAACCGTCAACGAACCATCCGATTCAAATGTGTCTTAGGCGATACAGGGTGTTTATGCGTCACTCTGATACCAAGAATGACTTTGTGTACTGTGGTGAAGCTGAGGGTAGGATAGGGTTGGGTTGGGTTGGGATGGGTTAGGATTACGCATGTGTGGGTATATTCTGTCGCATTTTATAGTTATCTTGCGTCTTTCTCTTTATTCCTTCTTTATCATGAGTATCTGTGCCTATTAATACACCACCTCGCAGGATAGTGGAAGAGGAATGGATAGTAGCGAGATAATATTCTTCTAACATATACCTTAGCTTGATTACAGGTAACACCAGGTAGAAGTTACATGACTCTTAAGAGTTTTCCTCGACTTGGCTGATTCAACTGTAAGACTTGTTGTATTTATCCTTATTAAAATCCTCCACCTGTAAGACCTCCACTTGTAAGACCCTCCACCTGTAAGACCCTCCACTTGTAAGACTCTCCACTTGTAAAACCCTTTAGGGATTTGAAATACCTTCTCGTCTTGGCTCCACTAGTTTACAGTAATGTTGAAGTATATAGTGAAGACTCACAGCTCATGGGTTAGAAAAACAAAAGATGCTTGTTTTATTTATTTATTTATTTATAGTTTATTTTAGAATCCCCGAAAGTTAGAACAAAATGGCTGACGGGACGCAAGCGGGCGGTGTTTACAGTATGGACCATGAATAAAAAATAAATGAAAAATAAAATAAATAAATCGTAAATTGGTGCATTGTTTCTCCAGGGGTAATTATAGAAGTACAAATGTTCTCCAGCAGTGGGTAACGATCATAGTCACGTATAGAGCTTCCGACGCAGGTAGATTGATATAGATGCATTACCTGGAGTTAGTGGGTTACAGGGGCCTCTTACACGATAATATTAAAGGTGTTTTTTCCTTCTGTTTGTGGCACTTGAGGTGTTTAGGTTAGGTTTAATTAAAATGGTTTAGTTATAATAGTTATATTATGATAAGTTAAGTTGAATTTAGAACTTTTGATTTGCATATATCGTGTTTTAGAAGGATTTGTTAGCTAATAAGTTTAATTTGGATACGTTTAGTTTAATTTAGATCATTTGATTTTACAAGGTCGTATTATAATGACTGGGAACCATATAGAAACCTGTTAGAGAAGTAAATATTTCTACGGCAGTGAATGAGTAAGTCAATAAGTGGTGTATAGAGCTGCTGATGCAACTTAAACGGTATATACTGTACATTATATGTTATCAGAGCTTTCCTGTTGTACGTAACCGCCTCCGTCAAAGTGTCTTAGTGGCTCATGTGAAGATTAGTCTCTAGTTTATTTAACCTCAAGATTAACTACACTGGCACTGCCTGACCTGACCTGACCTACCCTAACCTAACTTAACCTAACCTAACTTAATCTAACCTAACTTAACTTCCCAGGTAGCGTTAGGTTAATCATTAGTTGAAATAAGCTGGGAGGGTTAATCTTCAGGTAATCTATCTTAATTAACAATTTTGGTCAGGTGAGGCCTTCCTTACCTTACTCGAGAGCAGGAGGAGGAGGACTTGCTAACATCTACAGATCATCGTCAACCAAGGCAGATATTGAATACCTTTTGTTTACCTTCGTGGCTTAAGAACACATCTTAACACCATAAGACTATTCGCCTCAATACAATAATACAGTAATTGATTATTGTATTCTAATAAAATTTACGGTGTATCTTGTGAACCAGATTTATTCTTTGACCTTAGTGAATGAGAAACTGGTTGAGGTGTATTGTGGTAAACATCCTTAAGAGCAGCTCTGTGTGTTCTTACGACCTCAAAGTAACACAAAAGGTAGCCAATATCTACCCTTGGTCAGTCACTAGTAGATTATTTTTTCCTATTTAACTAAATAATTAACACCATGTAGCAAACTAATTATATGACTCAAAGAAGGTAACCAATATGGCGTCGATATTGTTCACATACTCTATGATAAATAGATGTATTGTCTGTTTAATTTTAGGGAAGAATTTAATTTATAAACTTTTGAGAATCTGGATACAGGAGTTTTGTCTTTGTGTGTGTGTGTGTGGTGATGATGATGACGGATACTTTCCTCTGCAGTGAAAAAAATATCTTGACATTGCAAAGCTTAACTGTAAGCCGAAGGAACGTTTGTAATGTGACTTATCATGTGAAATTGTAACTTGAAATTCTTTGTGAAAAAATATTTCCCTATAAAGTTTGGCAGTAAATGAAGTATTACATCAAGGTGTAACTTGTAGTTCCTTGTGGAGTAATTACCTATGTGGACTATACAGCTACTCCAGGGTGTAAGACCTAGAGTAGAAAGTCTTAAGACCTTACCTGAGGTTGAAAGACTCTTATAGTGGAACGTCTTAGGTATTGAAACTTTAATTACAGTAAATAAAATATAATCTACCTAAACATTCCTTCACCTGGCGACAACTAATGATACAGGTGGTGTAATAGCTCTTTAAAATTCCTCCGTTTGATATAATAATGACCACATATGAACTTATAATGTGCAATATCTTGATAACACATTAGCTGCAACATTACACATAGTCCAGTGTATGTGTAGTGAGGGACATCTACCTAAATGAGTTACAGAATGTGGAGTTGAGGCAAAAAAATGTTGGGACATGTTTGAGATCATCAGTTGAGCCAAACGTTTATACTCAATATTGTTTTAATGGTATTTTAGAGCGACCGAAAAATGTAAACAAAATGGCCGGCTAGGTGACACATACCTTACAAGAATTAAACATGAGATCACACACACACACACACACACACACACACACACACCAGTTTTACCCACATTATCACCAGACTATCGGCATACCTGGTCGGTGGACACCTGCCTTCTCCTCCTCCTCCTCACCTTGCTGTACCTGCCCTGCCCCGAGTGTACACATATTTATGTATGTTTTTATGTGTGTATGTTTATGTACGTGCGTGTTTTGAGTGTGTGTCAATTACTTGCTCGTAAACACACCAATAAAATTCCCTTTGAAAGTCTTGCCAATGGTTTTATGACACTAACTGACAATGTTATTTTTTATCAAGAGAATAAAATTGAGTCTTTAATGCTTACTATGTTTGTTTTGTTTTTTTGTCGTTTATGATTTTTTTTTACTGATAATAAGGAAAGAAACATGTGAAGTAAATGAGTGATAATCTTGGGTGTAGAATAACTAGGAAAAAAGATAAGAGAAAGTGTGGACAGGAGAAGGAAAATATGATGAATGAAGAGAGAGAGAGAGAGAGAGAGAGAGAGAGAGAGAGAGAGAGAGAGAGAGTAAAACAAAAGACAAACTAACAAAAATAAAATTATCAACAAACTTTCTCAACACAACAACAACAATACTAAACTCTGTTTATTCATTAGATATCACAGTAATACACCTGGTTATTACTTACACACACACACACACACACACACACATATCTCTGTATTGCATTATGGAGAGTGCAGAGGAAAAAAAAATATTCTGGACCTGCGCGGCATTCGTCCGGAGGTGCGCTCGATAGTCAATACCATGAGAACGGAGGAGGAAGGAGAATTGAAGGGGGTTGAAGGGAGGGGGGTGGTGTAGGGGGAGTAAAGGGAAGGGGTTGAATTAGTGTCCAATATTGAGGGTTTTTTTTATTATTTTATCTTACATACAGCTACAATGCTTATGGGGTACTTTTTGTTGTGGCCAGCTTAGGATTTTTAGTTGATTTAGTTTATTTAATTTATTTTTATACGACAGATCATACATCCATATTGACTCATGATCCCTTCATTACCTACTTCCCTTAACCCTTAAACACCCCCTTCCTTCCCTCCCATCCTCTCCCCACCCCTCTCCCCTTCCTTCTTTCCTACCCTCCCCCTTACCCCCCCTCCCCTTCCTTCTTTCATACCCTCTCCTTCCCCCCCTCCTCCTTGCTCCTTCTCCCTACCCTCTCTTCCTGTAACCAGAAATGCGCAGTTCAGAGAGGTCGCCCATAAAAGGTTTAGTCCTGTTGTGGCTGTAGTGTTATGTATTTTGTATTTGTATTTATGCTGTTATTTTGTTTACTGTAGACGGTAATTAGATTGGATAATGCTAGAAGGAGTTATTGATGGTGGTTTAATGGGATTATATCGTAGGTGGATTAATGGTACCTTATGGTAATTAAAACCAGGATCGCCGCCACAATGTAATTAAGGTCAAGCCCACAGCCACAATATAATAACTAAAATCACCCCCACAGCCACAGTATATTAAAAATCACGCCCACAGCCACAGTATATTAAAAATCACGCCCACAGCCACAGTATATTAAGAATCACGCCCACAGCCACAGTATATTAAAAATCACGCCCACAGCCGCGGTATATTAAAAATCAGAGCCACAGTATGTTAAAAATCACGCCCACAGCCACAGTATATTAAAAATCACGCCCACGTCCACAGAATAGTAACTACAATCACGCCCAACAGCTTCCTCAGGTCACCTCAATGCCTCAGTCACTTAAATATTATTATGGGCTGAGTACCTAGTTAATAATAGTCCTTGTTAATAATAGTCCTTGTTAATAATAGTCCTTGTTAATAATAGTGTCTTATGTGAACTGCAATTAACTAGCTTACCAACTACTTAAGGTGAGATTATTGATGCTAGTTGGTAATGTTACCTCCCTAGTTTTTGTTTATTTAATTATTTATTTATTTGTTAGGAATTTTATGTAGTCGAAATTAAACTCCATATAAAGCGACAAATTTATATTAAAAACTACATAAATTGAAGGAAAACTCACCTTTTCTTGTGTTGAGTGTGAGTGAGTGATATTAGAGTGTGTTGGTAGGAATCTAAATTTATATTATTTTTGTTTATATTTCCGTGTTTTTATGAGTTTGCTTTCTTAATTCATATTCAGGTGATTGAGAATAATTCGAGGTGTAACTAAGATTGGTTTACTGTGTAGCTATTGTAGTAGTCTTGAGGTATATAACTTGAAACCATTATGCAACATTTTATAATAAGTGCACACCAATTTTTATTTTTTTAAGATATCATTTCAAGATGTCACAATCAAGTAAAATACACCAAAATATTGACTCTCGAACCTTACCATCATTCCATAACCATTGCAGAGTCATGGGATAGCAACAGTGAGCTTAGGTACCAGAGCCAACACTAATATGGGCCAGTGATAACCTAGATACAAGGTACAAATGTAAACAAAATAATACGATGCTAGGTTCCAATGTCAACACGGAAGCCTACAGGTATATAATTAAACCTTTATGTAGTTATGAAGAAAAAAATTTAGGATACTGAAACTACACAATATTCTAGTCACTTTTACGTCAATATATGTATAATTTCATCTACAACCTTAACTTTTACAATCAATAGACACATTTTAGCCTTTTGTGAATTGTACAGGGTGTGGTAGAGATGTACAGGGTGTGACATGTGTACAGAGTGTGGTCGAAATGTACAGGGTGTGGTAGAGATATACAGGGTGTGGAGGAGGTGTACATGGTGTAGCAGATGTACAGGGCGTGACATGGACCTCTGGGATCTTACATCGCTGGCTTTACCTCACCTACACTGGCTTGACTTCACCTGCAGTGGCTTGACCTCACCTACAGGAGTGGGAAGGTTATAAGAATTGACAGTCGATAATGATGACTGTGTTGATGTCATGAACTTAACCTAATGCTGGGGTCTGGGGAGAGTTGGTGGTAATCAGTTGGTGGTAATCAGGTGTTTGGTGGTAATCAGGAGGTGTTTGGTGGTAATCAGGAGGTGTTTGGTGGTAATCAGGTGGTATGTGGTAGTTAATCTCTTACTTTGGGATTAACCTCGCACTCCTGGGATTAACCTAACCTAACCTAACCAATCGCTGCAACGAAGAGAGAACACAACAACTTTGCAGAAACATGTGACGTATTGCAGACTTCCTGGTATTGCACACACAGTTGATGATTTGCAATAATGAACACAAGTGGATTTTTTTTACTTTTTTTTTGTAAATATTCTCAATAGTTTTCATGATATATGTTCATGACTTTTGAGTGTTTGAACTGATTGTGTGGCCATGAATAGGTATGAGAGATGAATTAGTGAAAAATTGTATAATAATGTCATGAGATAAATTACACATGTATATAACTGTCATGAAATCTGTCAGTGCATGCATACAACTGTCATGAAATCTGTCAGTGCATGTATATAACTCATGAAATTGTCAGTGCACGTATACAACTGTCATGAAATCTGTCAGTGCATGGATACAACTGTCACGAAATCTGTCAGTGCATGAAAACAACTGTCATGCAAACGATTGACAGTCACAGAACGGGCGTCATTACGTAGTACTATACACACATACTACGGTAATTATCAGGCACAATTACCACACATAACCCGGAGATAATTAACACTAATGAGGTATAAGCCTGATCCCCCTATGTGATATTACCGTGTCGTGTCCTGGGTGTAAGTTAGTGGTGTAGAAATGGGTTGTGATGTGGTCTGGGAATTATTGGTATGTGGTGTGGTTGTGGTGTGGTTGTATTGTGTGGTGTGGTGTGAAGTGTGGCGTGTGTGGTGGTGTGGTTGCATTGCATTGTGTAGTGTCGTGTGGGTGCAAGCGGATGTATTGTTTGGTGTCCTGGGAATTGTTGGGTGTGGTGTCGTGGGTGTAAGTGAAGAGTGTATGGTGTAATGACAGATATACAAGGTGTGGCAGAGGTGTACAGGGTGTGCCAAAGAGATGTACAGGGTGTTCCAAAGAGGTGTACAGGGTGTGCCAAAGAGATGTACAGGGTATTCCAAAGAGGTGTACAGGGTGTGCCAAAGAGATGTACAGGGTGTGCCAAAGAGGTGTACAGGGTGTGCCAAAGAGATGTACAGGGTGTGCCAAAGAGATGTATTCCAAAGAGGTACAGGGTGTGCCAAAGAGATGTACAGGGTGTGCCAAAGAGATGTACAGGGTGTGCCAAAGAGATGTACAGGGTGTGCCAAAGAGGTGTACAGGGTGTGCCAAAGAGATGTACAGGTGTGCCAAAGAGATGCAGGGTGCCAAAAGATGTACAGGAAGTGCCAAAGAGATGTACAGGGCGCATAAAGAGTGTACAGGGGTGCCAAAGAGGTGTACAGGGTGTGCAAAGAGGTGTACAGGGTGTGCCAAAGAGGTGTACAGGGCGTGCCAAAGAGATGTACAAAGAGATGTACAGGGTGTGCCCAAAGAGATGTACAGTGTGCCAAAGAGGTGTACAGGGTGTGCGAAAGAGGTGTACAGGGTGTGCCAAAGAGGTGTACAGGGTGTGCCAAAGAGATGTACAGGGTGTGCCAAAGAGATGTACAGGGTGTGTGAAAGAGATGTACAGGGTGTGCCAAAGAAATGTACAGGGTGTGTGAAAGAGATGTACAGGGTGTGCCAAAGAAATGTACAGGGTGTGTGAAAGAGATGTACAGGGTGTGTCAAAGATATCAAAGAGTCGAAAAAGAAATTTCTAATCATAGTAAAAAATAAAAAAATAAAAAAATTGACACTGTACAAGAATGTTTATTTATTCATTTGCCTAAACTTACTGATGTACAATATTAAACATGGTTACAGTGTAGTGAAAAATAAAATGCCTGTCCGACTTTTGCCTCACCCTGTAATTTATCTAGCGTACTGAGACGCGTATTTCAGTGTTTTTTTGGGGGGGGTCTACACTGTATTGAAGAAGACATTGTGTGCAACTTAATGCCTTTTTGAACCATCAGTGTATTAATGTATTGCAGGGCTTTGGTGTTCACAGTTATGTTAGTGTTGTTCATGGTGTTCAAGAGTTCAATAGTGTTGTTCATGGTGTTCAAGAGTTCAATAGTGTTCTCTGTGATGTTTAAGAGTTCATTAATGTTGTTCATGGTGTTCAGGGGTTCATTAGTGTTCTTGATGTTCAGTAGTTCATTACTTCATGGTGTTCAAAGTTAGTGTTCTCTGTGGTGTTCAAGAATTCATGACAGTGTTCTTCAGGTGTCAAATGTGTCGTCACGATGATGAAATTGCCGAAACAAAAGTGAATACATTATTTTTTCAGTTTTTTCTTATTATTTTTGCCGTAGATGAAAAAAAATTGGCGAAAGAGTAATTTTTTCCCCAGAGTAAATCACCGTAGTCAAAAAATTAAATAAACATCCTCATATTTATTTTTTTTTTTCATAAACATAAATATTTAAAATTTGTGTGACTTATTTACACATTAAGTTTGAAGAAATTAAACCCTATTGTTTTAATTGTTCATGACTAGTGTATTAAATAGCTTAGAATACCTAACATTATACAATATAACATCACTAGGATTATTATAGTGTTCGGTGTTATGATGAAATAATTATAGGTCGTTATATAATCTACGTCTTTTGGTGTATCGTATTGACAAGTTTGTCAAAAAAAACACACACAGTTGATTTTATTTAATTGGTGTTTGTTTGTGTGCGTGTCTGTGCCTTAACTGAGGTCTTCAAACACGTATAGTCTTGAGTAAGTCCATTTACTTGCTGGCAGGGTAAAAAAATAAAATACTTCAGGAAAAAATACAGATAATTTTCCCTGAACTGCGAGAGATAATTTTTTCCCTGTCACTAATATTATGATTTACTTTGCTTTATTTTCCTCTGTGCGTTGGTTTTTATTATATATATATTGACACTTAAGACAATCTTCCTTACGTGAAACACACTATTAACCTCGCTGACTGTTGCTGGGTCGCTGTAAGATAATGTTACCTGCAATTTACGTGAGACGGTCCCCAGGCCTGAGTCACCAACCCGAGAAGGTATCCGGAAGGTAATGAAAAGGCAGTGTTGGTATTTGTTATTTATTAAGGAAAACACCTGAAGACGCCATAATGGAATTGTCAGATGTTAAGACAGGTAAAATTAGGCCTCCATCCAGGTGCTGCTAGTTGTAAGTTATTACCTGTTGACCTCATTAACAGGTACTTGGGCAAAGTGATCTCAGTTT
>NW_024722508.1:0-43741 GCF_018991925.1 Homarus americanus | reverse complement strand
TACTCGATCAGGGGACTTTGTTATACTCGACCAGGGAGCTTTGTTATACTCGATCTGAGGACTTTGTTATACTCGACCAGGGGACTTTGTTTTACTCGATCTGAGGACTTTGTTATACTTGTTCAGGGTCTTTGTTATACTCCACCAGGGAACTTTGTTATACCCGATCAGGGGACTTTGTTATACTCGTTGATGGGGCTTTGTTATACTCGATCAGGGGACTTTGTTATACTTGATCAGAGGACTTTGTTATACTCGATCAGAGGGCTTTGTTATTCGCCACCAGGGTGCTTTGTTATACTCGATTAGGGGACTTTGTTATACTCGATCAGGAGGCTTTCGTTTCCTCGATCAGGTGACATTTGTTATACTCCATCTTGGTCTTTGTTATACTCCATCAAGGGCCTTTGTTATACTCGACAAGGGGAATTTGTTATACTCGATCAGGGGACTTTGTTATACTTAATCAGGGGACTTTGTAATATTCGATCAGGGGGGCTTTGTTATAATCGACCAGGGGCCTTTGTTATGCTCGATAAGGGGACTTTATTATAATCGAACAGGGGCCTTTGTTATACTCGATTAGGGGACATTACTCTGCGCGTCCAGGGAACTTTGTTATACACGATCAGGGGATATGTTATACTCGATGAGGGTATGTTTTATACTCGATGAGGGGCCTTTGTTATACTCAATCAGGGGACTTTGTTATACTCGATCAGAGGGCTTTGTTTTCCGCGATCAGGGGACTTTGTTATACACCATCAGGGTCTTTGTTATACTCCATTAGGGGCCTTTGTTATACTCCATCAGGGTCTTCGTTATACTTGATCAGGGGACTTTGTTAAACTTGATCAGGGGACTTTGCATTATTCGATCAAGAGGGCTTTGTTATGCTCGACCAGGGGCCTTTGTTATGCTCGATAAGGGGACTTTGTTATACTCGATCAGGGGAATTTGTTATACTCGACCAGAGGACTTTGTTATACTCGATTAGGGGACTTTGTTATACTCGATCAGGGGAATTTGTTATACTCGACCAGGGGACTTTGTTATACACGACCAGGGGACTTTGTTATACTCGATCAGAGGACTTAGTTATACTCGATGGGGGGACTTTGTTATACTCGATCACGGGACTTTGTTATACTTGATCAGGGGACTTTGTATTATTCGATGAGGGAGGGTTTGTTATGCTCGAAGAGGGGCCTTTGTTATGCTCGATAAGTGGACTTTGTTATATTCGATCAGAGGACTTTGTTATTCTCGATCAGGGGACATTACTATACTCGATCAGGAGAATTTGCAATACTCGACCAGGGGACTTTGTTGTACTCGATAAGAGGACTTTGTTATGCTCGATGAGGGGCCTTGGTTATACTCGACCAAAGGACTTTGTTATACTCGACGAAGGGACTTTGTTATACTCGATCATGGGACTTTGTTATACTTGATCACTGGACTTTGTAATATTCGATCAGGGGGGCTTTGTTATACTCGACCAGGGGCCTTTGTTATGCTCGATAAGGGGACTTTGTTATACTCGATCAGGGGACTTTGTTATACTCGATCAGGGGCCTTTGTTATGCTCGACCAGTGGACTTTGTTATACTCGATCAGGGGACTTTCTTATACTCGATCAGGGGGCTTTGATATACTCGACCAGGGGACTTTGTTATATTCCATCAGGGTCTTTTGTTATACTCGACCAGGGGGCTTTGTTATATTCGATTAGGGGACTTTGTTATACTCGACCAGGGGCCTTTGTTATGGTCAACCAGGGGACTTTGTTATACTCGATCAGGGAGCTTTGTTTTCCTCGACCAGGGGACTTTGTTATACTCGATTAGGGGACTTTGTTATACTCGATGATTGGGCTTTGTTTCACTCGATCAAGGACCTTTGTCATAATCGATCAGGGGACTTTGTTAGACTCGATGAGGGGCCCCTGTTATACTCGATGAGGGGCCTTTGTTATACTCAATCATGGGCCATTGTTATATTCAACCAGGGGACTTTTTTATACTCGATCAGGGGGCTTTGTTATATTCGATAAGGGGACTTTGTTATACTCGATGAGGGGCGTTTGTTATACTCGATCAAGGGCCTTTGCTAAACTCGATCAGGGGACTTTGTTAGACTCGATTAGGGGCCTTTGTTATTCTCGATCTGGAGACATTGTTATACTCGATCAGGGGCCTTTGTTATTCTCGACCAGGGGCCTTTGTTATGCTCGATCAGAGGCCTTTGATATACTCTATCAGGGGCTTTTGTTATACTCGAACCAGGGGAATTTGTTATACTCGATCATGAGACTTTGTTATACTCGATCAGGGCCTTTATTATACTCGACCAGGGGGGTTTGATATTCTCGATCAGGGGACTTGGTTATACTAAATCATGGTCTTTGTTATACTCCATCAGGGGCCTTTGTTATACTCGACCAGGGGACTTTGTTATACTCAATCAGGGGACTTTGTTACACTTGATCAGGGGACTTTGTAATATTCGATCAGGGGGGCTTTGTTAAACTCGACCAGGGGCCTTTGTTATGCTCGATAAGGGGACTTTGTTATACTCGATTAGGGGGCTTTGTTATACTCGACCAGGGTGCTTTGTTATACTCGATCAGGGGACTTTGTTATACTCGATCAGAGGGCTTTGTTTTCCTCGATCAGGGGACTTTGTTATACTCCATCAGGGTCTTTGTTATACTCCATTAGGGGCCTTTGTTATACTCCATCAGGGTCTTCGTTATACTTGATCAGGGGACTTTGTTAAACTTGATCAGGGGACTTTGCATTATTCGATCAGGGGGGCTTTGTTATGCTCGACCAGGGGCCTTTGTTATGCTCGATAAGGGGACTTTGTTATACTCGATCAGGAGGCTTTGCTATACTCAACAGGGGGCCTTTGTTATACTCGATCAGGGGCCTTGGTTATACTCGACCAAAGGACTTTGTTGCACTCGATCAGGGGAATTTGTTATACTCGACAAGGGGACTTTGTTATACTCGATAAGGGGAATTTGTTATACTCGATCAGGGGACTTTGTTATACTCGATGAGGGGACTTTGTTATACTCGATCAGGGGGCGTTGTTTTCCTTGATCAGGGGTCTTTGTTATACTCCATCAGGGGCCTTTGTTATACTCGACCAGGGGATTTTGTTATACTCGATTAGGGGACTTTGTTATACATGATCACTGGACTTTGTAATATTCGTTCAGGGGGGCTTTGTTATACTCGACCAGGGGCCTTTGTTATGCTCGATAAGGGGACTTTGTTATACTCGATCAGGGGGCTTTGTTATTCTCGATCATGGGACTTTGTTTTACTCGACCAGGGGACTTTGTTATACTCGATCAGGGGACTTTGTTATACTCGATCAGGGGAATTTGTTATACTCGACCAGGGGACTTTGTTATACACGACCAGGGGACTTTGTTATACTCGATCAGAGGACTTTGTTATACTCGATGGGGGGACTTTGTTATACTCGATCACGGGACTTTGTTATACTTGATCAGGGGACTTTGTATTATTCGATGAGGGGGGTTTGTTATGCTCGAAGAGGGGCCTTTGTTATGCTCGATAAGTGGACTTTGTTATATTCGATCAGAGGACTTTGTTATTCTCGATCAGGGGCCTTGGTTTTACTCGACCAGGGGACTTTGTTATACTCGACCAGGGGACATTGTTATACTCGATCAGGGTGAATTTGCAATACTCGACCAGGGGACTTTGTTGTACTCGATAAGAGGACTTTTTTATGCTCGATGAGGGGCCTTGGTTATACTCGACCAAAGGACTTTGTTATACTCGACGAAGGGACTTTGTTATACTCGATCATGGGCCTTTGTTATGCTCGACCAGAGGACTTTGTTATACTCGATCAGGGGACTTTCTTATACTCGATGAGGGGGCTTTCATATACTCGATCAGGGGACTTTGTTATACTCCATCAGGGTCCTTTGTTATACTCGACCAGGGGGCTTTGTTATATTCGATTAAGGGACTTTGTTATACTCAATCAGGGGACTTTGTTATACTCGATCAGGGAGCTTTGTTTTCCTTGACCAGGGGACTTTGTTATACTCGATTAGGGGACTTTGTTATACTCCATCAGGGGCCTTTGTTGTACTCGACCAGGGGACTTTGTTATACTCAATCAGGGGACTTTGTTACACTTGATCAGGGGACTTTGTAATATTCGATCAGGGGGGCTTTGTTATACTCGACCAGGGGCCTTTGTTATGCTCGATAAGGGGTCTTTGTTATACTCGATTAGGGGACTTTGTAATCCTCAATCATAAGACTTTGTTATACTCGATCAGGGGACTTTGTTATACTCGACCAGGGGACTTTGTTATACTCGATCAGGAGGCATTGTTTTACTCGATCAGGGGACTTTGTTATTCTCGATAAGGGGACTTTGTTATACGAGATCAGGGGCCTTTGTTATACTCGACCAGGAGACTTTGTTATACTCGATTAGGGGACTTTGTCATACTCGATGTGGGGGCTTTGATATACTCGATCAGGGGACTTTGTTATACTCGATCAGGGGACTTTGTTATACCTGATGAGTAGGAGATGTTATCCTCGATCAGGGCACTTTGTTATAATCGACCAGGATCCTTTCTTATGCTCGTCCAGTGGCCTTTGTTATACTCGATCAGGGGGCTTTGTTATTTTCGATTAGGGGACTTTGTTATACTCGATGAGGGGCATTTGTTATACTCGATCAAGGGCCTTTGCTATACTCGATCACGGGATTTTGTTATACTAGATCAGGGGACTTTGTTATACTCGATCATGAGACTTTGTTATACTCGATCAGGGCCTTTATTATACTCGCTGAGGGGGGCTTTGTTATTCTCGACCAGGTTCCTTTCTTATGCTCGACCAGTGGCCTTTGTTATACTCGATCAGGGGGCTTTGTTATATTCGATTAGGGGGCTTTGTTTTACTCGATGAGGGGCATTTGTTATACAGGATCACGGGCCTTTGCTATACTCGATCAGGGGATTTTGTTATACTAGATCAGGGGATTTTGTTATACTCGATGAGGGGGCTTTGTTACACTCGACCAAGGTCCTTTTTTATGCTCGCCCAGTGGCATTTGTTGTACTCGATTCGGGGGCTTTGTTTTATTCGATTAGGGGATTTTGTTATACTCGACCAGGGAACTTTGTTATACTCGATCAGGGGACTTTGTTATACTCGAAAAGGGGACTTTGTTATTCTCGATAAGGTGACTTTGTTATACTCGATTAGGGGACTTTGTTATACTCGATCAAGGGCCTTTGTTATACTCGATCAAGGATTTTGTTATACTCGATCAGGGCCTTTATTATACTCGATCAGGGGGCTTTGTTATATTCGATTAGGGGACATTGTTATACTCGATGAGGGGCATTTGTTATAATCGATCAAGGGCCTTTGCTATACTCGATCACGGGATTTTGTTATACTAGATCAGGGGACTTTGTTATGCTCGATGAGAGGACTTTGTTATACTCGATCGGGGAACTTTGTTTTCCTCGATCAGGGGGCTTTGTTATACTCGATCAGGGGACTTTGTTATACTCGACCAGGGGACTTTGTTTTACTCGATCAGGGGCCTTTATTATACTCGATCAAGGACCTTTGTTATACTCGATCAGGGGACTTTGTAATCCTCGATCAGAAGACTTTGTTATACTCGATCAGGGGACTTTGATATACTCGACCAGGGGACTTTGTTATACTCGATCAGGAGGCATTGTCTTTCTCGATCAGGGGACATTACTATACTCGACCAGAGAACTTTGTTATACACGATCAGGGGATATGTTATACTCGATCAGGGGATGTGTTATAGTCGATCAGGGTCCTTTGTTATGCGCGACCAGTGGCCTTTCTTGTACTCGATCAGGGGGCATTGTTATATTCGATTAGGGGATTTTGTTATACTCGACCAGGGAACTTTGTTATACTCGATCAGGGGACTTTGTTATTCTCGATCAAGGGCCTTTGTTATAGTCGATTAGGGACTTTGTTATATTCGATTCGGGGGCTTTCTTATATTCGATCAGGGACGTTTCTTATACTCGATTAGAGGACTTTGTTTTACACGATGAGGGGATATGTTATACTCAATCAGGGGATGTGTTATACTCGATCAGGGGACGTTGTTATAGTCGATGAGGAGGCTTTGTTAAATTCAACCGGGGGCCGTTGTTATACTCGATCAAGGACCTTTGCTATAGTCGATCACGGGATTTTGTTATACTAGATAAGGGGACAATTTTATATTCGATCAGGGGACTTTGTTATACTCGATGAGGTGCCTATATTATACTCGATCAAGGACCTTTGTTATACTCGATCAGGGGACTTTGTTATACTCGATCAGAGGACTTTGTTATACTCGATCAGGGGGCTTTGTTATACTCGATCAGGGGACATTACTATACTCGACCAGGGAACTTTGTTATACACGATCAGGTGATATGTTATACTCGATCAGGGGCTGTGTTATACTCGATCAGGGGACTTTGTTATACTCGATCAGGAGGCTTTGTTATACTCAAACGGGGCCCTTTGTTATCCTCGATCAGGGGCCTTTGTTATACTCGATGAAGGGACTTTGTTATACTCGACCATGGGACTTTGTTATACTAGATCAGGGGACTTTGTTATACTCGATCAGAGGGCTTTGTTATAGTCGACCAGGAGCCTTTGTTTTGCTCAATGAGAGGACTTTGTTATTCTCGACCAGGGGCCTTTGTTTTTCTCGATCAGGGGGCTTTGTTATACTCGATCAGGGGATATGTTATACTCAATCAGGGGAAGTGTTATACTCGATCAGGGGACGTTGTTATAGTCGATGAGGAGGCTTTGTTATACTCAACCGGGGGCCTTTGTTATACTCGATCAAGGGCCTTTGCTATATTCGATCACGGGATTTTGTTATACTAGATCAGGGGACTTTGTTATACTCGATCAGAGGGCTTTGTTATGCTCGACCAGGGCCTTTGTTTTGCTCGATCAGAGGACTTTGTTATACTCGACCAAGAGCCTTTGTTTTCCTCGATCAGGGGGCTTTGTTAAACTCGATCAGGGGACTTTGTTATACTCGAACAGGGGCCTTTGTTATACTCGATCAAGCACTTTGGTATATTCGATCAGGGGGCTTTCTTATATTCGATTAGGGACCTTTGTTATACTCGATTAGAGGACTTTGTTTTACACGATCAGGGGATATGTTATACTTAATCAGGGGATGTGTTATACTCGATCAGGGAAAGTTGTTATAGTCGATGAGGAGGCTTTGTTATACTCAACCGGGGGCTTTTGTTATACTCGATCAAGGGCCTTTGCTATACTCGATCGGGGGACTTTGGTTTACTCGATCAGGGGGCTTTGTTATACTCGATCAGAGGACTTTGTTATACTCGACCAGGGGACTTTGTTTTACTCGATCAGGCGACTTTTTTATATTCGATCAAAGGACTTTGTTATACTCGATCAGTGGCCTTTATTATACTCGATCAAGGACCTTTGTTATACTCGATCAGGGGACTTTGTTATACTCGATCAGAGGACTTTGTTATACTCGATTAGGGGACTTTGTTATACTCGACCAGGTGACTTTGTTATACTCGATCAGGGGGCTTTGTTATACTCGAACAGGGGACATTACTATACTCGACCAGGGAACTTTGTTATACACGATCAGGGGATATGTTATACTCTAACAAGGGACTTTGTTATACTCAGTCAGGAGGCTTTGTTATACTCAACCGGGGGCCTTTGTTATACTCGATCAGGGAAATTTGTTACACTTGATCAAGGGACTTTGTTATACTCAACCAGGGGAATTTGTTATTCTCGCCCAGGGGTCTTTGCTATGATCGATTAGGGGACTTTGTTATACTCGATCAGGGGCCTTTGTTTCACTCGATCAGAGGACTTCGTTATACTCGACCAGGGGACTTTGTTATACTCGATCAGGGGAATTTGTAATAATCGATCAAGGTGCCTTTGTCATAATAGATCAGGGGACTTTGTTAGACTCGATGAGGGTCCTTTGTTATACTAGATGAGGGGCCTTTGTTATACTCAATCATGGGCCATTGTTATACTCAACCAGGGGACTTTGTTATACTCGATAAGAGGAATTTGTTATACTCGACCAGGGGACTTTGTTATACTCGATCAGGGGAATTTGTTATTCTCGACCAGGGGACTTTGTTATACACGACCATTGGACTTTGTTATATTCGATCAGAGGACTTTCTTATACTCGATCCGGGGACTTTGTTTTACTAGATCAGGGGGCTTTGTTTTACTCGATGAAGAGACTTTGTTAAACTCGATTAGGGGCCTTTATTATACTCGATCAAGGGCCTTTGTTTTACCCGATCAGTGGGCTTTGTTATACTCGATCAGAGGACTTTGGTATACTCGATCAGGGGACTTTGTCAAACTCGACCAGGGGACTTTGTTATACTCGAATAGGGGGCTTTGTTATACACGATCAGGGCATATGTTATACTCTATCAGGGGATGTGTTATACTCGATTAAGGGACTTTGATATACTCGATTAGGGGGCTTTATTATACTCGACCAGGGGCCTTTGTTATGCTCGATCAGGGTACTTTGTTATACTCGATGAGGGGCCTTTGTTATACTATATTGGGGACTTTTGTTATACTCGAACAAGGGAAATTTGTTATACTCGATCATGAGACTTTGTTTACTCGATCAGGGTCTTTATTATACTCGACCAGGGGGGTTTGATATACTCGATGAGGGGAATTTGTTATACTCGATCAGAGTGCTTTGTTATATTCGATTAGGGGACTTTGTTATATTCGACCAGGGACCTTTGTTATGGTCAACCAGGGGACTTTGTTATTCTCGATGGGGGGACTTTGTTATACTCGATCAGGGGGCTTTGTTTTCCTCGACCAGGGGGCTTTGTTATACTCGAACAGAGGACTTTGGTATACTCGATCAGGGGACTTTGTCATACTCGACCAGGGGACTTTGTTATACTCGAACAGGGGGCTTTGTTATACTCGATCAGGGGACATTACTATACTCGACCAGGGAACTTTGTTATACACGATCAGGGGATATGTTATACTCTATCAGGGCATGTGTTATACTCGATTAGGGGACTTTGATATACTCGATCAGGGGGCTTTATTATACTCGACCAGGGGCCTTTGTTATGCTCGATCAGGGTACTTTGTTATACTCGATGAGGGGCCTTTGTTATACTATATTGGGGACTTTTGTTATACTCGAACAAGGGGAATTTGTTATACTAGATCATGAGACTTTGTTTACTCGATCAGGGTCTTTATTATACTCGACCAGGGGGGTTTGATATACTCGATGAGGGGAATTTGTTATACTCGATCAGAGGGCTTTGTTATATTCGATTAGGGGACTTTGTTATATTCGACCAGGGACCTTTGTTATGGTCAACCAGGGGACTTTGTTATACTCGATCAGGGGACTTTGTTATACTTGATTAGGGAACTTTGTAATATTCGATCAGGGGGGCTTTGTTATAAACGACCAGGGGCCTTTGTTATACTCGATCAGGGGACTTTGTTATACTCGACCAGGGGACTTTGTTATACTCGATCAAGGGGCTTTGTTATACTCGATCAGGGGACATTACTATACTCGACCAGGGAACTTTGTTATACACGATCAGGGGATATGTTATACTCGATCAAGGGACTTTGTTATACTCAGTCAGGAGGCTTTGTTATACTCAACCCGGGGTCTTTTTTATACTCGATCAGGGAAATTTTTTATAATCGATGAAGGGACTTTGTTATACTCAACCAGGGGACTTTGTTTTTCTCGACCAGGGGTCTTTGCTATGATCGATCAGGGGACTTTGTTATACTCGATTAGGGGCCTTTGTTTTACTCGATCAGGGGACTTCGTTATACTCGACCAGGGGACTTTGTTGTACTCAATCAGGGGAATTTGTAATAATCGATCAAGGTGCCTTTGTCATAACCGATCAGGGGACTTTGTTTGACTCGATAAGAGGAATTTGTTATACTCGACCAGGGGACTTTAATATACTCGATCAGGGGAATTTGTTATACGCTAACAGGGGACTTTGTTATACACGACCATTGGACTTTGTTATATTCGATTAGAGGACTTTGTTATACTCGATCGGGGGACTTTGTTTTCCTCGATCAGGGGACTTTGTTATACTTGATCAGGGGAATTTGTTATGCTCGATCAGGGGACTTTGTTATACTCGATCAGGGGACTTTGTTGTACTCGATCAGGAGACTTTGTTATACTCTAATAGGAGTCTTTTTTATACTCGACCAGGGGACTTTGTTATACTCGATCTGGGGACTTTGTTATACTCGATCAGGAGACTTTATTATACTCAAAAGGGGGCCTTTGTTATACTCGATCAGGAGACTTTGTTGTACTCGATCAGGGGACTTTGTTAGACTCCTTCAGGGGACTTTGTTATACTCGAGGATTGGGCTTTGTTATACTCGATCAGGGGATGTGTTATACTCGATCAGGGGACTTTGTTATACTCGATCAGGAGACTTTGTTACACTCAACCGGGGGCCTTTGTTATGCTCGATCACGGGAATTTGTTATACTCGACCAGGGGACTTTGTTATTCTCGATTAGGGGACTTTGTTATACTCGATCAGGGGGATTGGTTATCCTCGATCAGGGGACTTTGTTATACTTGACCAGGGGACTTTGTTTTACTCGATCAGGGGACTTTGTTATACTCGATCAGGGGACTTTGTTATACTCCTTCAGGGGACTTTGTTATACTCGATGATTGGGCTTTGTTATACTCGATCAGAGGATGTGTTATACTCGATCAGGGGACTTTGTTATACTCGATCAGGAGACTTTATTATACTCAAAAGGGGGCCTTTGTTATACTCGAACAGGAGACTTTGTTGTACTCGATCAGGGGACTTTGTTATACTCGACCAGGTGACTTTGTTATACTCGATCAGGGGACTTTGTTATACGCGATCAGGGCCTTTGTTATACTCGATCAGGGGAATTTGTTATACTCGACCAGGGGACTTTGTTATACTCGATCAGGGGGCTTTGATATACTCGACCAGGTGACTTTGTTATACTCGATTAGGGGACTTTGTTATTCTCGATGATTTGGCTTTGTTTTACTCGATCTAAGGCCTTTGTCATAATGGATCACGGGACTTTGTTAGACTCGATGAGGGGCCTTTGTTATACTCGATGAGGGGCCTTTGTTATACTCAATCATGGGCCATTGTTATATTCAACCAGGGGACTTTGTTATACTCGATCATGGGGCTTTGTTATATTCGATTAGGGGACTTTGTTATACTCGATGAGGGACATTTGTTATACTCGATCAAGGTCCTTTGCTAAACTCGATCTGGGGACTTTGTTAGACTCGAATAGGAGCCTTTGTTATTCTCGATTAGGGACTATATGAGGGGCTTTTGTTATACTCGAACCAGGGGAATTTGTTATACTCGAACCAGGGGAATTTGTTATACTCGAACCAGGGGAATTTGTTATACTCGATCATGAGACTTTGTTATACTCGATCAGGTCCTTTATAATACTCGACCAGGGGGGTTTGATATACTCGATCAGGGGATTTTGTTATACTCGGTAAGGGGGCTTTATTATACTCAATTAGGGGACTTTGTTATACTCGATCAGGGGTCTTTGTTATACTCGATCAGGGGGCTTTGTTATACCCGACCAGGGTACTTTGTTATACTCGATCAGGGGACTTTGTTATACTCGATTAGGGGGCTGTGTTTTCCTCGATCAGGGGACTTTGTTATACTCCATCATGGTCTTTGTTATACTCCATCAGGGGCCTTTGTTATACTCGACCAGGGGACTTTGTTATACTCAATCAGGGGACTTTGTTATACTCGGTCAGGGGGCTGTGTTTTCCTCGATCAGGGGACTTTGTTATACTCCATCATGGTCTTTGTTATACTCCATCAGGGGCCTTTGTTATACTCGACCAGGCGACTTTGTTATACTCAATCAGGGGACTTTGTTATACTTGATCAAGGGACTTTGTAATATTCGATGAGGGGGCTTTGTTATTCTCGACCAGAGGCCTTTGTTATGCTCGATAAGGGGGACTTTGTTATACTCGATCAGGGGCCTTTGTTATACTCGATTAGGAGACATTACTATACTCGACCAGGGAACTTTGATATACACGAAAAGGAGATATGTTATACTCATTCCGGGGATGTGTTATACTCGATGAGGGGACTTTGTTATACTCGATCAGGGGGCTTTGTTTTCCTTGACCATGGGTCTTTGTTATACTCCATCAGGGTCTTTGTTATACTCCATCAGGGGCTTTTGTTATACTCGACCAGGGGACTTTGTTATACTCGATCAGGGGACTTTGTTATACTTGATCACTGGCCTTTGTAACATTCGATCAGGGGGGCTTTGTTATACTCGACCAGGGGCCTTTGTTATGCTCGATAAGGGGACTTTGTTTTACTCGACCAGGGTACTTTGTTATACTCGATCAGGGGGCTTTGATATACTCGATCAGGGGACTTTGTTATACTCGATCAGGGGAGTTTTTTATACTCGATGTGGGGACCTTGTTATTCTCGATCAGGGGGCTTTGTTATACCCGATCAGGGGACTTTGTTATACTCGATGATTGGGCTTTGTTATACTCGATTAGGGGACTTTGTTATACTCGATGAGGGGACTTTGCTTTTCTCGACCAAGGAAATTTGTTATACTCCATCAGGGGCTTTTGTTATACTCGATCAGGGGACTTTGTTATACTCGATGATTGGGCTTTGTTATACTCGATTAGAGGACTTTGTTATACTCAAATAGGGGCCTTTGTTATACTCGATCAGGGGCCTTTGTTATACTATACCAGGGGCTTTTGTTATACTCGAACCAGGGGAATTTGTTATACTCGATCAGGGGACTTTGTAATACTCGATCAGGGCCTTTGTTATACTTGATCAAGGGAATTTGTTATTCTCGATCAAGGGGCTTTGTTATACTCGATCAGGTGGCTTTGTTATATTCGATTAGGGGTCTTTGTTATACTCGATGAGGGGCATTTGTTATACTCGATCAACCGTCTTTTCTATACTCGATCAAGGGATTTTGTTATACTAGATTAGGGGACTTTGTTATACTCGATCAGGGGGCTTTGTTATACTCGACCAGGGGTCTTTGTTATGCTCTATCAGAGGACTTTGTTATACACGATCGGGAGACTTTGTTATACTCGATCAGGGGACTTTGTTATACTCGACTAGGGGACTTTGTTTTCCTCGATCAGGGGACTTTTTTATATTCGATCAGGGGACTTTGTTATACCCGATCAGGGTCCTTTATTATACTCGATCAAGGGCCTTTGTTATACTCGATGAGGGGACTTTGTTATACTCGATCAGGGGGCTTTGTTATACTCGACCAGGGGTCTTTGTTATGCTCGATCAGAGGACTTTGTTATACACGATCGGGAGACTTTGTTATACTCGATCAGAGGACTTTGTTATACTCGACTAGGGGACTTTGTTTTACTCGATCAGGGGACTTTTTTATATTCGATCAGGGGATATGTTATACTCGATCAGGGGATGTGTTATACTCGATCAGGGGACTTTTTTATATTCGATCAGGAGGGTTTGTTATACTCAACCGGTGGCCTTTGTTATACTCGATTATGTAACTTTGTTATACTCGACCATGGGACTTTGTAATACTCTATTAGGGGACTTTGTTATACTCGATCAGAGCCGCTTGTTTACTCGATCAGGGGCCTTTGTTATACCATACCAGGGGCTTTTGTTATACTCGAAAAAGGGGAATTCGTTATACTCGATCATGAGACTTAGTTATACTCGAACAGGGCCATTATTATACTCGAACAGGGGACTTTGTTATACTCGATCAGGGAAATTTATTATACTCGACCAGGGGACTTTGTTATACTCGATCAAGGGCTTTTGTTATACTCGATCAGGGGACTTTGTTATATTCAATCAGGGGGCTTTCTTATATTCGATGGGGGGACTTTGTTATACTCGATGAGGGGCTTTGTTAGATTAGATTAGGTGACTTTGTTATACTCGATGAGGGGCCTTTGGTAGACTCGATGAGGGGCCTTTGTTATACTCGATTAGTGGACTTTGTTATACTCGATGAGGGGCCTTTGTTATACTCGACCAAGGGCTTTTGTTATACTCGAACCAGGGGAGTGTGTTATTCGAGATCATGAGACTTTGTTATACTCCATGAGGGGCCTTTATTATACTCGACCAGGGGGCTTTGATATTCTCGATCAAGGGACTTTGTTATTCTCGATGAGGGGACTTTATTATACTCGACCAGGGGACTTCGTTATACACGATCATTGGACTTTGTTTTACTCGATCAGGAGACTTTGTTATACTCGAATAGGCGCCTTCGTTATAGTCGACCAGGGACGTTTGTTATACTCTATAAGGGGGTTTTGTTATACTCGACAAGGGGACTTTGTTATGCTCTATCATTGGACTTTGTTTTACTCTATGAGGAGACTTTGTTATACTCGAATAGGGGCCTTTGTTATACTCGACCAGGGGGCTTTGATATACTCGATTAGGGGACTTTGTTATACTCTATCAGGGACTTTGTTATACTCGATCAGGGGAATTTGTTATACTCGTCCAGGGGACTTTATTATACTCGATCATTGGACTTTGTTTTACTCGACCAGAGGGCTTTGTTATACTCGATCAGGGGACTTTGTTATACTTGACCAGGGGACTTTGTTTTACTCGATCAGGGGACTTTGTTATACTCGTTCAGGGGAGTTTGTTATCCTCCTTCAGGGGCTTTGTTATACCGGACCAGGGGTCTTTGTTATAATTGATCAGGCGACTTTGTTATACTCGATGAGGGGACTTTGTTATACTCGATCAGGGGAATTTGTTACACTCGACCAGGGGACGTTTGTCATACTCGACCAGGGGACTTTGTTATACTCGACCAGGGGAATTAGTTATACTCGACCAGGGGACTTTGTTATACTCGATCATTGGACTTTGTTTTACTCGATCATGAGACATTGTTATACTCGACCAGCGGACTTTGTTGTACTCGATCAGGGGACTTTGTTATACTCGACCAGGGGAATTTGTTATACTCGACCAGGGGACTTTGTTATACTCGATCATTGGACTTTGTTTTACTCGATCAGGAGACATTGTTATACTCGACCAGCGGACTTTGTTGTACTCGATCAGGGGACTTTGTTATACTCGATCACGGGATATTGTTATACTCGATCAGGAGACTTTGTTATACTCGAATAGGAGTCTTTTTTATACTCGACCAGAGAACTTTGTTATACTCGGTCTGGGGACTTTGTTATACTCGATCAGGGACTTTGTAATATCCGATCAGGGAGCTTTCTTATACTCGATGAGGGGCCTTTGTTATACTCGACCAGGGGACAAAATTATACTCCATCAGCTGTCTTTGTTATACTCCATCACGGGCCTTTGTCATACTCGATGAGGGGGCTTTGTTATACTCGATCATGGGACATTACTATCTCGACCAGGGGACTTTGTTATATACGATCAGGGGATATGTTATACTCGATCAGGGGATGTGTTATACTTGGTCAGTGGACTTTGTTATACTCGATCAGGGGACTTTGTTGTACTCGCTCAGGGGACTTTTTTATACTCGATCAGGGGGCTTTGTTATACTCGATCAGGCGGCTTTGTTATGCTCGATGAGGGGGCTTTGTTATACTCAATGAGGGGCCTTTGTTATACTCGATCAGGGGACTTTATTATACCCGATGAGGGGGCTTTGTTATACTCGACCAGGGGACTTTGTTATACTCCATTAGCTGTCTTTGTTATACTCCATCCGGGGGCTTTGTCATACTCGATGAGGGGGCTTTGTTATACTCGATTATGGGACATTACTATCTCGACCAGGGGACTTTGTTATATACGATCAGTGGATATGTTATACTCGATCAGCGGATGTGTTATACTCGTTCAGGGGACTTTGTTATACTCGATCAGAAGGCTTTGGTATACTCCATCAGCTGTCTTTGTGATACTCCATGAGGGGCCTTTGTCATACTTGATGAGGGGGCTTTGTTATACTCGATCATGGGACATTACTATCTCGACCGGGGGACTTTGTTATATACGATCAGATGATATGTTATACTCGATCAGGGGATGTTTTATACTCCATCAGGGGACTTTGTTATACTCGATCAGGGGAATTTTTGTATTCGATGAGGGGACTTTTGTATACTCGATGAGGGGACCTTGTTATACTCGATCAGGCGGCTTTGTTATGCTCGATAAGGGGGCTTTGTTATACTCAATGAGGGGCCTTTGTTATACTCGATCAGGGGACTTTATTATACTCGATCAGGGGCCTTTGTTATACTCGATCAGGGGATCTTGTTATACACGATGAAGGGGCTTTGATATAATCGATCGGGGGACTTTGTTATACTCGTTCAGGGGACTTTGTTATACTCGATCAGGGGACTTTGTTATACTCGATCAGGGGACTTTGTAATACTCGACCAGGGGACTTTGTTATAGTCAACCACGAGACTTTGTTATACTCGATTAGGGGACTTTGTTATACTCGATGAGGGGGCTTTGATATACTCGATCAGGGGACTTTGTTATACTCGACCAGGGGACTTTTTTATACTCGATGTGGGGACTTGGTTATTCTCGATCAGGGGGCTTTGTTATACTCGATCAGGAGACTTTGTTATACACGATGATTGGGCTTTGTTATACTCGATTAGGGGACTTTGTTATACTCGATAAGGGGACTTTGCTTTTCTCGACCAAAGAAATTTGTTATACTCCATCAAGGGCTTTTGTTATACTCGAACCAGGGGACTTTGTTATACTCGATCATGAGACTTTGTTATACTGCATGAGGGGCCTTTATTATACTCGACCAGGGGGCTTTGATATTCTCGATCAAGAGACTTTGTTATGCTCGGTCAGGGGACTTTATTATACTCGACCATGGGACTTTGTTATACTCGATCAGGGAACTTTTTTATACTCGACCAGGGGAATTTGTTATACTCGATCATTGGACTTTGTTTTACTCGATCAGGAGACTTTGTTATACTCGAATAGGGGCCTTTGTTATACATCAAAGGAATGGTGACGTTACCACTCAGATTCTCAAGACGTGGTACGCCCTTCTACGCGGACTTTTATATAGTTCAGCAGTTCAATTTGCCAGCTGACGGGTTACTTGGTCTACCAACTCTTCGAAAGAACATGATAGATGTTCATCCACGTAATAATAGTGTTACGTTTAAAGGTGTTTCCTACACAGCAATGAGTCATTCTGAACCTATGCTCACCGCTAGGACGAAAGTGTTGTCCACCAATCCTATTGAGAGGAAGGCGGATCATGCGTCAGAGATACCTCTCGACCTCAGCCACACACCTTCCCAGCGTGATTACAGCAGCAAGAGTTGGAAGATAGTACCTGCAATTTTGAAGATTACTCTCCATTACCAGAATGAGGAATTCACCAACGCAACAATCCTGCGAGCTGAAGTGAACATTAGTTTCTGCAAATGATTCGTTCACTGCCCAGGGTGTGACAGGACGTGACTGCAGTTGTTGAGACTACTCATCAATCAACATCCTGTCAACAAAATTCTTTCGTATGGCGTGAACAACCCCCAGTTACCAGCACCCAGTACCCACCCTAGTGATGATGACACATCCGGTCTGAGAGATGGTCTCTGCATTCTGAGGTATGGTGTTGTGGATGACGTTGTGTGACCATTAGCGGCGGTTTGCTGTACTCAGGATTTTTTGTGAACATTGACCCAATCACCGGACCTTGGAATCAGCTGTGTCTGCTGTGAGACACACACACACAAGTCTACGGGATTGCGGCAGCAATTTCACAATATCACGAATCTTAAATAAAGGATGTTATTTGTGTGATTTTCTAGATATCACAACAATGTCGAAGTGCAACCAAATAAATTCCCAATTCGAGGTATTGTTGCGAATTGCCAACACACTCGACTCGGTTAGCTGGGAAGGTGTGTGGTTGAGGTCGAGAGGTATCTCTGACGCATGATCCGCCTTCCTCTTAATAGGATTGGTGGACAACACTTTCGTCCTAGCGGTGAGCATAGGTTCAGAATGACTCATTGCTGTGTAGGAAACACCTGTAAACGTAACACTATTATTATGTGGATGAACATCTATCATGTTCTTTCGAAGAGTTGGTAGACCAAGTAACCCGTCAGCTGGCAAATTGAACTGCTGAACTATATAAAAGTCCGCGTAGAAGGGCGTACCACGTCTTGAGAATCTGAGTGGTAACGTCACCATTCCTTTGATGCTCAGCTGAGTACCTGAAACTCCTTCGAGCTCAGCGTTACTAGGCCTCCATTTGAATTTGCGGTGAGGGAATTTACGTTGTAACTCGTGATATGATGTCAAGGCCAATACATTAGCGCAAGCACCTGTGTCTATATCAAGAGCCAATCTGGTATTATCCACTCTCACCGGCACTGACAACACTTCCACTTTGCTAAGCGCCGCTACTAACGAGGCCGCTATAGAAGTGCTGTGAGGAGGGGTGGGAATTACCCTATCTATCCCTCTCCTTGCTGTAGTGTGCGCTGGTCTTCCCCCCATGACTTGTCCTGGGGACGTTTCTGCTTGCGCCTATACGACACCTCCGTTTCACTTAGGTCCACTCCCCTAGCCTTTATTAATATATCGCACTCATGTGAACTATGAGATGTCGATTTGTGAAGAGCGCACCATTTGTGCGCTGTCTGGGTAGGAGGAGGTGCTGCTTTTGCTCCCTCACTGTTTGACCTTGAGAATGGCTTTGCACCGGGTGTGGCCTTAAAATTTGCACTATTACCTCGGAGCTGAAAACAATCTTCCATTACGTGGCCACGTTTATTACAATGTGCGCACCGTAACGATGTTTTCTGTTTATATGTTCGGCGGGGAGGAGTAATCGAAGCTAAGTGTGTCGCATAAGGAGTCTGAGAGTGAGGCATCTGTGGCATCTGAGACGGCTGGGGTTGTGGTGACGTCACTGAGGGTTGCGCCAGTAAGGGGCCCGTAGCCTGGGGACAGAGCTTGTTTGCGTATTCCACCATATCCAAGGGTGGTTCATACTGTACTTCCTGTGCCCGGCTATATAAGGGAACACGGACGGAAAGAAGAAAACTTATTAGTTCTATCAATGTTTCCACATTTTCCGGTGGCATATCACCCCGTGAGTTGTACCAGCCTGATGACCGGAAGGTCGCTTGCATGTCCTGGCGAACCTCGCCCGCGATGTCAACAGCGTCAACGGGTGTTTCGTTTCGTATACCTGGAATACAGCGATCCAACCATCTGAAGATCCATTGCAGTTGGCCCAGCTGTGACCTACCCCCAAAAATCCCAATTAGCGTTCGCTTGAACTTTTCATAGTCAGGGCTTTGTAAATCAAACGCATTTAAACGACTGCCTGCATAGGAACCCTGCGTTATATGGGAACGTACGTATGCTTTCTTTTCTTCGTCAGTCGTTATGTGACTATTGCGCATGCTATCTTCACATGCACGAATAAAATGTGCGACTCTATAATCGTCTTGTCCCGTGAAATTTCAAACATAATCACCGCGCTGCATGATATTAATAACCTTATAGCTTTAGGTGTGGTAGTAGTACTGGTGTGAGGTTTAGAGAACGCCATTGTAGTGTTATTAAGCAAGTTAGTATTCTTACTCTTAACAGAAGGCTGGGTTAATAATGTTGTTACCGATTTAGCAACAGACACACTATCACCTGTAACAGGGGTAACTGCTTTAGTATACTTAGGTGAGGTACTATAGTGATTACCAGACCGTAGGGTACGACGGTTTAAGTCGTCAAATGATTCGTCAATAACGTTCTCACTACTTCCTACCGACTCATTTAACTGTGTTCCATACTCAAAATCTATGTCAGTCTGGGCTTGATCATCGATGAGTTGGTTATCAGCAAACAGTTGCGCTAGGCGTTCGATTTCATCTACATTAGACATGGGAAACTTAGAAATTATCTATTAGCACCCTTGGGTCAATGAATACTTAACAGTAAGTAGATCACTTGCCTCTCATTTACAAGACAAATGAATATGAATTGTAGTTAATTATTAAACTATCAATAAGAAGACAGACACTTACAAACTACTGTAAATTATAGGATTTCAATACATTAATCTTACATTCGACACTTTATCATTGAAATAATCCTATCCGACGAACCTATCGGTGTGAAGATAACTCTCGAACGTGTTCATGTGTGTAGAACTATGTAATTTAAATACCTATTTATACAGAGTAGTACGTCTGTATAGAAAATGTGATCCTTCAAAAGTTCTGAGTGGAGTGGTGGGTGGAGTGTGGGCGGGGCCTCTTCCTAGGATGCGTGCGCTGCTGCTGGTTTCCTTGGCAACGAGAAGACGCTTCGCTTTGGTGAGATACGAGTCCACTTGAATTAGGTGAGTTCCTCCTCCGGCGATCAGAAAACGATGATTGGTTATCACACTGGTGGTTGCTGGTTCGCTGGCGAAACTGCCGTATGCCAAGTCTTCACAGTCCACGTATATATGGAGATCTGTATGATGACACCGGAATTCGTAATTCGCGCTGACGACACAACAATACTGCTCAGCTGTTAGTAAAATACCAATTGGTAGGCCAGGCTACGAAACTTTTCTTCAACACTGCAGCACTGTAATGTCTAGGGAATGCTGAGTGGAGTCTATCTCAACCGGCTCCTTGTATATGTACTAACAGGCTGTAATATATGTATATTACGAATTCTGCACGTATTTGTATGTGACAGAGATAAGGAGCGCTCACTACATATCGTCTCAATACGGGATATAGTTTTAAACACTCGGATTATGTAACGCGTCACTGCTGTGTGGTTTCTTGTTTTTCACAAAACACAGACGGATGATACGACTCCCAGTTTGAAGAATCCGTACACACCGCTTGCCACCTATATGAATCGGCTGCTTGTCCAATTAACCAGTCCGTTCACACATATTTATATTTGGGTTTTAAGTAACGAAACCCAAACGGTAGTTCCTTTGTTTTATTATAAAAGGTTGTATATATAATTCCTGAGTGTATATCAAACGTAAGTCTCACTGTCTGGGAGTGAATGAGAAAGGGACGGCGTTTATGTATGATAAACGTTAGGTCACGTCCTTACGATATGAGTTGAGGTGAGCTACTGAAGCTTAGGGGCATCGCAGTGCATGCTTACAGAAATGCTGAGCTATGGGTCTCGCCCTCTTGGGTAAGTTGCCCGCTCACGTTTCCATCTCATGTCTTACTCATAGACAGTGGAAAGTTACAGGGTGGTGAATCTGAATATAATATCAGATGTATTGACCCATTTATATAATACGTTCTGTTGATGAGACAGGGGCCTATTACACCTGGTTCGATTATAACAAAAGCCCATGATCGAGTATTACAAAGTCCCTTGCTCGAGAAAAGCAAAGTCCCCTCATCGAGTATAACAAAGTCCCCTAATCGAGTATAACAAAGACCAAACATCGAGTATAACAAAGTCCCCTGATCGAGTATATCAAAGCCCCCTCATCGAGTATAACAAAGTCCCCTAATCGAGTATAACAAAGTCCCGTGGTTGACTATAACAAAGTCCCCTGGTCGAGTATTACAAAGTCCCCTGATCGAGTATAACAAAGCCCCCTGATCGAGAATAACAAAGTACCCACATCGAGTATAAAAAAGTCCCCTCATCGAGTATAACAAAGTCCCCTAATCAAATATAACAAAGCCCCCTGATCGAGTATAACAAAATGCCACTGGTCGAGCATAACAAAGGACCCTGGTTGAGTATAACAAAGTCCTCTGATCGAGTTTAACAAAGTCCAATCATCGAGTATAACAAAGTCCCCTGATCGAGTATAACAAATTCCCCTGATCGAGTATATCAAAGCCCCCTCATCGAGTATAACAAAGTCTCGTAATCGAGTATAACAAAGTCCCGTGGTTGACTATAACAAACTCCCCTGGTCTGGTCGTATAACAAAGTCCCCTGATATTACAAAGTCCCCTGATCGAGTATAACAAAGTCCCCTGATCGAGTATAACAAAGTCCCCTGATCGAGTATATCAAAGCCCCTTCATCGTGTATAACAAGATCCCCTGATCGAGTATAACAAAGTCCCCTGGTCGAGTATAACAAAGTCCCCTGGTCGAGTATTACAAAGTCCCCTGATCGAGTATAACAAAGGCCCCTGATCGAGTATAACAAAGTCCCCTTATCGAGCATAACAAAGCCGCCTGATCGAGTATAACAAGGCCCCCTCATCGAGTATAAAAAAAGTCCCCTCATCGAGTACAAAAAGTCCCCTGATCGAGTATAACAAAGTCCCCTGATCGAGTATAACACATCCCCTGATCGAGTATAACATCATCTGATCGTATATAACAAAGTCCCCCGGTCGAGATAGTAATGTCCCATGATCAAGTATAACAAAGCCCCCTCATCGAGTATGACAAAGGCCCCTCATGGAGTATCACAAAGACAGCTGATGGGGTATACCAAAGCCTCCTGATCGAGTATAACAAAGTCCCCTGAACGAGTATAACACATCCGCTGATCGAGTATAACATATCCCCTGAACGTATATAACAAAGTCCCCTGGTCGAGATAGTAATGTCCCATAATCGAGTATAACAAAGCCCCTCATCGAGTATGACAAAGCCCCCGGATGGAGTATAACAAAGACAGCTAATAGAGTATAACAAAGTCCCCTGGTCGAGTATAACAAAGCCCCCTCATCGAGTATAATAAAGTCCCCTGATCGAGTATAACAAAGGCCCCTCATCGAGTATAACAAAGCCCCCTCATCGAGCATAACAAAGCCGGCTGATCGAGTATAACAAAGCCCCCTAATCGAGTATAAAAAAGTCCCCTGATCGAGTACAACAAAGTCCCCTGATCGAGTATAACAAAGTCCCCTGATCGAGTAAAACACATCCCCTGATCGAGTATAACATATCCCCTGATCGTATATAAGAAAGTCCCCTGGTCGAGACAGTAATGTCCCATGATCGAGTATAACAAAGCCCCCTCATCGAGTATGACAAAGGCCCGTGATGGAGTATAAGAAAGACAGCTGTTGGAGTATAATTTTGTCCCCTGGTCGAGTATAACAAAGGCCCCTCATCGAGTATAAGAAAGCTCCCTAATCGGATATTACAAAGTCCCTCATCGAGTATAACAAAGTCCCCAGATCGAGTATAACAAAGTTCTCTGGTCGAGTATAAAAAAGACTCCTAATCGAGTACAACAAAGTCTCCTGATCGAGTATAGCAATATCCCGTGATCGAGTATAACAAAGTCCCCTGACCGTGTACAACAAAGTCTGCTGGTCGAGTATAACAAAGTCTCCTGATCGAGTAAAACAAAGTCCAATGATCGAGTATAACAAAGTCCCCTTGTCGAGTATAACAAATTCCATTGGTCGAGTATAACAAAGTCCCCTGGTCAAGTATAAGAAACGTCCCCTGGTCGAGTATAACAAATTCCCCTGATCGAGTATAACAAAGGCCCTGATCGAGCATAACAAAGTCCCCTGATCGAGTATAACAAATTCCCCTGATCGAGTATAACAAAGGCCCTGATCGAGCATAACAAAGTCCCCTGGTCTAGTATAAGAAACGTCCCCTGGTCGAGTATAACAAAATCCCCTGATCGAGTAAAACAAAGGCCCTGATCGAGCATAACAAAGTCCCCTGGTTCGATTATAACAAAAGTCCATGATCGAGTATAAAAAAGTCCCTTGCTCGAGAAAAGCAAAGTCCCCTCATCGAGTATAACAAAGTCCCCTAATCGAGTATAACAAAGACCAAACATGGAGTATAACAAATTCCTCTGATCGAGTATAACAAAGTTCCCTGATCGAGTATAACAAAGCCCCCTGATCGAGAATAACAAAGTCCCCACATCGAGTATAAAAAAGTCCCCTGGTCGAGTATAACAAAGTCCCCTCATCGGGTATAACAAAGTCCGCTGATCGAGTATAACATTTCCCCTGAACGTATATAACAAAGTCCCCTGGTCGAGATAGTAATGTCCCATAATCGAGTATAACAAAGCCCCTCATCGAGTATGACAAAGCCCCCGGATGGAGTATAACAAAGACAGCTAATAGAGTATAACAAAGTCCCCTGGTCGAGTATAACAAAGCCACCTCATCGAGTATAATAAAGTCCCCTGATCGAGTATAACAAAGGCCCCTCATCGAGTATAACAAAGCCCCCTCATCGAGCATAACAAAGCCGCCTGATCGAGTATAACAAAGCCCCCTAATCGAGTATAAAAAAGTCCCCTGATCGAGTACAACAAAGTCCCCTGATCGAGTATAACAAAGTCCCCTGATCGAGTAAAACACATCCCCTGATCGAGTATAACATATCCCCTGATCGTATATAAGAAAGTCCCCTGGTCGAGACAGTAATGTCCCATGATCGAGTATAACAAAGCCCCCTCATCGAGTATGACAAAGGCCCGTGATGGAGTATAAGAAAGACAGCTGTTGGAGTATAATTTTGTCCCCTGGTCGAGTATAACAAAGGCCCCTCATCGAGTATAAGAAAGCTCCCTAATCGGATATTACAAAGTCCCTCATCGAGTATAACAAAGTCCCCAGATCGAGTATAACAAAGTTCTCTGGTCGAGTATAAAAAAGACTCCTAATCGAGTATAACAAAGTCTCCTGATCGAGTATAGCAA
The DNA here is from genome assembly GCF_018991925.1 of Homarus americanus. Classification (NCBI taxonomy): domain Eukaryota; kingdom Metazoa; phylum Arthropoda; class Malacostraca; order Decapoda; family Nephropidae; genus Homarus; species Homarus americanus. The sequence goes on along the minus strand of NW_024722508.1, from coordinate 18,857 downwards.
TATCCCGTGATCGAGTATAACAAAGTCCCCTGATCGTGTACAACAAAGTCTGCTGGTCGAGTATAACAAAGTCTCCTGATCGAGTAAAACAAAGTCCAATGATCGAGTATAACAAAGTCCCCTTGTCGAGTATAACAAATTCCATTGGTCGAGTATAACAAAGTCCCCTGGTCGAGTATAAGAAACGTCCCCTGGTCGAGTATAACAAATTCCCCTGATCGAGTATAACAAAGGCCCTGATCGAGCATAACAAAGACCCTGATCGAGTATAACAAATTCCCCTGATCGAGTATAACAAAGGCCCTGATCGAGCATAACAAAGTCCTCTGGTCGAGTATAAGAAACGTCCCCTGGTCGAGTATAACAAAATCCCCTGATCGAGTAAAACAAAGGCCCTCATCGAGCATAACAAAGTCCCCTGGTTCGATTATAACAAAAGTCCATGATCGAGTATAACAAAGTCCCTTGCTCGAGAAAAGCAAAGTCCCCTCATCGAGTATAACAAAGTCCCCTAATCGAGTATAACAAAGACCAAACATGGAGTATAACAAATTCCTCTGATCGAGTATAACAAAGTTCCCTGATCGAGTATAACAAAGCCCCCTGATCGAGAATAACAAAGTCCCCACATCGAGTATAAAAAAGTCCCCTGGTCGAGTATAACAAAGTCCCCTCATCGGGTATAACAAAGTCCCCTGATCGAGTATATCAAAGCCCCCTCATCGAGTATAACAAAGTCCCCTGATCGAGTATAACAAAGTCCCCTGATCGAGTATATCAAAGCCCCCTCATCGTGTATAACAAGGTCCCCATATCGAGTATAACAAAGTCCCCTGGTCGAGTATAACAAAGTCCCCTGATCGAGTATAACAAAGTCCTGATCGAGTATAACAAAGGGTCCCGTTTGAGTATAATAATGTCTCCTGATCGAGTATAACAAAGTCCCCTGATCGAGTATAACACATCCCCGGATCGAGTATAACAAAGCCCCATCTAACAAAGTCCCCTATATAACAAAGTCCCCTGATCGAGTATAACAAAGTCCCCTGATCGAGTATATCAAAGCCCCCTCATCGTGTATAACAAGGTCCCCATATCGAGTATAACAAAGTCCCCTGGTCGAGTATAACAAAGTCCCCTGATCGAGTATAACAAAGTGTCCTGATCGAGTATAACAAAGGGTCCCGTTTGAGTATAATAATGTCTCCTGATCGAGTATAACAAAGTCCCCTGATCGAGTATAACACATACCCGGATCGAGTATAACAAAGCCCAATCATCGAATATAACAAAGTCCCCTGAAGGAATATAACAAAGTCCCCTGATCGAGTATAACAAAGTCCCCTGATCGAGTAAAACAAAGTCCCCTGGTCAGGTATAACAAAGTCCCCTGATCGAGGATACCAAAGCCCCCTGATCGAGTATAACAAAGTCCCCTGATCGAGAATAACAAAGTCCCCTGGTCGAGTATAACAAATTCCCCTGATCGAGCATAACAAACCCGCCTGATCGAGTAAAACAAAGCCCCCTGATCGAGTATAAAAAAGTCCCCTGATCGAGTACAACAAAGTCCCCTGATCGAGTATAACAAAGGCCCCCGGTTGAGTGTAACAAAGTCTCCTGATCGGATATTACAAAGTCTCTGATCGAGTATAACAAAGTCCCCAGATCGAGTATAACAAAGTCCCCTGGTCGAGTAAAAAAAGACTCCTATTCGAGTATAACAAAGTCTTCTGATCGAGTATAAAAATGTCCCCTGATCGAGTATAACAAAGTCCCCTGATCGAGTATAACAAAGACCCCTGATCCAGTATAACAAATCCCCTGATCGAGTCAAACAAAGTCCCCTGATCGAGTACAACAAAGTCCGCTGGTCGAGTATAACAAAGTCTCCTGATCGAGTAAACAAAGTCCAATGATCGAGTATAACAAAGTCCCCTGGTCGAGTATAACAAATTCCCCTGGTCGAGTAAAACAAAGTCCCCAGGTCGAGTATAACAAACGTCCCCTGGTCGAGTATAACAAATTCCCCTGATCGAGTATAACAAAGGCCCTGATCGAGCATTACAATGTCCCCTGATCGAGTATAACAAATTCCCCTGGTTCGAGTATAACAAAAGCCTTTGATATAGTGTAATAAAGGCCCCTGATCGAGTATAACAAAGGCCCCTATTCGAGTATAACAAAGTCTCCTGATCGAGTAAAACAAAGTCCAATGATCGAGTATAACAAATTCCCCTGGTCGAGTATAATAAAGTTCCCTGATCGAGTATTACAATGTCCCATTGTCGAGTATAATAAAGTCCCCTGACCGAGCGTAACAAAGTCCCCTGATCGAGAGTATCAAAGCCCCCTGGTCGAGTAGAGTATAATAAAGGCCCCTAATGGAGTATAACAAAGTCTCATGATCGAATATAACAAAGTCCCCTGAATCGATTATAACAAAAGCCCATGATCGAGTATAACAAAGTCCCTTACTCGAGAAAAGCAAAGTCCCCTAATCGAGTATAACAAAGACCAAACATCGAGTATAACAAAGTCCCCTGATCGAGTATAACAAAGTCCCCTGATCGAGTATAACAAAGCCCCCTGATCGAGAATAACAAAGTCCCCACATCGAGTATAAAAAAGTCCCCTGGTCGAGTATAACAAAGTCCGCTCATCGGGTATGACAAAGTCCCCTGATCGAGTATATCAAAGCCCCCTCATCGAGTATAACAAAGTCCCCTCATCGAGTATAACAAAGTCCCCTGGTCGAGTATAACAAAGTCCCCTGATCGAGTACAACAAAGTCTCCTGATCGAGTATAACAAAGGGTCCCGTTTGAGTATAATATCTTCTCCTGATCGAGTATAACAAAGTCCCCTGATCGAGTATAACACATCCCCGGATCGAATATAACAAAGCCCAATCATCGAGTATACAAAGTCCCCTGAAGGAGTATAACAGAGTCCCCTGATCGAGTATAACAACATCCCCTGATCGAGTATAACACATCCCCTGACCGAGTATAACATATCCCCTGATCGTATATAACAAAGTCCCCTGGTCGAGATAGTAATGTCCCATGATCGAGTATAACAAAGCCCCCTCATCGAGTATGACAAAGGCCCCTGATGGAGTATAACAAAGACAGCTGATTGAGTATAACAAAGTCCCCTGGTCGGGTATAACAAAGGCCCCTCATCGAGTATAAGAAAGACCCCTAATCGGATATTACAAAATCCCTGATCGAGTATAACAAAGTCCCTAGATCGAGTATAACAAAGTCCCCTTGTCGAGTAAAAAAAGACTCCTATTCGAGTATAACAATGTCCCCTGATCGAGTATAACAAAGTCCCCTGATCGAATTTAACAAAGACCCCTGATCGAGTATAACAAAGTCCCCTAATCGAGTAAAACAAAGTCCCCTGGTCGAGTATAACAAAGACCCCTGATCGAGGATAACAAAGCCCCCTGATCGAGTATAACGAAGTCCCCTGATCGAGCACAAAAAAGTCCGCTGGTCGAGTATTACAAATCCCCTCATCGAGAATAACAAAGTCCCTTGATCGAGAATATCAAAGCCCCCTGGTCGAGTATAATAAAGGCCCCTAATGGAGTATAATAAAGTCTCATGATCTCGAATAACACAGTCCCCTGGTTCGAGTATAACAAAAGCCCTTGATCAATTATAACAAAGGCCCCTCATCGAGTATAACAAAGTCCTCTAATCTAGTATAACAAAGGCCCCTCATCGAGTCTACCAAAGGCCCCTCATCGAGTATAACAAAGCCACCTAATCGAATATAACAAAGTCCCTCATCGAGTATAACAAAGTCCCCTCATCGAATATAAGAAAGCCCCCTGATCGAATATAACAAAGTCCCCTGATCGAGTATAACAAAAGCCCTTGATCGAGTATAAAAAAGTCCCCTGGTCGAGTATAATAAATTTCCCTGATCGAGTATAACTAAGTCTCATGATCGAGTATAACAAATTCCCATGGTTCGAGTATAACAAAATCCCCTGGTATGGTATAACAAAGGCACCTGATCGAGTAAACAAGCGGCTCTGATCGAGTAGAACAAAGTCCCCTGATAGAGTATAACAAAGTCCCATGGTCGAGTATAACAAAGTCACCTGATCGAGTATAACAAAGGCCACCGGTTGAGTATAACAAAGCCTCCTGATCGAGTATAAAAAAGTCCCCTGGTCGAGTATAACAAAGTCCCCTGATCGAGTATATCAAAGCCCCTCATCGAGTATAACAAAGTCCCCTAATCGAGTATAACAAAGTCCCCTGGTCGACTATAACAAAGTCCCCTTGTCGAGTATTACAAAGTCCCCTGATCGAGTATAACAAAGTCCCCTGATCGAGTATATCAAATCCCCTTCATCGTGTATACCAAGATCCCCTGATCGAGTATAACAAATTCCCCTGGTCGAGTATAACAAAGTCCCCCTGGTTGAATATAACAATGGCTCATGATCGAGTATAACAAAGGCCTCTCATCGAGTAAACAAGCGGCTCTGATCGAGTATAACAAAGTCCCCTGATAGAGCATAACAAAGCCCTTAGATCGAGTATAACAAAGACCACTGGTCGAGCATAACAAAGGACCCTGGTCGAGTATAACAAAGTCTCCTGATCGAGTATAACAAAGCCCAATCATCGAGTATAAGAAAGTCCCCTGATCGAGTATAACAAAGTCCCCTGATCGAGTATATCAAAGCCCCCTGATCGAGTATAACAAAGTCCCCTGATCGAGTATAACAAAGTCCCCTGATCGAGTATAACAAAGTACCCTGGTCGAGTAAAACAAAGTCCCTTGATCGAGAATAACAATGGACCCTGATCGAGTATAACAGAGTCCCCTGATCGAGCATAACAAAGGCCCCTGGTCGAGTATAACAAAGTCCTCAGATCGAGTATAACAAAGTCCCCTTATCGAGTATAACAAAGCCCAATCATCGAGTATAACAAAGGACCCTGGTCGAGTATAACAAAGTCCCCTGATCGAGAATAACAAAGGCTCCTAATCGTGTCTAACAAAGTCCCCTGATCGAGTTTAGCAAAGGCCCTTGATCGAGTGTAACAAATGTCCCTCATCGAGTATAACAAAGTCCCCTAATCGAATATAACAAAGCCCCCTGATCGAGTATAACAAAGTCCCCTGGTTGAATATAACAATGGCCCATGATTGAGTATAACAAAGGCCCCTCATCGAGTATAAAAAAGGCCCCTCATCGAGTCTAACAAAGTCCCCTGATCGATTATGACAAAGGCCCTAGATCGAGTAAAACAAAGCCAAATCATCGAGAATAACAAAGTCCCCAAATCGAGTATAACAAAGTCACCTGGTCGAGTATATCAAAGCCCCCTGATCGAGTATAACAAACTCCCCTGATCGAGTATAACAAAGTCCTTTGGTCGAGCATAACAAAGGACCCTCATCGAGTATAACAAAGTCCCTTGATCGAGTATAACAAAGTCCTTTGGTCGAGCATAACAAAGTCCCCTGGTCGAGTAAAACAAAGTCCCCTGAAAGAGTGTAACAAAGTCCCCTTATCGAGCATAACAAAGGCCCCTGGTCGAGTATAACAAAGCCCCCCTTATCGAATATTACAAAGTCCAGTGATCAAGTATAACAAAGTCCCCTGATCGAGTATAACAAAGTCCCCTGGTCGAGTATAACAAAGGCCCCTCATGCAGTATAACAAAGACCCTAATGGAGTATAACAAAGTCCCCTGATCAAGGAAAACAAAGCACCCTGATCGAGTATAACAAAGTCCCCTGCTCGAGTATAACAAAGTCCATTTTTCGAGTATAACACATCCCCTGATCGAGTATAACATATCCCCTGATCGTGTATAACAAAGTTCCCTGGTCGAGTATAGTAATGTCCCCTGATCGAGTATAACAAAGCCTCCTGATCGAGTATAACAAAGTCGCCTGGTCGAGTATAACAAAGTCCCTGATCGAGTATAACAAAGTCCTCTGATCGAATATAACAAAGTCCCCTAATCGAGTATAACAAAGGCCCTTGATCGAGTATAACAAAGTCCCCTTATCGAGTATAACAAAGTCCCCTTGTCAAGTATTACAAATTCCCCTGGTCGAGTATAACAAAGTCCCCTGGTCGAGTATAACCAAGGCCCCTGATCGAGAATAACAAAGTCCTCTGATCGAATATAACAAAGTCCCCTTATCGAGCATAACAAAGGCCCCTGGTCGAGCATAACAAAGCCCCCCAGATCAAATAATACAAAGCCCCCTGATCGTGTATAGCAAAGTCCCCTGATCGAGTATAACAAATTCCCCTGATCGAGTATTACAAAGGCCCCCGGTTGAGTATAACAAAGCCTCCTGACTGAGCATGACAAAGTCCCCTGATCGAATATAACACATCCCCTGATCGAGTATAACATATCCCCTGATCGTGTATAACAAAGTTCCCTGGTCGAGTATAGTAGTGTCCCCTGATCGAGTATAACAAATTCCCCTGGTTCGAGTATAAGAAAAGCCCCTGATATAGTATAACAAAGGCCCCTGATTGAGCATAACAAAGCCCCCTGATCATGTTTAAAATATCCCCTGTTCGAGTATAGCAAAGGCCCTTGATCGAGTATAACAAATGCCCCTCATCGAGTCCAACAAAGTCCCGTAATCGATTACAAAAAGGCTCTTGATCGAGTATAACAAAGCCCAATCATCGAGTATAACAAAGTCCACTGATCGAGTATAACAAAGTCCTCTGGTCGAGGAAAACAAAGCCCCCTGATCATGTATAACAAAGTCCCCTGATTGAGTATAACAAAGTCCCCTGGTTGACCATAACAAAGGCCCCTGGTCGAGTATAACAAAGTCCCCTAATCGAATATAACAAAGCCCCCTGAACGAGTATAACAAAGGCCACTAGTCGAGCACAAAAAAGGACCCTGGTCGAGTATAACAAAGTTCCCTGATCGAGTATAACAAAGCCCAATCATGGAGTATAACAAAGCCCCTGATCGAGAATAACAAAGTCCCCTGGTCGAGCATAACAAAGTCCCCTGATCGAGTATAACAAAGTCCCCTTATCGAGTATAACAAAGACCAATCATCGAGTATAACAAAGGACCCTGGTCAAGTATAACAAAGTCCCATGATCGAGAATAACAAAGGCTCCTAATCGAGTCTAACAAAGTCCCCTGATCGACTTTAGCAAAGGCCCTTGATCGAGTGTAACGAATATCCCTCATCGAGTATATCAAAGTCCCCTAATCGAATATAACAAAGCCCCCTGAGCGAGTATAACAAAGTCCCCTGGTTGAATATAACAATGGCCCATGATTGAGTATAACAAAGGCCCCTCATCGAGTATAACAAAGGCCCCTCATCGAGTCTAACAAAGTCCCCTGATCGATTATGACAAAGGCCCTAGATCGAGTAAAACAAAGCCAAATCATCGAGAATAACAAAGTCCCCTAATCGAGTATAACAAAGTCACCTGGTCGAGTATATCAAAGCCCCCTGATCGAGAATAACAAAGTCCCCTAATCGAGTATAACAAATTCCTTTGGTCGAGCATAACAAAGGACCCTCATCGAGTATAACAAAGTCCCCTGATCGAGTATAACAAAGTCCCCTGGTCGAGTAAAACAAAGTCCCCTGATCGAGTATAACAAAGTCCCCTTATCGAGCATAACAAAGGCCCCTGGTCGAGTATAACAAAGCCCCCCTGATCGAATATTACAAAGTCCAGTGATCAAGTATAACAAAGTCCCCTGATCGAGTATAACAAAGTCCCCTGGTCGAGTATAATAAAGGCCTCTCATGCAGTATAACAAAGACCCTGATGGAGTATAACAAAGTCCCCTGATCCAGGAAAACAAAGCCCCTGATCGTGTATAACAAAGTCCCCTGATCGAGTATAACAAAGTCCATTGATCGAGTATAACACTTCCCCTGATCGAGTATAACATATCCCCTGATCGTGTATAACAAAGTTCCCTGGTCGAGCATAGTAATGTCCCCTGATCGAGTATAACAAAGCCTCCTCATCGAGTATAACAAAGTCCCCTGATCGAGTATAACAAATTCCCCTGATCGAGTATTACAAAGGCCCCCGGTTGAGTATAACAAAGCCTCCTGACTGAGTATGACAAAGTCCATTGATCGAATATAACACATCCCCTGATCGAGTATAACATATCCCCTGATCGTGTATAACAAAGTTCCCTGGTCGAGTATAGTAGTGTCCCCTGATCGAGTATAACAAAGGCCCGTCATCGAGTATAACAAAGTCCCCTGATCGAGTATAACAAAGTCCATTGATCGAGTATAACACATCCCCTGATCGAGTATAACATATCCCCTGATCGTGTATAACAAAGTTCCCTGGTCGAGTATAGTAATGTCCCCTGATCGAGTATAACAAAGCCTCCTGATCGAGTATAACAAAGTCCCCTGGACGAGTATAACAAAGTCCCTGATCGAGTATAACAAAGTCCTCTGATCGAATATAACAAAGTCCCCTAATCGAGTATAACAAAGGCCCTTGATCGTAGTATAATAAAGGCCATTAATCGAGTTTAACAAAGTCCCTTGGTCGAATATAACAAAGCCCCTGATCGAGTAAAACAAAGTCCCCCGATCGAGAATAAGAAAGTTCTCTGATCGTGTATAACAAAGTCCCCCGATCGAATATAACAAAGGCCCCTGATCGAGTATAACAAAGTCCCCTGGTCGAGTATAACAAAGTCCCCTTATCGAGTATAACAAAGTCCCCTTGTCAAGTATTACAAATTCCCCTGATCGAGTATAACAAAGTCCCCTGGTCGAGTATAACCAAGGCACCTGATCGAGAATAACAAAGTCCTCTGATTGAATATAACAAAGTCCCCTTATCGAGCATAACAAAGGCCCCTGGTCGAGCATAACAAAGCCCCCCAGATCAAATAATACAAAGTCCCCTGATCAAGTATAACAAAGTCCCCTGATCGAGTATAAAAAAAATCCCCTGGTCGAGTATAACAAAGGCCCCTAATGGAGCAAAATAAAGTCCCTGATGGAGTATAACAAAGTCCCCTGATCGAAGAAAACAAGGCCCCTGATCGAGTGTAACAAAGTCCCCTGATCGAGTATAACAAAGGCCCCTGATCGAGTATAACAAATTCCCCTGATCGAGCCTAACAAAGACCCCTGGTCGAGTATAACAAAACCACCTGATCGAATATAACAAAGTCCCATGGTTGAGTATAACTAAGCCCCCTGATCGTGTATAGCAAAGTCCCCTGATCGAGTATAACAAATTCCCCTGATCGAGTATTACAAAGGCCCCCGGTTGAGTATAACAAAGCCTCCTGACTGAGTATGACAAAGTCCCCTGATCGAATATAACACATCCCCTGATCGAGTATAACATATCCCCTGATCGTGTATAACAAAGTTCCCTGGTCGAGTATAGTAGTGTCCCCTGATCGAGTATAACAAATTCCCCTGGTTCGAGTATAAGAAAAGCCCCTGATATAGTATAACAAAGGCCCCTAATTGAGCATAACAAAGCCCCCTGATCAGGATGAAAAAAATCCCCTGTTCGAGTATAGCAAAGGCCCTTGATCGAGTATAACAAATGCCCCTCATCGAGTCCAACAAAGTCCCCTAATCGATTACAAAAAGGCTCTTGATCGAGTATAACAAAGCCCAATCATCGAGTATTACAAAGTCCACTGATCGAGTATAACAAAGTCCCCTGGTTGACCATAACAAAGGCCCCTGGTCGAGTATAACAAAGTCCCCTAATCGAATATAACAAAGCCCCTGAACGAGTATAACAAAGGCCACTGGTCGAGCACAAAAAAGGACCCTGGTCGAGTATAACAAAGTTCCCTGATCGAGTATAACAAAGCCCAATCATCGAGTATAACAAAGTCCCCTGACCGAGTTTAACAAAGTCCCCTGGTCGAGCATAACAAAGTCCCCTGATCGAGTATAACAAAGTCCCCTTATCGAGTATAACAAAGCCCAATCATCGAGTATAACAAAGGACCCTGGTCGAGTATAACAAAGTCCCCTGATCGAGAATAACAAAGGCTCCTAATCGAGTCTAACAAAGTCCCCTGATCGAGTTTAGCAAAGGCCCTTGATCGAGTGTAACAAATGTCCCTCATCGAGTATATCAAAGTCCCTAATCGAATATAACAAAGCCCCCTGATCGAGCATAACAAAGTCCCCTGGTTGAATATAACAATGGCCCATGATTGAGTATAACAAAGGCCCCTCATCGAGTATAACAAAGGCTCCTCATCGAGTCTAACAAAGTCCCCTGATCGGTTATGACAAAGGCCCTAGATCGAGTAAAACAAAGCCAAATCATCGAGAATAACAAAGCCCCCTGATCGAGTATAACAAAGTCCCCTGATCGAGTATAACAAAGTCCTTTGGTCGAGCATAACAAAGGACCCTCATCGAGTATAACACAGTCCCCTGATCGAGTATAACAAAGTCCCGTGGTCGAGTAAAACAAAGACCCTAATCGAGTATAACAAAGTCCCCTTATCGAGCATAACAAAGGCCCCTGGTCGAGTATAACAAAGCCCCCTGATCGAATATTACAAAGTCCAGTGATCAAGTATAACAAAGTCCCCTGATCGAGTATAACAAAGTCCCCTGGTCGAGTTTAACAAAGGCCCCTCATGCAGTATAACAAAGACCCTGGTGGAGTATAACAAAGTCCCCTGATCAAGGAAAACTAAGCCCCCTGATCGAGTATAACAAAGTCCCTAGATCGAGTATAACAAAGTCCATTGATCGAGTATAACACATCCCCTGAACGAGTATAACATATCCCCTGATTGTGTATAACAAAGTTCCCTGGTCGAGTATAGTAATGTCCCCGGATCGAGTATAACAAAGCCTCCTGATCGAGTATAACAAAGTCCCCTGGTCGAGTATAACAAAGTCCCTGATCGGGTTTAACAAAGTCCTCTGATCGAGTATAACAAAGTCCCCTGATCGATTATGACAAAGGCCCTAGATCGAGTAAAACAAAGCCAAATCATCGAGAATAACAAAGTTCCCTAATCGAGTATAACAAAGTCACCTGGTCGAGTATAACAAAGTCCCCTAATCGAATATAACAAAGCCCCCTCAACGAGTATAACAAAGGCCACTGGTCGAGCACAAAAAAGGACCCTGGTCGAGTATAACAAAGTTCCCTGATCGAGTTTAACAAAGCCCAATCATCGAGTATAACAAAGTCCCCTGATCGAGTATAACAAAGTCCCCTGGTCGAGCATAACAAAGTCCCCTGATCGAGTATAACAAAGCCCAATCATCGAGTATAACAAAGGACCATGGTCGAGTATAACAAAGGCCCCTCATCGAGTCTAACAAAGTCCCCTGATCGAGTATAACAAAGTCCTTTGGTCGAGCATAACAAAGGACCCTCATCGAGTATAACAAAGTCCCCTGATCGAGTATAACAAAGTCCCCTGGTCGAGTAAAACAAAGTCCCCTGATCGAGTATAACAAAGTCCCCTTATCGAGTATAACAAAGTCCTTTGGTCGAGCATAACAAAGGACCCTCATCGAGTATAACAAATTCCCCTGATCGAGTATAACAAAGTCCCCTGGTCGAGTAAAACAAAGTCCCCTGATCGAGTATAACAAAGTCCCCTTATCGAGCATAACAAAGGCCCCTGGTCGAGTATAACAAAGCCCCCCTTATCGAATATTACAAAGTCCACTGATCAAGTATAACAAAGTCCGCTGATCGAGTATAACAAAGTCCCCTGGTAGAGTATAACAAAGGCCCCTCATGCAGTATAACAAAGACCCTGATGGAGTATTACAAAGTCCCCTGATCAAGGAAAACAAAGCCCCCTGATCGAGTATAACAAAGACCCTGATCGAGTATAACAAAGTCCATTGATCGAGTATAACACATCCCCTGATCGAGTATAACATATCCTCTGATCGTGTATAACAAAGTTCCCTGGTCGAGTATAGTAATGTCCCCTGATCGAGTATAACAAAGCCTCCTGATCGAGTATAACAAAGTCCCCTGATCGAGTATAACAAAGTCCTCTGATCGAGTATAACAAAGTCCCCTAATCGAGTATAACAAAGGCCCTTGATCGAGTATAATAAAGGCTATTAATCGAGTTTAACAAAGTCCCTTGGTCGAGTATAACAAAGCCCCTGATCGAGTAAAACAAAGTCCCCCGATCGAGTATAAGAAAGTTCTCTGATCGTGTATAAGAAAGTACCCCGATCGAATATAAAAAAGGCCCCTGATCGAGTATAACAAAGTCCCTTGGTCGAGTATAACAAAGTTCCCTTATCGAGTAAAACAAAGTCCCCTTGTCAAGTATTACAAATTCCCCTGACCGAGTATAACAAAGTCCCCTGGTCGAGTCTAACCAAGGCCCCTGATCGAGAATAACAAAGTCCTCTGATCGAATATAACAAAGTCCCTTTATCGAGCATAACAAAGGCCCCTGGTCGAGCATAACAAAGCCCCCCAAATCAAATAATACAAAGTCCCCTGATCAAGTATAACAAAATCCCCTGGTCGAGTATAACAAAGGCCCTAATGGAGCAAAACAAAGTCCCTGATGGAGTATAACAAAGTCCCCTGATCGCGGAAAACAAGGCCCCTGATCGAGTATAACAAAGTCCCCTCATCGAGTACAACAAAGGCCCCTGATCGAGTATAACAAATTCCCCTGATCGAGCCTAACAACGACCCCTGGTCGAGTATAACAAAACCACCTGATCGAATATAACAAAGTCCCATGGTTGAGTATAACCAAGCCCCCTGATCGCGTATAGCAAAGTCCCCTGAAAGAGTATAACAAATTCCCATGATCTAGTATTACAAAGGCCCCCGGTTGAGTTTAACAAAGCCTCCTGACTGAGTATGACAAAGTCCCCTGATCGATTATAACACATCCCCTGATCGAGTATAACATATCCCCTGATCGTGTATAACAAAGTTCCCTGGTCGAGTATAGTAGTGTCCCCTGATCGAGTATAACAAATTCCCCTGGTTCGAGTATAAGAAAAGCCCCTGATATAGTATAACAAAGGCCCCAGATTGAGCATAACAAAGCCCCCTGATCAGGTTTAACAAAATCACCTGATCGAGTATAGCAAAGGCCCTTGATCGAGTATAACAAATGCCCCTCATCGAGTATAACAAAGGCCCCTCATCGAGTCCAACAAAGTCCCCTAATCGATTACTAAAAGGTTCTTGATCGAGTATAACAAAGCCAAATCATCGAGTATAACAAAGTCCACTGATCGAGTATAACAAAGTCCTCTGGTCGAGGAAAACAAAGCCCCCTGATCAAGTATAACAAAGTCCCTTGATTGAGTATAACAAAGTCCCCTGGTAGACCATAACAAAGGCCCCTGGTCGAGGATAACAAAGTCCCCTAATCGAATATAAAAAAGCCCCGTGAACGAGTATAACAAAGGCCACTGGTCGAGCACAAAAAAGGACCCTGGTCGAGTATAACAAAGTTCCCTGATCGAGTATAACAAAGCCCAATCATCGAATATAACAAAGTCCCCTGATCGAGTATAACAAAGTCCTCTGGTCGAGCATAACAAAGTCCCCTGATCGAGTATAACAAAGTCCCCTTATCGAGTATAACAAAGCCCAATCATCGAGTATAACAAAGGACCCTGGTTGAGTATAACAAAGTCCCCTGATCGAGAATAACAAAGGCTCCTAATCGAGTCTAACAAAGTCTCCTGATCGAGTTTAGCAAAGTCCCTTGATCGAGTGTAACAAATGTCCCTCATCGAGCATAACAAAGTCCCCTAATCGAATATAACAAAGCCCCCTGATCGAGTATAACAAAGTCCACTGGTTGAATATAACAATGGCCCATGATTGAGTATATCAAAGGCCCCTCATCGAGTATAACAAAGGCCCCTCATCGAGTCTAACAAAGTCCCCTGATCGATTATGACAAAGGCATAAGATCGAGTAAAACAAAGCCAAATCATAGAGAATAACAAAGTCCCCTAATCGAGTATAACAAAGTCACCTGGTCAAGTATATCAAAGCCCCCTGATCGAGTATAACAAAGTCCCCTGATCGAGTATAACAAAGTCCTTTGGTCGAGCATAACAAAGGACCCTCATCGAGTATAACAAAGTCCCCTGATCGAGTATAACAAAGTCCCCTGGTCGAGTAAAACAAAGACCCTGATCGAGTATAACAAAGTCCCCTTATCGAGCATAACAACGTCCCCTGGTCGAGTATAACAAAGCCCTCCTGATCGAATATTACAAAGTCCAGTGATCAAGTATAACAAAGTCCCCTGATCGAGTATAACAAAGTCCCCTGGTCGAGTATAACAAAGGCCCCTCATGCAGTATAAAAAGGACCCTGATGGAGTATAACAAAGTCCCCTGATCAAGGAAAACAAAGCCCCCTGATCGAGTATAACAATGTCCCCTAATCGAGTATAACAAAGTCCATTGATCGAGTATAACACATCCCCTGATCGAGTATAACATATCCCTTGATCGTGTATAACAAAATTCCCTGGTCGAGTATAGTAATGTCCCCTTATCGAGTATAACAAAGCCTTCTGATCGAGTATAACAAAGTCTCCTGGTCGAGTATAACAAAGTCCCTGATCGAGTATAACAAAGTCCTCTGATCGAGTATAACAAAGTCTCATTAATCGAGTATAACAAAGGCCCTTGATCGAGTATAATAAAGGCCATTAATCGAGTTTAACAAAGTCCCTTGGTCGAGTATAACAAAGCCCCTGATCGAGTAAAACAAAGTCCCCCGATCGAGTATAAGAAAGTTCTCTGATCGTGTATAACAAAGTCCCCCGATCGAATATAACAAAGGCCCCTGATCGAGTATAACAAAGTTCCCTGGTCGAGTATAACAAAGTCCCCTTATCGAGTATAACAAAGTCCCCTTGTCAAGTATTACAAATTCCCCTGATCGAGTATAACAAAGTCCTCTGATTGAATATAACAAAGTCCCCTTATCGAGCATAACAAAGGCCCCTGGTCGAGCATAACAAAGCCCCCCAGATCAAATAATAAAAAGTCCCCTGATCAAGTATAACAAAGTCCCTTGATCGAGTATAACAAAATCCCCTGGTCGAGTATAACAAAGGCCCCTAATGGAGCATAACAAAGTCCCTGATGGAGTATAACAAAGTCCCCTGATCGAGGAAAACGAGGCCCCTGATCGAGTATAACAAATTCCCCTGATCGAGTATAACAAAGGCCCCTGATCGAGTATAACAAATTCCCCTGATCGAGCCTAATAAATACCCCTGGTCGAGTATAACAAAACCACCTGATCGAATATAACAAAGTCCCATGGCTGAGTATAACCAAGCCCCCTGATCGTGTATAGCAAAGTCCCCTGATCGAGTATAACAAATTCCCCTGATCGAGTATTAAAAAGGTCCCCGGTTGAGTATAACAAAGCCTCCTGACTGAGTATGACAAAGTCCCCTGATCGAATATAACACATCCCCTGATCGAGTATAACATATCCCCTGATCGTGTATAACAAAGTTCCCTGGTCGAGTATAGTAGTGTCCCCTGATCGAGTATAACAAATTCCCCTGGTTCGAGTATAAGAAAAGCCCCTGATATAGAATAACAAACGCCCCTGATTGAGCATAACAAAGCCCCCTGATCAGGTTTAACAAAATCCCCTGATCGAATATAGCAAAGGCCCTTGATCGAGTATAACAAATGCCCCTCATCGATTATAACAAAGCCCCGTAATCGAGTATAACAATGTCCCCTGTTTGAATATAACAATGGCCCATGATTGAATATAACAAAGGCCCCTCATCGAGTATAACAAAGGCCCCTCATCGAGTCCAACAAAGTCCCCTAATCGATTACGAAAAGGCTCTTGATCGAGTATAACAAAGCCCAATCATCGAGTATAACAAAGTCCACTGATCGAGTATAACAAAGTCCTCTGGTCGAGGAAAACAAAGCCCCCTGATCAAGTATAACAAAGTCCGCTGATTGAGTATAACAAAGTCCCCTGGTTGACCATAACAAAGGCCCCTGGTCAAGTATAACAAAGTCCCCTAATCGAATATAAAAAAGCCCCCTGAACGAGTATAACAAAGGCCACTGGTCGAGCACAAAAAAGGACCCTGGTCGAGTATAACAAAGTTCCCTGATCGAGCATAACAAAGCCCAATCATCGAGTATAACAAAGTCCCCTGATCGAGTATAACAAAGTCCCCTGGTCGAGCATAACAAAGTCCCCTGATCGAGTATAACAAAGTCCCCTGATCGAGTATAACAAAGCCCAATCAACGAGTATAACAAAGTCCCCTGATCGAGTATAACAAATTCCCCTGATCAAGTATAACAAAGTCCCCTGATCGATTATGACAAAGGCCCTTGATCGAGTATAACAAAGGCCCCTCATCAAGTATAACAAAGCCCTTTCATCAGGTATAACAAAGTCCCTTCATCGAGTATAACAGAGTCCCCTGATCTAGTATAACAAAGTCCCCTGGTCGAGTATAACAAATTCCCCTGATCGAGTATAACAAAGGCCCTGATCGAGTATAACAAAGTCCCCTGATCGAGTACAACAAAGTCTCCTGATCGAGTATAACAAAGGCCCCCTTTTGAGTATAATAAAGTCTCCTGATCGAGTATAACAAAGTCCCCTGATCGAGTATAACACATCCCCTGTTCGAGTATAAAAAAGTCCCCTGATCGAGTATAACAAAGTCCCCTGAAGGAGTATAACAAAGTCCCCTGATCGAGTATAACAATGTCCCCTGATCGAGTAAAACAAAGTCCCCTGGTCAAGTATAACAAAGTCCCCTGATCGAGGATAACAAAGCCCCCTGATCGAGTATAACAAAGTCCCCTAATCGAGAATAACAAAGTCCCCTGGTCGAGTATAACAAAGTCTGCTGATGGAGTAAAAAAGTCCAATGAACGAGTATAACAAAGTCCCCTGGTCGAGTATAACAAATTCCCGTGATCGAGAATAACAAAGCTGCCTGATCGAGTATAAAAAAGTCCCCTGATCGAGTACAACAAAGTCCCCTGATCGAGTATAACAAAGGCCCCCGGTTGAGTGTAACAAAGTCTCCTGATCGAGTATAACAAAGTCCCCTGATCGAGTATAACACATCCCCTGATTGAGTATAACATATCCCCTGATCGTATATAACAAAGTCGCCCTGGTCGAGATAGTAATGTCCCATGATCGAGTATAACAAAGCCTCCTGATCGAGTATAACAAAGTCCCCTGGTCGAGTATAACAAAGTCCCTGATCGAGTATAACAAAGTCCTCTGATTGAGTATAAAAAAGTCCCCTAATCGAGTATAACAAAGGCCCTTGATCGAGTATAATAAAGGCCATTAATCGAGTTTAACAAAGTCCCCTGGTCGAGTATAACAAAGCCCCTGATCGAGTAAAACAAAGTCCCCCGATCGAGTATAAGAAAGTTCTCTGATCGTGTATAACAAAGTCCCCCGATCGAATATAACAAAGGCCCCTGATCGAGTATAACAAAGTCCCCTGGTCGAGTATAACAAAGTCCCCTTATCGAGTATAACAAAGTCCCCTTGTCAAGTATTACAAATTCCACTGATCGAGTATAACAAAGTCCCCTGGTCGAGTATAACCAAGGCCCCTGATCGAGAATAAAAAGTCCTCTGATCGAATATAACAAAGTCCCCTTATCGAGCATAACAAAGGCCCCTGGTCGAGCATAACAAAGCCCCCCAGATCAAATAATACAAAGTCCCCTAATCAAGCATAACAAAGTCCCCTGATCGAGTATAACAAAATCCCCTGGTCGAGTATAACAAAGGCCCCGAATGGAGCATAACAAAGTCCCTGATGGAGTATAACAAAGTCCCCTGATCGAGGAAAACAAGGCCCCTGATCGAGTATAACAAAGTCCCCTGATCGAATATAACAAATGCCCCTGATCGAGTATAACAAATTCCCCTGATCGAGCCTAACAAAGACCCCTGGTCGAGTATAACAAAACCACCTGATCGAATATAACAAAGTCCCATGGTTGAGTATAACCAAGCCCCCTGATCGTGTTTAGCAAAGTCCCCTGATCGAGTATAACAAATTCCCCTGATCGAGCATTACAAAGGCCCCCGGTTGAGTATAACAAAGCCTCCTGACTGAGTATGACAAAGTCCCCTGATCGAATATAACACATCCCCTGATCGAGTATAACATATCCCCTGATCGTGTATAACAAAGATCCCTGGTCGAGTATAGTAGTGTCTCCTGATCGAGTATAACAAATTCCCCTGGTTCGAGTATAAGAAAAGCCCCTGATATAGTATAACAAAGGCCCCTAATTGAGCATAACAAAGCCCCCTGATCAGGTTTAACAAAATCCCCTGATCGAGTATAGCAAAGGCCCTTGATCGAGTATAACAAATGCCCCTCATCGATTATAACAAAGCCCCCAAATCGAGTATAACAAAGTCCCCTGTTTGAATATAACAATGGCCCATGATTGAATATAACAAAGGCCCCTCATCGAGTATAACAAAGGCCCCTCATCGAGTCCAACAAAGTCCCCTAATCGATTACGAAAAGGTTCTTGATCGAGTATAACAAAGCCCAATCATCGAGTATAACAAAGTCCACTGATCGAGTATAACAAAGTCCTCTGGTCGAGGAAAACAAAGCCCCCTGATCAAGTATAACAAAGTCCCCTGATTGAGCATAACAAAGTCCCCTGGTTGACCATAACAAAGGCCCCAGGTCGAGTATAACAAAGTCCCCTAATCGAATATAACAAAGCCCCCTGAACGAGTATAACAAAGGCCACTGGTAGAGCACAAAAAAGGACCCTGGTCGAGTATAACAAAGT
>NW_024722507.1:0-12194 GCF_018991925.1 Homarus americanus | reverse complement strand
AAAATAGATTGTTACGAACCCCTCCACCCCGCACTACGAACCACGCCATCTATTGTCCTGATCTACCTACCCACCACCACGAGCAACGCCATCTAGGGACGAGACACGTGTATGACTCGTCTTAGTTACCACTCCGAGGTTTCCCTTCTCCATATCCTGGGTTGCGTCACCTCCTCAAAGTCTTCTTTGTCAGCTCCAATTCGAGGAGAGGCACTTGGCTCTGGGAAGTGACCACAGGATCATCTATCCTCTAAACCTACGTGCAGTGACTACCTACCGTCTTCTACAATACTCAGCCTTACTCGTCAGCCATCTCAGCCCCTCACTTAAGTACATGTATCTTGTATTACCTCCCCCACGTCCACTTGCTTCAAAATTGTTTATGTTGTATTAATATGTATATACTGTTAATGTTTAGGTTAAGTTTGGTTAAGGGTAATTTATAAGCTGAATATTCTGTTAAGGGATTTATGGTACTCTATTATATA
Organism: Homarus americanus; assembly: GCF_018991925.1. Taxonomy (NCBI): domain Eukaryota; kingdom Metazoa; phylum Arthropoda; class Malacostraca; order Decapoda; family Nephropidae; genus Homarus; species Homarus americanus. The sequence goes on along the minus strand of NW_024722507.1, from coordinate 11,706 downwards.
CAACGAAAACTCGCATCCTTTGTCTACCCTTTTATAGTCCGATTGTCTTTGTTTTTTTTTATTGTTGTTACCTGTTGGGATCTGGGTAGACGTATAACTATATTCTAAATCCCCAACTCGTAACAAATGGCGACCGTGACAGGATACGACCTTAAGTACCATATTCCTTCCTCCCTTGTTACTCGGTGTTAATTATTCCTCCCAGTCACTTCTGTTCACAATTGCTTTACGGTAGTTTAAAGTTTCCTACATATGTGTGTGCATATATTGGTATTATCGTATAGTAAGAGTGACAGACGTAGGATATTAGGTTCCAAGTGTCATAAGGCTTACCTGTTATTACACGTGGCAGTTGTGTAGTAAGTCTTATCGAGTGTTGGTAAGAATCCGGATCTGTTTAATGCCGTACCCTCACTCCAGAGTAGGTTGTTCCATAGTCACTAGTTTACGGTGAAGTGATATCTTGGGACGCCACGCTCTACCAGGACCCCATAATTATAAAGCCTCAATTATTGTTCTTCTCATTATCTCATTCAGGGTCAATCATACCATTTATCAGGGTTGTTAATCCGGATCTTTATATTAATGCCGTAATACGCCCTACCTCTTTCAAGTATATCAGGGTTGTTAATCCGGATCTTTATATTAATGCCGTAATACGCCCTACCTCTTTCAAGTCTCTTATCCTTATCTAAGGATCTTCTCAGAAGAACAATAATCATAAGTGTATTTCCCTAGGTATAACTTGGTTAGTTTCTGGGACTTTCTGGTTATCCACTGCCGTGATATTTTCTAGGGTTATCCACTTATCTTATCTTTTGACCATTAGTTAATTTATCCTATTTTTCTTAACAATGGCCACCTTAGGTTTTGATCTCCAGGATTTTATTGAAAATCCTTCCGTAGCTAAATTACGTTATTATCCTGAAGAAAGAATGGAAAGAAATAGCCAACTATTATAATATCCCATTTTCACAGCAACTGACTAAGGAAATGTTAAAAAATCATGTGATTGAAGTGCTGGTTCAACATGAAGTTTTAAAAGAATCCGCTGTTGACAGATTAACGCCCATGTCCAAGAAACTTCAACCACTATCCACCACCCCTCCTCACTCAGAAGTTGCTTCAGGTCTGGCTAGCCCTCAAGAAAAAACACAATGAATAGACGCCTTGGAACTAGAACGAGCTAGGTTCGAGTTCCAAATCAAAATGAAAGAACTCGAGTTGGAACAGGCCAAGTTGGAGCAGCAGGCCAAGTTGGAGCCTGAAGAAAGGTCGGAACAGGCCAAGTTGGAACAGGCCAAGTTGGAGCATAAGTTGGAGCATGAGGAAATGATGGAACGGGCCAAGTTGGAGCAGGAGGTTAGACTGAAAGAACTACAGGTAAGAGAGATAGAAGTCACCTTAACATCGGAGTTTAGATCAAAAGAAGTGGCATTAAGAGAGAAACTAGCTGCTTTTAACCCTGCTACTGCTTCTTCCCTTGTTCCCGGGTTTGATGAATCTGATATGGACGGGTCATTTAGGACTTTTGAGAAAATAGCCGGGAAGAATGAGTGGCCAAAGGACCAGTGGGTGTCAGTGTTAGTTCCTAAATTATATGGTAAGGCTCAGAAATGAGTAATCACGAATTAGACTGATGACTATGGATAACGTAAAAAGAATATCCTCACCTCTTATGCTATCACGCCAGATGGATACCGGCAGAAGTTTCGTATCCAATGTCCATTTTCCCACACCTTGTTGAGTTTGCTCAAGAAAAGCTTAGGTTTTTTAAGAAGTGGTTAGAGGTTACAGAGACCTCCACATTTCAGGATTTGTTAAATTTGGTAGTCCTGGAGGAGTGGAAGAGCAAGATACCATTTCACATCTTGAAGCATGTGGAGGAGCGTGGAGAGGTTAATTTAGGGCGTGCTGCTGAGCTGGCTGATGCCTACGCCTTGCTGGTGGAGTCACTGGGCAGTAGGGAACGTGGTACTTCCCGACATGTTAGGTCCTCCTCTGATGATAACCTTTGGGGCGTGAGTGGTAGGTCGAAAGGTCCCACACCTACTCCCCCCGATGCAACCAAGCTTACTTGTTCTTACTGTAAAAACCCAGGCCATACGATCCAGAATTGTAAACACTCAAAGTGTCGAATTGCTAAAAGTAGTTCCCTGGATCCCAAATCCAAACCAATAGCAAACACCAATGTGGAAAGGCCCCATCAGGATCTCTTCTCTTCATTCACCTATGAGGGAAAAATTTCAATCATGGAGGGGTCTCGTTCTTTCCCTATTCGTATACTACGTGATACGGGCGCAGCACAATCTATCCTCCTGTTTAACGTCATTCCTGATATATCTACCGCATTTACTAAGAGAGTGTTCTAATTTCGGATCTCTCATCCCATTTTTCCTATCCTTTAGCTAAAGTGCACCTCCAATGTCCCTTGATTACTGGGGAAGTGCAAATAGCCATAAGGAAAGACCCAATGCCTGTGTGCGGCATTCATTTATTATTGGGTAATGACTTGGTAGATCTAGTGGTTCCTAACATAAAGACAGTCGACTCTCCCTTACCTGTCAACTCCACCATTGACCTTAAAGAAACTATTCTTCATCTTTTCCCATCTTGTGCTGTCACCCGGTCACAGAGTGTGCGAAATGGGCCCTCTTCATCTGAAACCACCTCCAATATCTTACTACCCACAGAAGATCTGTACAATAAGACCATTAGTAAGGATGAGCTCATTACAGCCCAACAATCTGATCCATCTTTGTTCAAACAGGTGATGAAAGACCCCAGTGTGGACCATTGTACATCTTCGGCTTACCACCCACCGTCCCAAGGTTGCTTGGAACGGTTCCATCAAAACTTTCAAATCAATGCTAATAAACTATCTCCTCTCAACTATATAGTCCATACTCCTGATCGCAGAAAAGATTCACAACTTGTTCACATTAATCTCATGAAACTTTACCATTCCAGGCAGTCAGAGGAAGACATCCCAGAGGCTATAAGTCAACCTGTATTGCATTCGGTTTTGTCAGGGCCGGAGCCGGAGACAGATGACATGGACCTATTGGAGAATTTAGACTTCCCTCTACCTAAAGAAAAACCTACTAACAGTCACATACTCAACAACTTGGATGAGTATTTTTCTGTTCTGAATCCATCTCAAGCAAAAGATCTCACTAAGTTATTATCAACATTTCCTAAAGTTACATCAGACCTCCCAGGGTTTTGCAATATACTTAAACATGATATTAAGCTAATCTCGGATGATGTACAACCCATTAGGCAATCAGCCTATCGACTAAATCCACAAAAAAAAAGAGATTATGAAAAAGGAGGTAGATTTTTTGTTAAAACATAACTTAGCTGAGCCTAGTACCTCCCCCTGGGCTTCACCTTGCCTTCTCATTCCAAAACCCGATAGCACCTTTCGTTTCTGTACCGATTATCGTAAGGTGAACCAGGTCACTGTCTCAGACTCCTACCCTTTGATTGAAGATATAATAGACAGCATAGGCTGTGCAAAATTTATAACTCCATTTGGTCTTTTTCAATATTTGGTTATAGCGTTTGGCTTTTCTAATGCTCCGGCCACATTCCAGAGAGCAATCAATCACCTGATTCAGGACCTAGGTAGGACGTTCGCCTACCTGGATGACCTGGTGGTGGTGTCGGACGGCTGGGACGAACATCTGGTGCGTTTGGAGATACTGTTCGCACGACTGCAAGAGACTGGATTCACCATAAACCTGGCTAAATCTGCTTTTGGCCGGGCCTCAGTGACTTACCTGGGACATATCGTTGGGCATTTTATGGTGAGACCCAAGGACGCAAACGTTAAAGCCATCTTGTCCTTCCCCACTCCAAGGACGAGGAAGGAACTCATGCGCTTCCTGGGGATGTGCGGCTACCGTCGGTTCTGCAGTAACTTCTCCAGCGTGGCCGGACCCCTCACAGACCTTACCAGTTCTGCGGTCCCTTACATCTGGGTAGAGGTGCGACCAGTCTTTCCACCGCCGCCAAAAGCCTTCCTTGCCTCCAAGCCTGTAGTCCACCCCCTGAGCTACACCTCGCCCCCTTCCATCTGCAAATCGACGCTAGTGGTGTCGGAGTGGGGGCACTATTGCTCCTAACCCGACCCAACCACTGATGTTCTTCACCCTGTGGCATATTACTCCGCCAAGTTGAAAAAACATCAGACCAACTACTCGACCATAGAGAAGGAGGCCTTGGCTCTGGTGTTGGCAATAAAGAAATTTGAATGTTACCTCCAGTCTTGCCCACAAACAACCCTAGTCTTCACCGACCATAACCCACTCACGTTCATCCAAACCAACAAGACCTCCAACCAGCGAATCCTCCGCTGGGCTCTCCTCACCCAGCCCTATAATCTACAAGTCCGGCACATAAAGGGGGTCGATAACCTGATTGCAGACTCCTTATCCCGAGCTCCAGTGGAAATGCAGCAGCTACTCTCCAGACGCACCAGTTGATCACCTCCTTCGCGCCAGCACTACGGAGGTCTTTGGAGGGGGGGTGTTACGAACCCCTCCACCCAGCACTACGAAGCACGCCATCTATTGTCCTGATCTACCTACCCACCACCACGAGCAACGCCATCTAGGGACGAGACACGTGTATGACTCGTCTTAGTTACCACTCCGAGGTTTCCCTTCTCCATATCCTGGGTTGCGTCACCTCCTCAAAGTCTTCTTTGTCAGCTCCAATTCGAGGAGAGGAACTTGGCTCTGGGAAGTGACCACAGGATCATCTATCCTCTAAACCTACGTGCAGTGACTACCTACCGTCTTCTACAATACTCAGCCTTACTCGTCAGCCATCTCAGCTCCTCACTTAAGTACTTATATGTTGTATTAACTCCCCCACGTCCACTTGCTTCAAGATTGTTTTATGTTTATTAATATGTATATACTGTTAATGTTTAGGTTAAGTTTGGTTAAGGGTAATTTATAAGCTGAATATTTTGTTAAGGGATTTATGGTACTCTATTATATACAACGAAAACTCGCATCCTTTGTCTACCCTTTTATAGTCCGATTGTCTTTGTTTTTTTTTATTGTTGTTACCTGTTGGGATCTGGGTAGACGTATAACTATATTCTAAATCCCCAACTCGTAACACTAGAAATTCATCCTGGAAGTCATCAATTAGTTTAAATTTTAAGTTTCTTTTAACCGCTATCGCTACTCCGTCATTTTTCTCGTCCGATTTATTTCTTTGGTTTACATAATAGTTAAAGAGTTTTATGTTGTTGTTTTCTGTCTCACCGTGACTGTTTATTAGTATAATGTCAGGGTCAATTTCTTGATATATATTACTTAGGTTAATTCTCTCGGTCTTCCAGTTTCTTACGTTGTGTTGTATTATTCTTAAAGTTCTTACTGTTTGTCTATTGTCCATTATTTCTTATACTTGGATTGTGACTGTTGAAGTGGAGACCTATCATCCTGTTTCCCGCTTCTGACTCTTCTAAGCTCTGACGGGTCTACTATTTTAAAGTCTTTGGTCGTAATCTTTAGTTTGTCCGTAGTAATTAGTGACCAGACATAATCTTCACTTAGGGATTTTTCTTGATATGTCCACTTGTATAACCCTCCTTCACAGTTTTTTACTATTGTCCCTCCTGTTGGTCTCGATGTTGGGATTTCATGTTTTGTTGTAGTGATAACTTTTAATCCAATTTCTTCAGCAGATTCAGGTTGTATATTGTGATCAGTTTCCATCTTATCTTCTCTCCTCCTACTCCTTTGTCTTATAGTCTGTCCTTTTGTTATTTCTATCTTCTCTTTGTCACTTCTAGTCATTTGTCTGGGATCTCTATCAGTCGCTTGTGTTCCTTGTGTATCAGCTGTTGCTCCTTGCTCAAACCTTTGTTCGTCTAGATGTAGTCTTTCTCTCAGTTCGCTTGCATATGTTGCCTGAAATAGTTTTTTCGGATTGTGGATTCTCTGGAAATATCATCTCTGGTAGGTTATTCAATTTAAACATTTTCCTTAATTCCTCATTGTATGATCCGGGTACAATGATATTGTGCAAATGTGCATGGATCATACTAATCATTACCTTATCATGTATTGGCTCACTTAGGTTTAATATGGTGGATTCTGGTCTATGAGCCTCTTGGACCGCTCTCTTTGCTATTTCAACGTATGTCGTATCCTTCTTGTCTTGTTCCTTTTTCCTTGTTTCTTGTTCCTTGTACTTTATCATGTGTTTTTTATTGGGCATGCCATTGCTAACGTCCTATGTCCTATGTATGCATTCCCGTTTCTCTTACAGTTGAGACAGCCAACATGTGTATTCTTACATTCAGTGTAGGTATGGTCGTCGCCTGCACAATCTGAGCAGTACTTTTTTCTTTTTCCGGACAGTCTCTCGTTGTGTGTTCTTCATATTTGTAGCAGGAGAAACAAGTTTGCAGACTGATGAATGTCTCCTTCTTTATTTGATGTGGTGTGACTGACATGTTGAATATTAAAAAGCCCTGTTGTAAAACTTTCTCAGCCATTGACACTTCTTCAAAAGTAATCTTAAAAACATGAGTATAGTCCTTTATCTTAATGACTTCTTCAATCTTCATCCACCTATTTTGGCGTTCCAGTTCATCTTTCAGGTCTTCCGATGTCTTCCTCCCGATCTCTTGGTCGACTTGACGAACAAAAACTGATCTTTTTGCTTTTTGTTCTGGTGGCATGAAACAATAAGGCCTTCATTGTAAAATATATCTCTTGCTTCTTTTGAAAGGATTTTATCTGAATCAAAGTCATCTTTACAGATTACTTTAAAACCTTCATTGGTGCTGAATATTCTTGTTAGTGGGACTTGCAGTTTGTTGTAAGTGATTACTGCCACTTTTCCCCTTCCAATAGAGTGTCCCTTATCTCTATGTTTTATTCTAATGCTTGTTGTCATCTTCTTGATTACATCTAATCCTACCTATAACACAGGGCTCCTGCCTGGGAGCAGTGACCCCGCCCCCCCTCTTGGACGGGCGTCGGGCTCGTAGGGTTCTGCACCCAGGTTACCTGTGACTATAGTTATGTCTAAGAAAGTTGCCACCTACCAGTGACCCCCGGACAAGGGGTGCCTTGCACTATCACTGGTTCCCTTGCCGGATCGACCGTATCGCTAAGTCCGCCTCCCGTTCAAAGAACGGAGTGCATGAGGGGGATGAAAAAAGGAAAGAAGAGGACTTAGAGAGTAGAAACAGCCTACCTACCACGCCACGTTCGGTTAGCCAATCAGAGCACCGCAGTAAACGTGCATGTATCACGCCACCGTGGGGCACCACTGATTGGCCAATCCAGGACGTAGACGCACGGGTAGTAGTCAAAATTTGGGGAGCCCAAATATTTGTTTTCCAGAAGTTGGAATTTCCGTACAATCTGTGATGGTAATTACACCGTCACTATGTTCAGTAAGTACAATCACTAGGATTGAGTGTCCTATCACAACAAAGTTGCAGACTGCTCAAACATGCAGCAAAAGAGGCAGGTCTTCGCAGCTACCCAGCAGCAGCCGCTATGAGTCATATTGGAAAAACCCAGAAAGTCGCCGGTGAATAGTTTCGTTGCTAGGCAACGGCACGTTGGAATGTGATAGCAGGTGGTAGGCTGCTACGCAGTTTGTAGGGGGGACGTCCACTACAAGATCATAAAAGTATATGAAGGAAGGGAAAATGGGGTGAGATTTGAGCTTTCGTTCTGTCTTCTTCGGTATGTGGGACTCCTCACATGAATCGTCACTTAAATACTGTAATCCTACTTAATTTAGTAAGCTAATGACAAAAAAACGTATTTTTAAATACTAAACTTAGAAATAAGCATATACTTACTCCCTTTTATGTTGGAGCTCCTCTTGAGGTGCTTGGCTGTGCGAGGGAGTTGGTCTGGGTTGCTGGCGTTGAATGAGGCAGTAATTTCATCCCAGGCCTTTCTTTTGCTATCATTTATTGAGTTACAGTACTAGTAGACCTGTCCTTAACGACTGGCCTTTGCTCGATAAGGCACAAAAGTGCTATGTGCAGGGTTATTGACAGGGCTGCAGAACACTCTCCTCTCCATGTTTGATAACAACCGCTCAAACATTGTTGTCAAGTACTCAGATGAAAAAATTATCTGTATTTTGTTTCGAACAGATAATAAAATTCAATTTTATAAAAAAAATATATTTTACCATATATTATTGTTCCGGTATAAAATAACAACTAAATGTCTCTCTAAATCGTCTTTCTAATTATGTGAAATAATGCATTTGGCACACGTGCATGGCCAAAAAAAATTTTGCCATCCGACACGAGCTGCGGTGTTTACAAGCTCATGTAAGTGACTAGGAATATGGTGCTCAACGTTGGGTGGTTGCATCCCAACATACTTTTCGTGTGAGTGTTTCGTGCGGGACTCTGTCGAAAGCTTTGCTAAAGGCGAGGTATGCCGCATCATAATCATGTCCGTCGTCCACTGATTGGAAAACAGCGGAAAAGAATGTTAACAAATTAGTCAGACATGAATGTTTACTTGTGAAGCCATGTTGGGAATCTTTGATCAACTTGTGCTTCTCCAGGTGATTTCGAATAGAGTTTGAAATTATTGCTTCCAGCAATTTGCCTACAATTGATGTTAAACTGATTGGATGGAAGTTAGAGGATTTTTTTTTTACGGGGAATAGATCATCGACCCACTACAACTCCGAAAATTATTATTATTATTATTATTATTATTATTATTATTATTATTATTATTATTATTATTATTATTATTATTATTATTATTATTATTATTATTATTATTATTATTATTATTATTATTATTATTATTATTATTATTATTATTATTATTGTTGTTTTTGTTGTTGTTATTATTATTATTATTATTACAGACAGGCGCGCGCGCACACACAAAAACACACTCTTCCCAACAACGTCAGCTAGAGAAGGTACAGAAGAGGGTCTGCAGAATGATGCTCGGCGCAGACTACTCTGGCTACAACAACGCTCTCTCCACCCTGCAAATACCATCTCTCAGTGACTCCACCACCACGCTCTAGCAGGGCTTGGTAGTGGACTTCTGAACCATCCTCGTCATCGCCACTTACTGCCACTTGCAGTCCCCTGCCCACCTCGCCCAGTCCGCCACTACAACAAAATTCAGCCCATAAGAGCCCGCACTGATAGATATAAGAATAGCATCATCCCATCTATTGTTAAAAGAATAAACAACTCTTGATTTATTTACTGTATAGCCCTGTAAATGTATTGAACGCATATTATTATGTCAAAATCACATGTAAGTTTGTATATTTTCAGCCACCGGCTGCAACTCTATTATTAAACCGTTTATTATTATTATTAATATTATTATTCAATTCAATTTCAATTTCAATTGTTTATTCCTTGATAGAGGAAGCGGGATCCTAGTGCTGTCACTAGGTACCCCTGTACAATGACACCAGAATCATCTGGCAAGTGTGAAAAGTATATACAGTATAAATATTATAAAGGGGCTTACTAAAGCCTAAGGAAGGAAGGATGTTCCTTTAACACATAATTAATATTATTTACAAAATATCTGGCCAGTATTGGGAGGATCATCGTGTCTCCGTCAGGGGGTCGTGGAGTGGTGGTCCAGCAGGCGTCACGGAAGCATTGTGTGTGGGGACATCTTAGGAGGTAGTGGATAAGGGTGCGGCTGTTGGGTCTTCTGCATAACGCACAAGAGCGTTGCTCAGGGGATGTGGGGATACCAATCTCCCAAGCAAAGTCATACCCGATGATGATACGGGCAGCAATCACGTCCCCCTTCCGCGACCCTTTCCCGTAGACATACGAGAGGTCAGGAAGTTTACGGAGGACATCGTACCATGTGGGCGGGGAGTCCAGGGGGATGGCTGCTTCCCGAGCTTCTCTCTGTTTGCGGCGGATTTGGGTCCTAATCTGTAAGAGTGTTCGAGGAACAACGTAGTCAGGTGTGGCCTTGTTGCAGCCAGTCTTGGCAAGGTCATCTGCTGCCTCATTCCCCAAGATACCGACATGACTGGGTATCCATAGGAATGTCACAGGGCGGCCTGCATCCTGAAGTGTGGATGTTAACCCTCGTATTCGGAGGATGAGGTCCTTATTTTCCCCAGATCCAAATGCGATCCCGTCGAGAGCAGACCTGGAATCGCAGCAGACAAGCAAGGGGCAGAAACCATCTGCTTCTTCCTCAGCGAGAAGGGCAGCAAGGAGGGCTATTAGTTCAGCCTGAGTGGAGGATGCCCCGTCAGAAACTCTGAGAGACAGTTTGATAGGCTCAGGGGCATCAGGACGGGAGATGTAGACACCAGCCCCGGCCCTACCTGTAGCGGGGTCAACAGAACCATCAGTGTAGAGGACGACCCTACCTGGGGACCAGTGAGCGATCCTGGAGAGGTGGTATTTGCAGAGAATAACAGGGTTCACCTGGGATTTCGGGAGCGGTCCACCGAGGGCAATCACTTTAGGTTGAAAATCCAGCCAGGGAGAAGGAGACGAACCAACAGCAGGGGTGACAACAATATCAGGCAGGAGGTCGTGTTCCTGAAGGGCTCGGATGAGTGACCCTCGCCACTGTCTTCTAGATGGAGGTCGGTCTCGAACAGCAGTAGTCAAGTTGGTTTGGACATAGTTGCCCCTAGGATCCCGTAGAATGGAAACGGCAGTTTTTAGGTAAAACTCCTGGACACGATCATGTAAGGGGGAAAGACCAAGTTCGTTATATAGAGAAGTAGAGCGTGTCCACTGAGGAGCCCCAAGGATGATACGAGCAGCTTTCCTCTGGATAACTTCGAGACGGTTGACAGCAGTCCGACTAATGTTGACGAGGGCAGGGGCGGCGTAGTCGACACAGGAACGGACAAAAGACTTGTACATGGTGAGAAGTACAGGGATGCTGGCACCAAGGAAACCCCTGCACATGGTAGAGAGGGGAGCGAGACGCCGAAAACATATGTCTCGAAGATAGCGGACTTCAGGGATCTGACAACGTGTGCGAGTTACATACACACCCAGGTATTTTGTCTCATTAACCCAGTCCAAGGGCGTTCCTGATAAGAAAAGGGGTGGAGGTACAACACGACCGTGCCACATGGCTTTTGTTTTCGCAGTTGAAAGAAGGAAACCAAGTGAATCACTCTCTCTGGAGACCAGATCAAGGGCTTCCTGCATGCTGAGGTAGTCAGGGGCTTGGAGGAGGACATCGTCGGCATATCCTGAGTGGACAACTTCTGTCGGCCACGGGAGTGATGCAGTGGAGTGCATGAGAGTGTTAAACAAGGTGGGACTCAGGACTCCACCTTGAGGGGTGCCGAGGTTCATTTCTTGAACAGAAGACATAGAGCCTTCAACGCGAACCCGGGCCTGACGTCCAGTGAGGTAAGAGGCGATCCATTGTAGAAGACTCCCTTTAACCCCTAACCGTGCAAGTTCAGCTAAAATGAGGGCAGGCTGAGCCGTATCAAAGGCTCCCTTGATATCAAGGAAGACGGAGACGCGGGCAGACTGATTGCAATAAAAGGAAGCAATGGAGTGTGCTGTGCTGCGATGTTGAATGAAACCATTGAGGGAGTTGTGGAAGCCGCCTATGGTGTGAAGAAGGCGACGATGGAGTATCCTCTCCATCATCTTGCAAACACAGGAGATAAGACTAATGGGTCGATATTTCCCAGGATCTC
>NW_024722506.1:0-18356 GCF_018991925.1 Homarus americanus | reverse complement strand
TTCTCTCACTCATACACAACATACCAAGTCCATCCCTCACTCCTACATAAAACTTCAAGTCCTTCCCTCAATCCTACACAATACTACAAGTCCTTCCCTCACTCCTACACAACATACCAAGTCCATCCCTCACTCCTACACAACATACAAAGTCCTTCCCTCACTCCTACACAACATACCAAGTCCATCCCTAACTCCTACACAACATACCAAGTCCATCCCTCACTCCTACACAACATACCAAGTCCTTCCCTCACTCCTACACAACATACCAAATCCTTCCCTTACTCCTACACAACATACCAAGTCCTTCCCTAACTCCTACACAATACTACAGGTCAATCCCTCACTCCTACACAACATACCAAGTCCTTCCCTAACTCCTACACAATACTACAAGTCCATCCCTTACTCCTACACAACATAACAATTCCTTCCCTCACTCCTGCACAACATATCAAGTCCTTCCCTTACTCCTACACAATACTGCAAGGCTATCCCTCACTCCTACACAACATACCAAGTCCTCTCTCACTCCTACACAACATACCAAGTCCTTCCCTCACTCCTACACAACATACCAAGTCCTTCCCTCACTCCTACACAACATACTAAGTCCTTCCCTGCAGAGTTAATCACCTTCTATTAAGTCTCTGATTCTTGTTTTTCATTCGACTTCTGAACTGTAATAAATTATGGTCACTGTAAACTAGAATTCTCTGGTTGGTGTTGCGAAGATATATGTTAAACTTTTCCAGCGCCATAAGCAAAGCCACAGCTTTCTCTATAGTGGAGTAATCCCATTGCACCAGCCCCAACATCACTGGTAAAGCATAAATTTTACTTACGAACCATTCAAAATCCTGTCCCTGCCTCGTCCAGTTCAACACGACTTCAATCCATCTGGCAGTCGTCCCCGAGACCTCCATCATCCACAACAGGTACCTTGCCAGTGAGCCACCATACTGTGTTGAATAGTATATACACCAGTGTAAACATTAAATCGGGTCAAAAAGGGCAAACATATTTTAATTTGCAATTTATAATTTGTAATAGTCTAGAAAAGTTGCTCCTATGTAAAGTTTATCAAACTCCAACATATGGTATTAGTCTTGTATTATTACAGTACAAGATGGCACCAATTTGCAGCCCGTAACTAATACTACGTAGATCTATCCATACTATTAATACTGAAATGTGCTCCTTAATTAGGGTTACTTGATCAACAAACACCTTTCCCTCAATACCAATATTATAATTTGTTCTTTTTTCCATCAGTATATAATACAGTTATCTCTTATTTTTCCTCTTCAGTGTACAACAGTTTACATTACCCATCATCATCTCTGACGTTTGCCTCGAGCTGCTGGAGGCTGCCCACCACCCGTGCCTATTTTATTTTTCCAAGTCGCGCATTTTCACCTATATGAAGGCGCCAATTCATGATATAAGTGTTAACAAATTATGTTTGATGAATATTGTTCACTTCTTTGATAACTGCCCTGTTCACACGGCACGAGAGATGAAGCGCTGGTCAGAGGAAAGGTCGAATGAAATTGACCTTTTGGACTGGCCATCTAAATCTCCAGGTCCATATTCAATAAGTTTCTTTCAGTTAAACAATACAACTTTTCCTTTACCCAATAGAATAATAATGTTGTATTTTATTGAAACATTTAATATCACAAATATAATATTGTATAGGGCCATTGCTTGTGTGAAGAGATTACTATGACTGTTAGTGAGTGCTACCCAGACCTCAACCCTATAGAGACCATTTGGACCCAGATAGTGAACGCGTGGGAACCTGAAGACAAGCTAAACACTGGTCCCGACTCCTCCTACACACCCAGGACGAGTGTGAGCAGTTTGTGAGGAACCAACCACCTACTGTATATAACCTTGTGTCTCAGTCCCAAGAAGGCTCCAGGGGGCTATATAAAAGGGAGGCCATTGGACAGGCTATTGATATTCTGTATGACCTGTGTTGGTAAATATTAAAAGTAAATGTGACTTCCACGCTCGTATTTTTCAATATTTACCCTCATATCTACGTTATTATAAATATCTAATTACTGATGATTAAAACCTAAACAACAGCTTAAAAAAATGATAAATATAGAAATGGATGGTACATTATAATAATGTATTAGCCCGTCAGACAGACCGTCATACATATATTAATGTGGGCTACAAACATTATGTTTATACAATTACATCACCCACGGTAACTAGCCAATGAGCCGCGGTTAAGATACTAAACGCCTGGGCAATATTTCTATAATGTGGGTTAGTTTTTATAAGACACAATTGAAGTGATTGTGGTGATAGTATAGTGATTTGAGTGATGATGAAGATTGTGGTGATGGTGAAATGATTGTGGTGAAGAAATTGTGGCGAAGTGATTTTGGTGATGAAGTGATTGTGGTGATGGTGAAGTGATTGTGGTGATATTGGTGAGCGTTTCTGGCGAAGTGATTCTGGTGAAGTGATTGTGGTGGAGGTGGTGAAGCAGTTGTGGTGAATTGATAGTGGTAGAGTGATAGGGGCAGAGTGATTGTTGTTAAGTGATTGTGGTGGTGAAATGATTGTGGCGGTCGTGATGAGAAAGTTGTAACATCACCTTTTGCATTAAATAAATAGTCACCCAAATGAATAACACCAAATTATTCACTAAGTTATTAAACAATGACTTGATAGTTGTTCACGTTACACGCGGCTCAAACTCTCTCAGAAGTCTCGCGAGGTCACCTGACTAATCAAAACACAGCTTGACGCCCGCTTCTCCGCTCACACGCTAGAGTCTTACCACTAGTTAAGGGGTGAACATGTAACTTAAGTGTTCATTATATAAGTGTACTCAAAACACTCCCCTGGAGATAATACATTCTCTCCCAAACTAAGTACTGTGTATATAATTGCTTCAACAATAAAGAAAAAATCCAAAAGAAGTGTTTACCTCAGCCCTGCCACTTAAGAGTTCCACAACTTATTTAAAACAATTAATGTGATACACAACAGGTATTACAAAGTGATGAAAACATAAGGAGTCTGCAATAGGCCGGTTGGCCTGTGTATGGCAGCTCTTGTCGATAGTTACTACCACTCTCTATCATCCAAGAATCTATCCAACCTCCCTTTTAAAACTTTCCAGCGTTCCAGCACTTACTACAAAGTTGCTAATCTTGTTCCACTTGTCTACCACCCTATTTGTGAACCAGTTCCTTCCTTTCTTCCTCCTAAACCTAAACTAATCCAACTTAAATCCGTTGCTACGAGTCCTATCCTGCTCGGATATTATAAGAACTTTTTCTATATCTCCTTTATTGATTCCTTTCACCCACTTAATACTTCTATCTTATCTCCCCGCACTCTTCGTCTTTCTAGGGAATGCAAGTTTAATTTATATAACCTATCTTGATATGGAAGGTTTCTAAGTCCCGGAATCATTTTCGTCATTCTTCGCTGGACCGACTTCAGTGAATTGATATTCATTCTATAAGAAGGGCACCAGAACTGAACCGCAAAATGGAGGTGCGGCCTGACTAGAGCAAGATATAGTTGCAATAAAACCTCTGCACTCTTGTTACTTTCACTTCTAGATATAAAACCTAATACTCTGTTTGCCTTATTTCGAACATTAACTTACTGTTTTCTAGGCCGTAGGTCCGGGCTTACAAGTACCCCTAAGTCTCTTTCACAAGTCGACTTCTCTAGGTTGATGTTAAGGCTGTATATATTGACAGTATTTGTTCTTCCAATATTAAGTACGCTGCACTTGCTGGTGTTGAATTTCATTTGCCATTTTACTGACCACTCCTGCAGTTTATTTAAATCCTCCTGTAGTGCATTTGCATCCTTCCCTGAATTAATCTGCCGCCCTATTTTGGTGTCATCCGCAAACTTACTTATGTCACTGCTGATCCCAGTATCTAGATCGTTTATGTAGACTATGAACAAGAGTGGGCCCAGTACTGGCCCCTGGGGAACCCCACTGGTTACACAGCCCCACTCAGATTTAACACCATCTATGCTGACCCTCTGCGTTCTATCGGTGAGCCATGATTTTATCCAATTTAAAACTTTCCCCTCGATACCATGTGCCTTAACTTTTCTCAGAAGCCTCTGATGCGGTACTCTAGCAAACGCTTTGGTAACGTCTTAGTAAATAACATCGTAATTTTCGTTATTATCTACTACCTTGGAGACTTTCCTAAAAAAAACGTCAGCTGATTTTTAGACAAGATTTTTCCTTTGTAAACCCTTGTTGAGAATCGTAGAGTAATTTGTTTTTCTCTAAATTCGATCGGATGTTATTTGCTATAATTGATTCAAGAAATTTCCCCACTACTGACGTCAAACTAATCGGCCGGTAATTTGACGCTGATGTTGTCACCCTTTTTGAATATGGGTACTACATTTGCCTGTTTCCACAAGCCTGTCACAACTCCCGTGTCTAATGATTTTGTAAATAAATTTACCATGGGTCCGCTAATCTGTTCCTTACACTCTTTCAAAACTCGAGGAAAAATTTCGTCCGGCCCTGGGGATTTTGTCTTCTTTAATTTATTTATCTTCTTAAGAACATCCTCTTTTCTGATAGTGATCTTCTTTAATTTCTCTTCTTCATTTTCCTAAATATCAGTGAATATCTTGCGAAGGTTACATTTAATATATTTTTTCTTAACACAGTAAATACGGTGATAATGGAAAGTAAACTATTTATTTGACCATTATACTTCACTTGACTATGTAATAATTTATAGCACAAAAGTATATTATTCTACTTGTCAAAAACATCACCTTTACACTGGTGATTGGAGGTTGGCAAGTGAGTTACCTACCACCACCACAGACACTTCCCCCCCCCGCCACCACCACTATAAACACTTCCTCACCACCACAGACACTTCCCCACCATCACCACCACAGATACTTCCCCGCCACCACCACTATAAACACTTCCTCAACACCACCACTTCCCCAGCACCATTCCTCCACAGTGACCAACTGCTGTGCTCATGGATCTGATTGTTCCTGGCTACAATATTTGACTGTCAGGTGAACAAGGTAACACCGCCTCTTACACTGGGATATAAAACGCTCATAGAAATCGTGTTTGGTTTAAACAAGATGAAATTATGAAATCACGAAGATATGGCAGCAGCCCTTCTTATATCACCAGAAGATTAACTACCCTAACACCTCCCTCCCCCACCACCAAAAGTGGCACTTCTGTGTATAACAAGTAAAATCTGATTGGGTGCCTAATACTCACGTGGTGGCTAATGTCGAGCTGAGTTTGGCTGCGCTGAGTGGTTAGTTGCTTATATTGTTACATACGATTTAGCCTAAAAGTGCTGTTTACATTTTGGTCCCGACAATCATAGGCCACTTAGAACACTTATGAATACACCAATGAAGACTGAAGGCATAATGTACACAGTTTAGACATCCCTATTACTCCCACTGGGAACAACCACTTATAAGGTTTGATCATGGACACGATTAGGTGTTAATCTAATGTTTATGATCCTCTAAAGCCGTGTTTAAGGACTCCGTATAAATGCTAAACCGGATAATGGTCTAGGGGAGAAGGTCGGGTTAATCAGCGTGGGTGGTCGCCTTATTCTGGTACCTAACCTTAAACTCCTACAACCAAATCACGTTGAAATGGATTTCTACCCCAGTGAAGCTGTCAAGATCATTCAGTATAATTAAGTCCCAGTCATCAACATTTCTATACAATTAATGGGCTATCGAATTGACCTAGATTGGAGAGAGAAATAAGTTGTAAGGGAAATATACACAGCGACATACCTTATATTTTTCAACACCAACACACACATGATGGCGTCTGTATTTTATAATCCTTGACAACTGGATGTATTAATTTAGGAGCATTTTGTAAACGTTAACTTCCGTCACACATCCACTAGTCGCCTCGACCGTCTCACTACTAGCCGGCTCCCTCCCTCCACGTCTGGCTGTTCCTGGTCTAAAGTTCATCCACATCTCCACCACACACTGAACCATCTCCAGTACGAACATACGCTCTTGTGGTGTTGAAGCACATGATATAAGGCGTCACTTGCGAACCTTAGTAATAACACTTAATCGGATGGCTGGCGTGGCCATATTTGTTTTGCCTAATTTGACACCATAAGAAAGTACTGATACCTTCCAAAGTGACAACTGAGAGCTCGACTCCCAGACACTGAACCACCCGATCGAAACTTCTATCTAACCGACGCTCTTGTAATGATAAGGACCGGATATTACATGTAAATGCTCACTAACAGAAAATCTGAGTTGCTTCTGCAGGAAATATTGGGAAACGTTTTTTATTCAGCTGATCAACAAAAATCACAGATGGTTCAGAGAAATGGGGCTCCAAGCTCGACTCCTGATTCAGCGCTTCGTTTGTGGTGCCCAGCCACTCAGAACTCTCGATACAAATTCAGCGCTTCCTTTGTGGTGACCAGCCACTCAGAACTCATGATACAAACGACAGGTTGACACATTCCTACAGGTAGAGGTTCTGCATGATGAATACATTCTGAATAAATTCCACGTAATGTCATGCAGATAATCAGAATTTATTGCACATGTCAAACAAAGATTTTTATTTGGTATATTACGATATATTTATTTTTATGAGAAAATCTACAAAATGGCGTAAACGAACCGAAATAACCACTAATTTGTACCAACTGACACTGCTGGTAGTCAAGGCGGGCGGGGGAGAGGGCTCAGGGGTGGTAATGTGTGGTGTGTGTGATGATAGATGATGATGATGATGATGATGATGATAATGATGGCGTATATGTGATGACGACGATGATGATAAATAATGAATAATGACGATAATGATGGCGTATATGTGATAACGACGATGATGATGAATGATGATAAATAATGAATAATGATGATAATGATGGTGATGATGAATAATGATGATGATTGATGCTGCTGAATGATCCCCAGTTATTAAAAGACAATTCATCATCACTACAGACACACTTGGTTTGATTTACAAGGGTGAGGTTAGGTTAGGTTTCATTTCACCCCACATTATGGTTTCGTCCCCGTGCAATAATAACCTACCTCAGAGTCCCTTATTTACTGTTTATGAATGTTCAGTCATACTAATTACCTCAAAGGCAAACCTCTGGATGAAAGGCTAAATATAAAATGATAATACACGCGTAGTTGCTAGTGCCGTGGTTGCTAGTGGCGTAGTTACTAGGGGCGTATCCAAAGGCTGAGTATTTTTGTTTACCATATATAAGAACACCTGATATCGGGACACAAGCCATCTGGGTGGTTAGTTTATCCAATGTTGGTGCAGGCGAAAACCGGAAATCGTGCTACATCAGACATACATTTAAACCAGAGGCGATTCGAACCCTGGACTTGTGAGAGAGAAATACGCACGTTACGATATACAACCCAAGATCCAAGTGAACCCCTGCTCTTGGTTCGTCTCCTCCCTGGCTGGATTTTCAACCTGAAGTGATTGCCCTCGGTGGACCGCTCCCGAAATCCCACGTGAACCCTGTTATTCTCTACAAATACCACCTCTCCAGGATCGCCCACTGGTCCCCAGGTAGGGTCGTCCTCTACAGGTCGGGCCGGGGCTGGTGTCTACATCTCCCGTCCTGATGCCCCTGAGCCTATCAAACTGTCTCTCAGAGTTTCTGACGGGGCATCCTCCACTCAGGCTGAACTAATAGCCCTCCTTGCTGCCCTTCTCGCTGAGGAAGGAGCAGATGGTATCTGCCCCTTGCTTGTCTGCTGCGATTCCAGGTTTGCTCTCGACGGGATCACATTTGGATCAGGGGAAAATAAGGACCTCATCCTCCGAATACGAGGGTTAACATCCACACTTCAGGATGCAGGCCGTCCTGTGACATTCCTATGGATACCCAGTCATGTCGGTATCTTGGGGAATGAGGCAGCAGATGGCCTTGCCAAGACTGGCTGCAACAAGGCCACACCTGACTACGTTGCTCCTCGAACACTTTTACAGCTTAGGACCCAAATTCGCCGCAAACAGAGAGAAGCTCTATGGGAAAGGGTCGTGGAAAGGGGACGTGATTGCTGCCCGTATCATCATTGGGTATGACTTTGCTTGGGAGATTGGTATCCTCGCATTCCCTGAGCAACGCTCTTGTGCATTATGCAGAAGACCCGACAGCAGCACCCTTATCCACTACCTCCTAAGATGTCACCACACACAACGCTTTCATGACGCCTGCTGGACCACCACTCCACGACCCCCTGACGGAGACACGATGATCCTCCCCATACTGGCCAGATATTATGTAAATAACATTGATTATGTGTTAAAGGAATATCCTTCATTCCTTAGGCTTTAGTAAGCCCCTTTATAATATTTATACTGTATATACTTGTCACACTTGCCAGATGCTTCTGGTGTTATTGTACAGGGGTACCTAGTGACAGCACTAGGATCCCGCTTCCTCTATCAAGGAATAAACAATTGAAATTGAATTGAATTGATCCAAGTGACGCGCTAGGTATTTACACTATCAAGGGCAAATAATTATATTGGAAATGTTGGTTAGTGATCCCATTACATAATTTACTTCAGCAATAGCAGCATATGGGCCCCGGTGACGATACCTGCCACTCTTACGCTAACAAAAACTTCAACTGAACAAGGTGTTTAACATGACATAACCAGGCCGATAACCCTCATGTATGTATGTATGTATGTATGTATGTATGTATGATTTTTACTCAATAAATTCATACAAAATCAAGGTCCCAGTACAGGTGGATAAGTACCTCGCACTGCAACAACAATGTATTGATACTAATCCTAGGATTTTATTCATATACCCACATATTAGCTTAGGTTAATAGCCATCTTAATAGCAGTATTATATGTCTATCCACATGCTAACTTTGGTTAATAGCCATCTTAATAGCAGTATTATATGTCTATCCACATGCTAACTTTGGTTAATAGCCATCTTAATAGCAGTATTATATGTCTATCCACATGCTAACTTTGGTTAATAGCCATCTTAATAGCAGTATTATATGTCTCTCCACATGCTAACTTTGGTTAATAGCCATCTTAATAGCAGTATTATATGTCTATCCACATGCTAACTTTGGTTAATAGCTATCTTAATAGCAGTATTTTCTGTCCGATCCACGGCATCCACAACTCCTGTACACACGGCGGAGAGCTACACTACCGCCTCCTCCTCCCTGGACCCCACAGTACAACACAACTTGTTATCACCTTACCTTCACTCAACTGCTAATAACCACAACGTAGAGTCCTGGAAGTCCTCACGACGCCACAAACACGAGGTAATCCACAAACAGCAAACGTAAAACATGGAAATAGCGATCAAATACTGTATGACCACACACACACACATGTTGCCGCCACCACTGCCGTACCTCTAATGATCACTGGCGAGTGGCGAACCCGAGGTGCTTCGATTCCTTAATTCATTGGTTCGCTTTACTGATTCATATGAAAATAATCGACTGGACGGCGGAAAGAACACCATACACGATTGGTCCGTCATCTATAATCTCATTAATTTTCTTAAATCACTTCTATCCACCATTAGCTAAAATAAAACTGATAATTATTAACGAAAGATAGTCATGAGTTTCGAAGCTTCGTCAACGATCCGCTCTTACGTCACTAAACTAGTCCACAACCAAACAAGCAGTTGGCTTCCACGGTTAGCATAAGCGTAATACATTACTATTTTTATTACTATTATTATTATTATTACTATTATTATTATTATTATTATTATTATTATTATTATTATTATTATTATTATTATTATTATTATTATTATTATTATTATTATTATTATTTGGGGTTTTAGGCCGTGAGACGTGAGTTAATGTTCGACTGATGACTCGCTCTTTGCTCATGAAAAATATCAAAATTCATCAAATATTAATTTATTTTTCTTTCTAGGGTGTGTAGATGGGAGGATGGGTGTGTGGATGGGAGGGACAGTATGGATGGGAGGAAGGGTGTGGGGTTGGAGGTAGGGTGTGTGGATGGGAGGTACAGTAGGGTGTGGGGATGGGAGGAGGGGGTGGGTGGAAGGGTGGGAGAGTGTGTGGATGCGGGGAAGGGTTTGTTATTTATTTTAGATTGTTTGGCTCTCTGAGGCTGGCTTGAGGTTTACGGCTGAATAGCTGAAGTGAACGGCTGGCTGGTTTAGGTGAATGGCTAACTGGCTGAGGTGAATGGCTGGCTGGGCTGAGGCAAATATCTGGCTGGCCAAGAACCCCACCAAACAGATCCACAATGCCAGACAGGCTGCATGTCGTCATTGGCAAGTACTGGGCAAGAACTGGCTCCAGAATGTATCTGCACCTGCGCCAGTGTTGGTCAAGTCTGGTCTTGAATGAGCTCACTCTCGGTGCTGTCACACTCTCTGGCAGAGTACCAGAGTTTACAAACTCAGAAAAAGTTTGCCTTGACAATTTTCCAAACTTGTGGCTTCTTCAACCATAAGCTGTGACCACCCGCCCCGGTAGGCTAGTGGGGCACGTCCCCTAGCTCCAGGTATGAACCCTCGACTGAGTAATGCCCTCTGAGTTGTTTATAAACTTCAATTAAGTCGCCCCAAACTCTGTAGTATAAGCTAGGCAATTCCTGTAGGGGGAGGGATATAAAATTTGCCCCATTTAAGAGTTTGATAAAAAACAAACAAATATGAAGCACTATGAGTGTATTGTATGTGGAGATTAAAGATTCACATGGTGTACTGTGCGTGTAAACTGAGAATATGAACAAGTACTGTGTGTACTTGTACTGTACTATCGTGCACCAAAGTCGTGTCCACTACCCAGCTACAGTGAGGGTTCGAATTGCCTTGAGTCTGAAGTTTCGAAACAGCTGGGGGAAATGCTATGGTCGGCCAACAGATGTCGCCCACTGTAGTGTGTGTGTGTGGGGGGGGGGGATAGAGGAGGTGGGGGCTGGATGAGAGGCAGGTTTATTTATTATTTATACCACCATAATTTCAAGCTGCCTTTTTAACTACGTTTTGTCTTACAGTTGTTTCTTTATGGTTACGAATTCATGGAACAGGTGCAGTGCCCTGGGTGCTTATTGCCGCTCAGGTCACAATGATACTTTAAAGAATGGAATATATTAAGGATAAAAGTGAAATATGCAAGGATCAGGGTGAAGGGCCTTGGTCAGCTAGTTTTACTCAGCGACCACGTCACAATTTTGTTGTTATTCCGACAAAGAGATTATGGTAATATTTATTTATATTCCACCCATCCTTTGCTTAATAAATATTTGTGATAATATGCAATATTATATAATTATATACTTATGTTAAAAAGAGTGGAGTGAAAAAGTTATCAGTATTGTAAAATAGTATTCAGACTTAATCTAGTTCCAATTCTTCCAAGTTCCAGTGTTTAAACACCCCACCACAATATGCAAGCTTCATATATTTTGGAGTGTGCTCAGTTACCGTTAATATTGTGTGCTGAACATCATGAGCATTTCAATGATGGTAGCTATTGTAACTATATAATTATATTGTGTTATAAGACAACACATTCCACGACGTGTCATACATGTCATTGTATACCACACAATACATAATTTGTGGCTGTTAAGCTACTTTGTTATGAATTTTCATGCGATATAGTTTAAGACATCATTAAGGACATGGATTTAAGATAACACTGTAGGTGAGTTAATACATATTAATTGTATTTACAAACAATACTAAAATCCAAACAATACACCAATACACACATCTTAGTATTTGGTCCAGCCACCAATTGCATTCAGGACATCATCAAGGCAATTAGGGATGGAGTCGACCAGCTTCAGGCACACCCCTGGTCGTCGACGTATACTCTCCCACACGTCGTAAGCTTTGGCCTCTATTGCTGCACAGGTTCGCTGCTCCCCAATATCCCAATCACGTTTCATCATGGCCCAAATATGTTCAATCGGATTAATATCACATCCTAATGTTGGCCAGTCGATGACCTCAATTTCAGGGTGATCCTGGAGGTAGTCCTTCACTATGTTGCTGGTATGAATGGGACTGTTGTCATAAACCAGCCTGATAGTGTGGGGAGCTGGAACTGCCATAGCCCGGACTGTAGGAATTAGTACTTGCTCCAGGATGTCTACATACTGCTCACCAGTGAAATGGCCATTGATCTTGACCAGTTCACCTGGCCCATGTGCCCACATCTACCCCCAGAATGACATTGACACCCTACCACTCACTGCGCGATGTTGAATGTGTTTCTCATGGTAGAGTGTGTTGGGGTCCGCCAGCACTGCCTTGCTTCGGCTCCCACTGACCTGAACACCATTTCATCGGTAAATATAATGGTTCTCCAGTATTCGTCTCTATGTGGAAGGTGTTCCAATGCAAAGCCGAGTCGACACTCCTTGTGAATAGGTGTTAGCCACCCTTTGTGAGCTGGAATATGGCAGTCGATCCCGGCTTCATGAAGTCGGCGTCTCGTCGTCATGTGATGGCAGTTGAGGCCCAGATTTCTTGTATGCTCCACTGATGTTCGCATTGGATATGCCGTTGCAGCTGCCACGATCATGGCGTCCATCCTTGCCGACGTTACTCGTGGCCTCCCGCTTCGAGGTTTCGTCTCCACGGAGCCCTCTTCCTCCCACCGGCGGATCCACCTCCTAATCGTCTTAGTGCTCCTCCCCACTTCGAGAGCAATGTTCGGCACAGTTGCCCCGGCTCTCCACATCCCGATGATTTGACCTCACTCAGCAATCACTGCCGACGAATTTGCTCGTCCTGCAGGCATATCTGAAATGGCAGAGTAATATTATGTTGTGGTAACTGATGCAGGCTTTTATGTACTAGAGTAAATTAATGGTAGTAGTAACACCTAGGTTAAGTATTATTACTCTGACATAACGTTCTGGTAAATCTTTTTGGATCAACTGCCTAAGAAACCCTTCCTATTTCATGTATTCATAGTGAACTGCAGGTGGATTCTCCCCCCCCACCCCCAAACCTCCACCACCACCCCTGCGACTGTAGAGTGAACATTCGCCGATAATCATCATCATCATCAAGATTTAGTTTAACCAGACCACTGACACCCATTTGAGTCTCTCCTAGGGCTGGCCAGAGGGATTAGTTAACATATATGTGTGTTTCTATAATTTATTGTTATATTGTTTAGAGGAGATTACAGTATTTCAAAAAGGTCAAAACTGAACTTAGGGAAAATTTTGGGGTCTCTGCTAAAATATCTTACATTGTAGGGTTAGTGAAGCACATTGTTCGATACCGATTATAAATAGGGCATTCAATGAGAATATGTTGGACTGTTATTTGTGTTCGGCAGTTGCAGCATATCGGTGGGGCTCCATTAGGGGAAGACATGAGTTGGCCATGTGTCAATCGCGTATGCCCAATTCTTAGACGATTCAGAATAGTTTCGTGATGTCGAGAGGATTGTTTTGATGATGACCAAGGATAAACTGATGATTTGATCATTTTTAGCTTATGACTTGTTGGTTCATTTTCCCAGGACTTTTGCCAATCGTCAAATATTAATTGTTTATAGGTAGTTAGCTTAGCCGATAATCAAAATATATGGTTTTCCACTGCTTTACATATTTCTTTGACAATTTTCAGCTATGACATGTTCGTCCCAGATTACATATAACTAATAGGTTACATTACGTTAGGGTTCGTTACATAAAAACGTTTTTCTTCATGTTCATTGAGTCGTTCTGAATTCCATTTCTGCTCAAAATACTAAATTACCCAACCCAAACTCCCAGGTTGCAACTGGGGGTGTAATATAACCGAGTAAGGTAACGTGCGGCAAATATGACCACCAATCTCATAGCACATCAAACACCATATTTTTATGGTGAAGTTAACTAAGGAGCTCATATAACAACTGTCATATGATTATAATAGGATGTCCCACTAATTACAGCAGATATTTGTAGAGGTGAAAGAATATGTGATTCTGAGTATAAAACTTCTGTATATATATGGATTTTTCGGTTTACGTTTAGCCGTGACGTGGATTTTACAAATTACGCAAGGCAATCATTACAAATGGCGGAGTCGAGGCGGGAGATACCGATAACGATAGAGAAATATAGGAAAAGGGGGAGAAGGTTTAGTAGTGAAAGAATGTGGGTTAAACTGAACAGACTTTTAGGAGGAGAGAAAGTGTGTGGCCTTCTGCCCACTGCATGGTATTGGGTGGTGGGTTGGGGTGACTGGGGCGATGGGAGGGCGGAAAGGATGTGGAGAAAAGAAGGCGAAAGGAAATGGAGGGCCCATCCCTATTTGGGTGGGGTGCACCTCATCTTTAATTTGTTTGGAGGGCCCATTCATTATTTTTTCTGAGTAGTGTTACACTTTTTATTATAGATAGAGGGAAACGGATGGAGATAGAGACGTGGTGCTTATAATTTTAGGCTGGGGTAGGGGGGTGGCCATGGGTGTTGCTTGTTTTTTTCCACATATCTTAATCCGGCTCAAGTTACGTGGGATTGACCTTTGTTGTAAAGGTTTTAACTCTAAGTACAAGGGGGAGGAGCCATGTCGTCGGTTCTGTGAGTGTTCATTACAGTCGTCCAAATCGTCGCCATGGGTAGAATAGGGGGAGGGGGGTTGGGGAATGCAGGGGAAGGTAATGTGATGGGATGGAATGTTCAATTGACGTTAGTCTTGGAAGGGAAGAGGTGGGGGAGGGAGGAGTGGAGTGGGGGGATGGTAGAGGGGGAGTGTGGGGGAGAGAATAAGTAGTCGATTAGTGTTTAGGTGTGGTAACCCACGATGCTCAAATTATGAGGTTTAATAGTTGGGTGGGTAGAGGCGGCGGGAGTGGTGGGGGGGCCAGGCGCGGAGTTGGAACTCGTGAACGTATGATGTTGTTTAATGCAAGTTATGGAACATTACAGTATCTTCAAACGGGTTTTCACGCTATTAATAGGCCTTATGTAATCCACCAATAAGGATTACAACAGCACACAGTATGGCTGCAATTGGTAAGAAAAATAAAATATAACATGGCAAAATTTTTGCCCTCCGTAATTTTTGCAACCCACCTCACGCCTAAAGTAAACCGAATAATGCTTATGTGTATAGAAGACTTTCAACTCAATATCACATATTCTTTCACCTCTACAAATATCTGCTGTCACTCATGGGACACCCTGCAATAGTATAAGGACGACATGGGCTATGCTGACAAATTAATGTGATATACCTGTTGGTGACGACGATGGTAGGAATGAGACCTCAGCATGTTTCAGTGTTCGCCAACCTTGGTAACAACTTGTGTATTCTCCGTGACTACCATTACTGGTAGTCACAGAGAATTAATTACTGGTGTGCCCATCAGTCTCACCGTCGTAGCCATGAACGGCAGAGATATGGTCGTTGTAGTGCTTTTATTTACCCGTTACACATCTCTCACCATGCTTAATAATATTAACTGTCTTCATGACATTCTTATTGTTATCAGTGATTGCAGAATTTACGATGTTATGCTCCACCTACACACAGCCTGTTACTAGACTAACCCCCACCTCCTCTATCCCCCCCCCTCCCCTCCGCACACTACAGTGGACGACATCTGTTGGCCGACCATAGCATTTACCCCAGCTTTTTCGAAACTTCAGACTCAAGGCTATTCGAATCCTCACTGTGGTTGGGTAGTGGACACGACTTTGGTGCACGATAGTACATTGAAATTCCCTAGGTTGGGGATCTTGGTGTTGGGTGTGATGATAGCAACAATTCATAGCAAGAAGTGAGATAGTCAAAGAGTTTCAAATAGTTGGTAGAGTTGGGAGAACAGTATAGTAAACAGAGAAAAATAGTCATAGTTGGAAGAGATATTATGAGGCAGATGACGTCAAAAAGAGAAGATTCAAAATCCGTGAGCAGAGCTATAGGAGAATCAAAGACAAAAGTCGTGTCGCGGTTTTATCCGAAGAATAAATATAACTCGTGAAACTTTATGAGAGCCCACTACTACAAGGCAGAGCGCACCAAAGGTTTAGCCCTTCGGCATAATGTTTTCACCAAATTTCACGACACGACTTTTGTCTTTCACTGTACATGTGTTGCAGTAGGCGCATACACCTCCCTTAGAACGGAAGGAGGTATAAAGGTTGTAGTTGGACACTTGTAAAAGTTTGAGTGAAGCTGCTTTGGTCAGTTGAAGTTTAGATAGTACTAAGAGAACGGGGAAAGAGAAATTGGATCTCAGGTCGCGAATGTTGGAAAAATGAAGTGTGAAAAGAGACTATCCTCCAGCACCCGCGGTGACGACAGTTGAAACCGCAGTAGTTTGACGATGATCAGGTCGGCCCTGGGGTCCACAACCTTCCCGACCAGTGGGACCCATCCGAGAAGGCCCAGCTTCAATATTATTGTTAGCTGATTTCATAGGAGAATAAAAGAATAGAAAGAATAAAACAGAATGTGAAAAGTTATACATGTTGTGCTGTCAATAGTAAGAGAGACAACTGAGATCCTGCAATTGTGTGCAAATGAAACAGAAAGTCAGATCAGCAACCTGGGACTTGGTCACAATTTTTTGGATGCCATATGTCAGCAGGGTCTACCATTAGACAACACATTATGCTTCTATTATCTTCCCAGGCGGTAGTACCTCTCTGTTTGGTAGCTGCCTACTACTTACTACCTAGTGTCAAAGATTCAAGCTTTTACGCTTTCATGACTGGTTCATTAATTGCCGGGTTAAACATTGTGGTGTTGATTGTACCAGTCAGGATAGGTAACAACCAGTTTTTCCTAGACATTGATACAGGAGAGTGAGCAAATGTTATCTCATTTAGCATCGTTCAACGAATTAAGCGGTGTTATTCTCCTAATAAGTGGCCAGTAAGACCTATAGACATTCCTGTGTCATGTGAGTTAGGAATCCAATTAGATATAGCGGGGGTGACAATCCCTAGTAAAAGACAATGGCGTTTTGAACGGCAGTTATATGGAGGAATTTCCATAGATATCGTTTCTTCAATAAGTGGCTCAATAAAGGGGCATATGTTACCAGTGAAAAGAGAAGACAAAAATATTATTACGGGTGATGTGGAGTGTCCATAAACTGAAAGAGGAAATACTTACCCTGTTTACTCATGAAGGGAAGCAAGCATTTTATTAATTTCTGGCAAATGAAACTTGGTGTTCCCAGTTATCTTGGCAGATAAATTGTAGCATGCAAGGTGAGAAAGAATTTCCTTCTTTAGTCAAATTAATACTTTAAAAGAATAGGCAAGTTTCTGGAAGGAGAGAGTGTTAAAGGACAACATGGACATATTCTAAATTGCTATAACAACAAATTGCGGGTTTGTGAATACCTTGAAATACTGGAGGAGAAATCTAACACTACTTTCTATATACGTGCATTAACAGCTGTGACTGGTCGGAAATAATTTAATTTAATTTGCATAAAAGGACGAATACCCTCAGATTAAAAAAAAACAACTCCAAGGTACTTTTGCAGTTTTTCACAAAAGCGAAGGATTGCAAACAGTTAAAAAGGAAATGATAGTGTACTTCTCTATTGTCCCTAATAATACAAAAAGGGATCTGTCTATTGCATCAAGCCCAGGCAGGGTCTCACTAAAAGGAGGAACACCTACCAGGGTAGATTTTATTGGTTTGTCTATATATTTTTTCAAAGGAAATTACAAAACTATTGAAAGATAACAAATCACAAATCAGTTTTTAAAATTGGAAAGATATCAACATTCAAGAATTATTAGCCACATTTGATATAAAACATAATAATAATTTTCTAAGGCAGTCATACCTGTAAAAGGATTAGTTGTATATAAACTTCGCTTAGGGATATAAGTGAATTATGTGTGTTCAAAATAAAGCCAATAAAACACGTTTAAAACACGTTCAAATAAAAGCGTTTAAATAAAAAAAATCATGTTAAAACGAGCTCAGTAATTTGGAATACATTCTTCATGTTAAGTTTTCTTACCTTTGTCCCTTGTCAATTTGTTCTCTTACGTCTTGTCCATCAAAAACTTACTCCTTATACACAGTTCTCAATCAACCATATACCTTCTGACACATTCATCTCTTACCATGGCTATAAATATTTCCATGAACAATTTCTCCAATTGTCACTCATCAGTTACGAGAACTTTACTGTCATCACTGATAACTGTCATATTTATGTCTACACAGACAAGACCTCCATGGACACCTGACTCTCATACACCTTGAAGCAGGTAATAGTCATCAACATTAAATACATGTGCTGCGAAAATCTAATGAAGGCGTTTAGGATGTCTCAGGTAG
>NW_024722505.1:0-21874 GCF_018991925.1 Homarus americanus | reverse complement strand
GCCATGTATTGCTCCCCAGGCTCCGCTGTGGGTCGTTTGACCTGTGCTCCGGGTAGGGGCGAGAAAAGAAAGGAAAGAAATTGTAAATATAGAAAAAAGGTTATATTGTAAATCCACACCACGAAGATGCCGGAAAACCAACTTTTTAAAGTGAGACAGATTAAGAGCATGGAAATACAGAAATGTACACATAAATACGTATGCTACACACGTGTTTATCGAGATACATATGTCTATGAAAATATGTATTTTAATATATAATCTTCTATCAATAACTGTTAATCATTTATAAAAACAATACATAAAGTAATGAACATCCTGTTTAGCTTACACTTAAAGACAGGAGGAAGGAATATGTTACCACCTGACATTCGCCATGTGTCTTAGCGTCTCTGCATGAATATTTATGTCCTGCCAGTAACATTTGTGTCTACGTCTGCGTTTGACTTGCATCGGGTGACTCCTTGGAAATAGGTGTTTGATGAGTTGATACAGTAGAGCTTGTGTCCGGTTTAACATTAATGCTTATGATATACAGTATTTCTTTAACTTTCATACATGTTATGGAAGTGCAAAAAAAAAAAAAAACATGAGAGCTTTGTGTCCTCCCCTACAGCTTATTTTGAGCAAAAAAGGATACTTTTAACTGGCGCCTCATCACCTTTGGCTAATGATGCCGTACACTACGCTGAAATAGATAGGAGTAAATGATTCTAACATGACCTATGAAACGTGGATACCCAAATCAAGGCAAACGTAAAAGAAATAAACTTAAGAGTGACGAAAGTTATACAATACTATAAAAATACCTTTTAAACTTGAGAAACAAGTTCAGTTTCTCGACAAACTTCAAAACTCAAGAAAGAGATCGAGAAAGATGGAAGGAA
Organism: Homarus americanus; assembly: GCF_018991925.1. Lineage (NCBI taxonomy): Eukaryota > Metazoa > Arthropoda > Malacostraca > Decapoda > Nephropidae > Homarus > Homarus americanus. The sequence goes on along the minus strand of NW_024722505.1, from coordinate 20,987 downwards.
GACGTCGCTGGGAGAAACGGGAAGATGAGACAGATAGTTCAGCGGAAACACCGCACTGGATCTAATTGGGAGGGCTGCCTCAGCTCGTTCCCCCACTGCCCTAACACATTGGTCTTGTCATGACTGACCGATCGACCGACCGACCGACTGACCACACACACACACACACACACACACACACACACACACACGCACACACACACACACACCCATCTCTACTTAAAATCTTCAAATTCAAGGGTCTGCATGGGTCCTATCATCCTGCAACTCTTGCTTCTAAAACGGTTCAGTCTATGAATAACATTTACACAAAAAGAAGGAAAACAATTTAAGAAAACAAGGAACTGCAAAGAACACGAACAAGGAAGAATGATAGAAAATATAAGAGCATAGAAAAGTGATGAAGAAGACCAATGAAAAACGGAAATATGAAAAGTCAGAATTAATATCTAAGTCAGGACAAGCACAGGTGAACAAGTCCAGGCCTGCCTGAGTACCTGAGGTCTGTTTACCTTATGAGCATTGTTGACTCAGTGTTTGTCAAGTGTCTTCCTTATCACATTAAAGTTATTGACATTATTTCTACTACCAATAGACCGACAGAACAGACACAGATAGAGATAGAGAAAAATTCAACAGAAAAGTCCAAACTCAAGGGCCAAGAGAATTTCCTCACACACACACACACACACACACACACACACACACACACACACACACACACACACACACACACACACACACACACACACACACACACACCTCTAAAAACATCAGTACAGAGAAACTTATTTTTCGTCCATCATACAACAGAGTAACTCAACTTACCCCACCCATCCGAGCAAAGACTACGCACCCTTCCTTTAAGTTATCTCTTAAAAATTATCTATTGTCTAATTATTAATATTTTTGTAACACTATATAATCTAACCTTATTGTACCACCAAAACTATATCATTTATTGTCACGTAGATAGATAGAAATTACTATTGCAATAATTGAATGTACTGCCGTCAAGACATGATACTGACTGTTTCTGTGTCCGTGTTTCACCTTAACACAAACCCATGTTGGATTGCTTCCTCACTTATCAGATTAATGTATATCAACTCCACTGTAAAATATGTATATATAAAAAAATAAAAATAAAATAAAATAAAATAAAATAAAATAACAAGTGATAATCGTGGAAATATTCTGATATGTTCTATTTACCACCATTGTATGTGTACTGTTCCAGATGATACAAATGTTTCATAATACTTCCTTGAGATAAATGTACAGCATATAATCAGGTGCTCAACAAGAGAGCCCAGGCCTCACTGGCTCAGTCATGTTAATATTGTTATAATTACGCACTCTGTGTCTGTATTTTCTGGCTAAATAAACTGTTTCAATATCAATATCAAATATCAATGAGTTTACATGAAAAAGTAAAATCCCCGGCGACCCTCCCAAACATCAGATGCTGGCGGATTTTTGAGTATCGATTAGCACGACGCTGACATCAAATGCTGAATACGAAATATGGGTAACGATGGCTTTTCCTCCCTCCCTCCCCTAGAGGCTCGACCGTCACTGTCATTACCCCTGCCCCCTGACGACCTCCTGACCCCCCACCACCCTGGTCCTATCACCCTTTGCCACCTCACTGCTTCCCCTGCTAACATCACCGCCTCCTCTGCCACCACCACCGCCTCCTCTGCCACCACCACCAACTCCTCCGCTACCACCACCAAGCCCTCTGCCAACACCACCTCATCTGCCACCATCCACTTTCACTGTCCTTTGCTACTAACCTTACTGTTTTCTCAGCCAACACTATCAATGTTATCTTTGCCACTACCCCATCTCACACCCTTCCACTAGCCCCTCGACCTGCTCACTTCACAGAAAAATCGCCCTATCTACCTCCCGCCACTGCCCCTACCACACCCTCTCATTGTTGTCCTGTTATTAGCCACACCCACGTTATGTCACCCCCCACGTCCTGTCACTGCCCTCCCCACCCTACGCTTATCATCCCCCTTGCAACCTCACGCCCTACTGCTACCCTTGGCCTAGGTCTTGTCTCACTAACCTCCACCTCTTGCCACTAACTCACCTCTTACCGCTAACCTCACCTCTACCGCTAACCTCACCTCTTGCCACTAACCACCTCTTACTAACCTCACCTCTGTCACTAACCTCACTCTTACCACTAACCTCACCTCTTCTTGTCACTAACCTCACCTCTTGTCACTAACCTCACCTCTTGTCACTAACCTCACCTCTTGTCACTAACTCCTCTTGTCACTAACGTTCACCTCTTGTCACTAACTCACCTCTACCACTAACTCACCTCTTGTCACTAACCTCACCTCTTGCCACTAACCTCACCTCTTGTCACTAACCCCACCTCTTGTCACTAACTCACCTCTTGTCACTAACCTCACCTCTACCACTAACCTCACCTCTTGTCACTAACCTCACCTCTGCCACTAACCTCACCTTGTCACTAACCTCACCTCTTGTCACTAACCTCACCTCTTGTCACTAACCTCACCTCTTGTCACTAACCTCACCTCTTGTCACTAACCTCACCTCTTGCCACTAACCTCACCTCTTGTCACTAACTCACCTCTTGTCACTAACTCACCTCTACCACTAACCTCACCTCTTGTCACTAACCTCACCTCTGCCACTAACCTCACCTCTGTCACTAACCTCACCCTCTTACCACTAACCTCACCTCTTGTCACTAACCTCACCTCTGTCACTAACCTCACCTCTACCACTAACCTCACCCCTTGTCACTAACCTCACCTCTTGCCACTAACCTCACCTCTTGTCACTAACCTCACCTTGTCACTAACTCACCTCTGCCACTAACCTCACCTCTTGTCACTAACCTCACCTCTTGTCACTAACCTCACCTCTTGCCACTAACCTCACCCTTGTCACTAACCCCACCTCTTGTCACTAACCTCACCTCTTGTCACTAACCTCACCTCTTGTCACTAACCTCACCTCTTACCACTAACCTCACCTCTTGTCACTAACCTCACCTCTGCCACTAACCTCACCTCTTGCCACTAACCTCACCTCTTGCCACTAACCTCACCCCTTGTCACTAACCTCACTCTTGCCACTAACCTCACCTCTTGTCACTAACCTCACCTCTTGTCACTAACCTCACCTCTACCACTAACCTCACCTCTTGTCTCACTAACCTCACCTCTTGCCACTAACCTCACCTCTTGTCACTAACCTCACCTCTACCACTAACCTCACCTCTTGTCACTACCCTCACCTCTTGTCACTAACCTCACCTCTACCACTAACCTCACCTCTTGTCACTAACCCCACCTCTTGTCACACCTCACCTCTTGCCACTACCCTCACCACTACCCTATGTCACCAGAATCCCACTCTGCCACCTCCCTGATAACAGCAGCCGCTCATTCCCTTTACGACCACCACCCACGTCATCTGCTGCCTCTTCCTCCTGCAAAGTTGACTTCCTACTACCCAGCACTTCCTCCATTCTTCCCATCATTCCCTTCCCCTTTCCCATCACTTCCTTCCTTTTTCCTCTTCCCATCACTCCCATCCTTTTTCCTCATCATTCTCTCCCTCTTTCCCATATCAGTCTCCTTTCATCCCATCACTGCAGCCCATCCTATCCCATACTCTCTCTCCTCTCCACCACCCAAACAGTCCCTCCCTTCCTTTCTCCCCGCCCATCACCATGACACAACAGCTCTCCTCCTCCCCCACACTGAGCGTGAATGGAAGCTCATTTTACTACAATTAGACCAGGCCTCAACAGCACTCCCTCCCTCCCACTGCTTTACTCCCGCCTCTCCTCTCCCCCTCCCTTCCTACTTCATTTCTCGTCGTTCCTTCTTCCCCATCCTTATCTCCCTTTTTCCTCCCTCATTTCTCCACACACACTTCATTATCTTCCTCCCTGTCTCATTTCTCCCTCGAAATCCCACTTCTACCACCCTCCTGCAAACCCCAAGTTCTCCCTCTCTTCCTCCCTCCTCTTTCTATTTTCCTCCGTTCCAACTACTTCCTCTCACCCTCTTACTTCTCTTACCTCCTCCTCGCCACAACGCTTATAGATCGATAATCTAAGTCGTTTCGTATTCTTGCCATTGTTTATCGCTGTTATTTCTGTTTTGTTATTCATCTTTCTGTTAACGGACACACTCTCAAAAACACAAACATAAGAAAAGTCTGTATGGGTGTGTTTGTTTTGTTTGTTTTTCATTCGCTGCCTTAGTGGTGAGGATGATCACTTGCATGCAAATTCTACCGTAAAGATGCACCGTATGTTTTGTTGATATGCCTTTGTTGCACCCTCGCGTTACCCCTCGTCCGGAAGTGAAGCAACATGTTATAAGACTAAACGAACACTTAATATTCTTTTTCTCACTTATTATAATTCACCCAGTAGCAACTCAGTCTTAAAGACAAATAATAATTTTAATTTTTATACAATATAAATATTTTTTTCCCTCAGGATATATCAAATCGTAAGGAGAAGCGAAGTCCGAGACAGAGAAGTAGAAACGAAACACAGCGAAATATTGATCAGTAAAAGGATTTGATGAACGACAATATGGGAAATACTGTACCACATATGATAAACTCTTTCTAATACTGACAACAGCTAAACTTCCCATACGTTAACAATCATGATTCTTTTTGACGAAATTTTGATCATAAGAGGAAAATCATGGAAAAAAAGAAAAGTAAAAGTTAAGCATAAAACGAATTAAGGTGAGGGGTGTGTGGGGGGTTGTTTCTGATAAAGCCTCCCTCACCTTCCCCCTCCTCCTCCTGCTTCCTCCTTTTCCACCGTTGTTATCTCATTCTCTATTTCTATTCCTTCTTCCTCCTTACTCCCTTCCGACCCTCCCTTTACCCTCACTTCCTCCCTCTACTCCCATTCCATACCTCTTCCGTTCCCCATCTCTATCCACCACCTGCCCCCTTTTTCTTTTAATTTTTCTTCCTCACACTAGCGTACTCCCCTTTTCTTCTTCCTTCTATCCCCAATCTTCCCTCCACTACATCCTTCCTTCCCTTCTTACCCTACCTACTTTATTCTGTCCATATATCCCTATCTCCTCCTCTCCCTTCTCCTTTCTCTCTCATATTCCTTCCTTCTTCCTTCTTTTCTTTTCCTTCCTTCCTTCTCCTTTCTTTCCACCTCCCCTATCGGTCCTTATCCCCTACCAACCCCAATAATCCCCCTCTCTCTATCTCCCTCCCATTCCCCTGTGTCCTTCTCCCCTCTCTATGTCCTTCTTTCTCACCCCACTCCCCATCCTCCCCTATCTTCACCCCTACCCCCTCACACGGCGGCCCCTTTAACCGATAAAGTACACCTTAAGTTTCATTATATTTCGTTAAGTTCGTCTGTCGGCTGTCGGGATGATTACGCCGTTGGTCCTGAATGGCAGTGTGGGTCTGTGTCGTCTACCAAAGCCTCCACACTCCGGCTTAGGCCAACAGATAACGCTTTTGACTCTACCTCGTCCGTGTTGTTAGTGATGTCCTCTCTCTCTCTCTGTTAAAACGAGTGTGTTGACTTTGTATGGTGTTGCATCGCCTGGAATGAGCTTCTATGGTCGTGAGCTTGTTGCGTCTTACAATGTGTTACCCGATATGTTTGTGTTGTTGTGTAGCGTCGCCTGTGTTGTGTAGCGTCGCCTGTGCTTGTGTAGCGTCGACAGTGTTGTGTAGCGTCGCCAGTGTTGTAGCGTCGCTCTGGGTCTTACACTGTAGTGACGTGTGTATATTGGCTTACTAAGGGTTGGACACGTGCGCAAGACGGTGTGTTAGCTTTTACGAGATGGAAAAGTATCTCGTCTCTCATGAGTGTTGGACACGTGTCTTGGCTTATGACTGTTGGATACGTGTTGGATATACAGTGTGTTAGCGTCTATGTAGAGTAAACTTATGTGGTGGGTCAATGTTGTGTCTGAGTGTGTGTGGCGTCATCCCCGGGCTGTGTGGCTCGTGTGCGGACGTGTAAACTGTGACCTAAAACTGCTTTCATGGGATTTAGGTCGCGTGTGTCAGCGGGTATAGGCGTGTCCGTGCGTGTGTTTGGTTGCCTGTTTTTATTCTAAGTCTGCATGTCGGCTTTGGTATTTAACCCTCGGTTGCGAATCTTGCATGGTGCATACTCTAGTGGTTGTACATGTTGCAGGGCTGCATAACGAGCATGTTGCGTGTACCACATAATCACTAAGCTGAGGCCGTCCTTCCTTGTCTTGGCGTAACTAATTTATGAGTTTGCGTGCGTCTCACCCCAACAGTTCCTTTCCTACGCGGTGGTGTGTGTGTGTGTGTGTGTGTGTGTGTGTGTGTGTGTGTTCACAAGAGTATATAAATAAAAAATTCTACGACTACATTTTAAATAGTACTTATGGGAAATCAGTATCTAACTTTACTTGTAGAAACGGGAGTATATAATTTTGTCTATATATCGAAACTTAACATAAAGATTTAACTTGGTAATGCTATCTTTTGAGTGGAAGCAGAACAAGTTTAGGATGTTAAGTTGATTCCTTCCACCAACTTCCATACCTTCCATAATCTCTGTGGTACCATATCTTTCTGAGCGATCATTCCCTTATACTACCATATTTTCATAGTCTCATAGCGTCACAGACAACCGTATTTCCATGTTACCTTACTCTACACGTATTACCATCATCCACCTACCTATACACAGGCACCATAACCCCACATACAACCAGACACCTGTACGCATCACACACTCATACTTTTATACCCCGATACACTACAGTACAACAATAATCCTACACACAACCGTACTACCATACAATACCCCCTTACCATACACACACTACCATACACCCTTTCTCCTTACGTAATGTTAAATCACACTGAAGTTAAGTTCACCAGAGCTCCTCAATAAAGCAAATCAAATTTTCAAGAAATAGATATTTTGTATTGTACTCCTCCAAAAATATCTACGGAGGGGTCGATGATTTCCACAATAAACACTGCGAGCCCTGTTGTCTCGGTAGTGTTGTCAAAATCCTTCTTCCATTGTGTTATATTGTCTAACACAAAATCGTAAAGAAATTTTGGAGTGAATGCTGTGGCCTTTCTGTTATTTCTATAGTAAAAATTAGTGATGAAGTGGAAGTAAGAGTGAAGTAATAACAGGTCTCCTGCACTTGGAATATTTCTAATAAGAAGAGATTCTCCTGAACTCTCTCGCCATCAAGTAAGTAATATTTATGAAAGGTTCCCAGGGGTCGAGTAGCACACCACTACAGCAAGACTTGACATCATTATCGACAGACACATTTATCCTCCTCGCTGGTCTGTTGTGCTTTTCTGATAATTTAGTTGTGAATATTGAGCCTCTGACAATCGTAGCAGATATTGAGTGCAATCATACTAGTGTGCAACAACGATAACAACAAAATAAATAAATAAATAATAATAATAATAATAATAATAATAATAATAATAATAATAATAATAATAATAATAATAAAATAATAATAAAAAAAAATAATAATAATAATAATGATAATAATAATAATAATAATAATAAATAATAAAATAAAAATAAAAATAATAATAAATAATAATAATAAAAATAATAATAATAATAATAATAATAATAATAATAATAATAATAATAATAATAATTTTAATAAAATAATATAATGATATTAATATTAATAATATAAAAAAATGATATAATGATATTAATATAATAACAACAATAACAACAATAACACACAATAATAACAACAATATTAACAATAACAACAAGAACAACAACAACAATAATAATAATAATAATAATAATAATAATAATAATAATAATAATAATAATAATAATAATAATAATAAAATAAAAACAATAATAACAATACACATAATAATAATAATAATAATAAAATAATAACAATAATAATAATAATAATAATAATAATAATAATAATAATAATAATAATAATACACACACACACACACACACACACACACACACAATAATACACACACACACACACACAACACACACACACACACACACACACACACACACACACACACACACACACACACACACACACACACACACACACACACACACACACACACACACACACACACACACACACACACACACACACACACACACAATAATAATAATAATAATAATAAACTCTCTAAGCAAACAGCACTAGGAAGACACACAGACACACCCAGCGCTATATACTGTTACAATATTACCAATTGGTGTTGTGTTTCAATAGCGGCGTCCTCGCAGTCATCAAGCCAATAGCTCTCTGACAAAACCTGGCTGTGTGGGTCGTATTGAGTTTGGGAACGCCAATACTTTTTATTTTATATATATATATATATATATATATATATATATATATATATATATATATATATATATATATATATATATATATATATATATATATTACACAAATAATTTTTTTAAAACAAGATCGTTTTGCACATGTCAGATATTCCTTCAATACTTTCTAGTTATTATAATGTAAACAAGAAGCTTAAATAAAAGAGACCAAGTAAGCCGTAGTGATCATAATACACGTAAAATACTGACTGCCTGAGGTCCTATTGCGGCACACCCACAAACCAAATTTTCATAGAAATCTATTTTTATTTGTTCCTGCTGCCGCAGTCATAAGGTGTGTGGCCAGATGGTCGAGTAGGAATTCCATTACATTGATAAAGCGATCAACACCATTTTCACACATTTTTGTAAGTAAGTTAATAAGCACATACATTGACCAACATTACATTCTCCACTAACTGTACTCTACGTAATACTTCAAATTATTTTATTTTTTTAATTTGTTTTGCAAGAAGTTGTAGTATTACTCAATTTACCATCACCCGGAGAAATTTTTACAAATTTCACCTCCAGATATTTATGAGAAAAAAAATTCAATACTTAAAATCACACTTTCTTAATGCATTCAAGTTTAAAAGTTCTGTTCCCAAGGCCCAACACTCTTTAAAAACTAGATATATTTAAGTGTGACAGCTGTAATGTGTCGTGTATTGGGAAACAAGAAGACGCCTCTGGTCCAATACCTATAAAGACAACTTTATAGTGGAGGCGACAAGGGTTGTACAATCACCAGACTGCCACCGTCACAGGGGGAGATTATCGTGTTTCCTTTTGTTATCTACTGTATAGACGTATTGAGAGTACCTGCTGAAGGTACACTTAGAAGGCTGAAGCACAGTAATACATACAACAAATTCCAATCACCTTCTACAATTCACAACCCCCGTCAGCCACGAGACACCCGTGATCAGCCCCCGTCAGCCGCGAGACACCCGTGATCAGCCCCCGTCAGCCGCGAGACACCCGTGATCAGCCCCCGTCAGCCGCGAGACACCCGTGATCAGACCCCGTCAGCCGCGAGACACCCGTGATCAGCCCCTCGTCAGCCGCGCGTGAGACACCCGTGATCAGCCCCCGTCAGCAGCGCGAGACACCCGTGATCAGCCCCGTCAGCCACGGCACCGCACCTGACCCCGTCAGCCGCGAGACACCTGTGAGCAGCCCCTTCAGCCACGAAACACCCGTGATAAGCTTCCCGTCAGCCACAAGACACCCGTGATCAGACCCCGTCAGCCGCGAGACACCCGTGATAAAACCCCCGTCAGCCGCGAGACACCCGTGATCAGCCCCGTCAGCCACGAGACACCCGTGATCAGCCCCCGTCAGCCACGAGACACCCGTGATCAGCCCCCCGTCAGCCGCGACACCCGTGAGCAGCCCCCCGTCAGCCAATACGAGACACCTCGTGATCAGCCCCCGTCAGCCACGAAACACCCGTGAGCAAAAGCCTCCGTCAGCCACGACACCTGATCAGACCCCGTCAGCCGCGACACCCGTGATCAGCCCTCCCCTGCCAGCCACGAAACACCCGTGTGATAAGCTCCGTCAGCCACGAGACACCCGCGATCAGCCCCCGTCAGCCGCGAGACACCCGTGATCAGCCCCCGTCAGCCGCGAGACACCCGTGATCAGCCCCTGTCAGCCACGAAACACCACAGATCAGCTTCCGTCAGCCACGAGACACCCGTGATCAGCTTCCGTCAGCCACGACACCCGTGATCAGCCCCCGTCAGCCACGAAACACCCGTGATCAGCCCCATGTCTGCCGAGAGACACCTGTAATCAGCCCCCTGTGAGCAGCGGGACACCCGTGATCAGCCCCTTGTCAGCAGCGAGACACCATGGAACAGCCCCTTGTCAGCAGGGAGACTCCCGTGAGCTCCTGTCAGCCGCGAGTCTCTTCAAGAGGACTACCACAGGCACCAGCTACTCATAACAAGGGTGACCGTGAACTGTGTGTTGGCTGCGTTAAGCCTCAAACTTCAAGAGTCATCATCCCTCAGTAGGGGAAAGATGCATTAGTCAGGTCAGGAGACTAGCACTGAGCTCACCAAAAAAAAAAAAAAATATATATATATATATATATATATATATATATATATATATATATATATATATATATATATATATATATATATATATATATATATATATATATAAGATACTGTATTACGATTTTCGTCCAGTGTTGGAGAGTTGTACTTATTCTCTCTGTGTTCGGTCAGTCTCTTCAGAATTGTTATATTATTTCATATCAGACATTTTAAGAGCCGTTGTTTTAATCTGGGCGTGGCGGGTATTATTTCACGTCTGGTAAAACTCTTTATTTTGTTTTTATAAAAGAGGAGTAATTCTACGTTTATTGAAATGGTTAGTCAAAGGGATTAGTTCCTTTGAGTCATGACATGTTTTGATGCAAGTAGAAAAAGTTGTTAAAACTTTAGTTCTGGAGTGTTCATTCAAGCTATATACTACACACACACATAATATACAGTATATATATATATATATATATATATATATATATATATATATATATATATATATATATATATATATATATATATATATATATATATATATATATATATATATATATGGTGTGTGTGTGTGTTCCGCTTATACATTCATACATAATTACCTCTTGTGGTTAGAGTCCTGTATGTCAAACATAAACAGAATTGTTTTCCAAGCTAATTACAGGTAGAAGTCAAAATGTGTACACAGTGTGTGTTTGTACATAACCAAGGGCGCTTAATGTTTCAGGCAGCACAAAACTCCTCAGCTGGAATAAAATATGTTTATGTGATTTTTCCCGTTTTTTTACAGTTTGTTTATAAAACATTTCTCTGAATAACTGCAAAAGCCTTGCAACAAGAAAACCGCAAGCTTAAACAAAATGGGTTCGATTTAAGTTAAACACAATGCTTGGTAGTCCCCTTTTGCCTAAGTGAGCCCGGACAACCCACTATCAAAAATGTAAAAACCACTTTTTTCTCGTCATAATTTCGCAGCATAAACTATTATTTTATATACGTTATTAAACTGTAATCGAAAGTGGACAATTATCCACTGGTGTCCTGTCATGGGGGGACCAACACACACATGCATGAGAGCTCTCCACTGATTCATGCTGATATTATCGTTCCAAATATCACACACAGGGTACGGACATTATGTGGTAATTTCCTCAATATCAAGCGAACTCACAGGGGATAAAATTATACCAAGTGCAAATGACTGCATAATTAGACTTGCAGCCACAGGTAAAATAATCCAAAGAAAGTTGTGTTATCGGGAAATTAAGTGAACCATTTCTAACTTTCTCTGGGGTCGTCACTAGCTGGGATCACCACGCCCTTCTTGCCCAGAGGACGACTGTAACCTTTAACACAGCAAAATGCCATACCTAAACTCACCCACACCCAGTTACACCACCCACACCCAGCTACACCACCCACACCCAGCTGCACCACCCACACCCAGCTACACCACCCCCACCCACACCACCCGCACACCCAGCCAGCTACACCACCACACCACACCCAGCCACACTACCCACACCCAGCTACACCACCCACACCCAGCTACACCACCCACACCCAGCTACACCTCACCCACACCCAGCTACACCAGCCACACCCACCACACCCAGCCACACCAGCTACACCACCCACACCCAGCTACACCACCACACCACACACCAGCTGCCACACCCACACAGCACCCAGGTACAACCCACACCCAGCTAAACCACCCACACCCAGCTACACCACCCACACCCAGCTACACCCACCCACACCCAGCTACACCACCCACACCCACTACACCACCCACACCCAGCTACACCACCCACACCCAGCTACACACCCACTACACCCAGCTACACCACCCACACTCAGTACACACCCACACCCACACCCAGCCACACCCACACCACACCACCCAGCCACCAACACCAGCTACACCACCCACACCCAGCTACACCACCCACACCCAGCTACACAACCAGCTACACCCACCCACACCACACTCACCACCCACACCAGCTACCGCACTCATTCTGCTGCCCCACCAGCCACACCCAGCTTCATACTACCCACACCCAGCTACACTAACACAACACCCACACACTACACCACCCGCTACACCACCACACCCAGCTACACCCCACTCCCAATGCACACTACCACACCCAGCTACACTACCCACAAGACTACACCACCACACACGCTCCCCGTTACACCACGCAAGCACCCCCAATTACACCACCACACCCAGTACACTACCCACCCAGTTCTTCCATACTCTTGTACACCACCACACAGCTACACCGCCCTCCCGTTACCACTGCCACGCCAGCTACTGCCGCAGCTGCCACCACACCCCATTTCACTACCCACACCCATTTCACCACCCGCCTGTTCTGCCACCCACCCAGCTACTACCACCCCAGCTATACTGCCCACGCAATGCTCCACCCTGTTCTGCCACACCAGCCTGCACCACCACGCCCAGTGCACCACCACACCCAGTACACTACCCATTTTATGCTGCCCACCCAGCCTGCACTACCCACACAGCTACCCTACCACACCTGTCGCCGCCCACTCATTTACACCGCCCACGCCTGGCTACTTTCTCACGCCCAGCTACCACCACACCCGCTACACCACCACGCCCAGCTACACCACCCACGCCCAGCTACCTGCCACACCCATTTTACACTACCCACACCTTCTGCATACGCCCATTCTGCCACCACCACGTGCTACCCGCAGCTACTGCCACACCCATTGCCACCACCTTATTCTTATTCTTTTCCTACACCAGCTATACTACCCACTCCACTATCACGCCGTACAGTCTGTACCTCGTTGCCCACCACACCCACCTAAAACTCACCACACCCAGCTACACCCACCACCCAGCTACTACCCTACCCACCTTGTCACACTACCACACAGCTACACCACCGCACAATGCCCCCAGCTGCACCCCACCCAGCTACCTACACACACCCAGCTACACCACCCACCCAGCTACCTCCCACACCAGCTCACCACCCACTTGACTACCACCACATCACTACACCCAGCTATACTGCCCACTATTCTGCCTAATCACACCCAGCTACCACCACTTTTCTGCACCCACTCTACATTCCCATACCTTGTTCTGCTACCACACCCAGCTACACCACCCACACCCAGCTATACCCTGCCCAGCTACACCAACCAGCTACACCACCCACCCAGCTACCACCACACCCATTACTACCCACACTTATACTACCACCACCCAGCTACACCCACACCACTACACCCAGATCACACCATCCCACACCCATTTCCGCCCACAGCTATGCTACCCACGACTACACTAATCACACCCAGCTACACCACCACACCCACTGTGCATCCCGCCCACCCAGCTACACACCCAGCTACACCACCCACCAGCCTCACCACCCACACCCAGCTACACTACCACCCAGCTACCAACCCAGCTACCAACCCACACCCGCTACACCACCCACACCCAGCTCACCAGCCCCCATCTCTACCCACACAGCTACACCACCCACCTTCACTACACCACCACCCCACTGCCATACTCTGCCCACACCAGCCTCTGTCCCACCCAGCTACCACCACACCCATCCCTGCCACACCAGCATACCCACATGTCTACACCACCACACCCAGATACCACCCACATAACTTCTCTTACCCACCCAGCTACCACCCACACCCAGCTACACCACCCGCACCAGCCACCGCCCACACCCAGCTACACTACCCACCCAGCTATACCACCCACATCCCATTCTGCCACCCACCCCAGCTACACCACCCGCACCCGTACACCGCCACACCCAGCTACACTACCCACCACAGCTACTACCCACCCACTACACCAGCCACACCGCCCAGCTACTACCCACCCAGCCTGCCACCACTGACTGCCAACACCCATCCACCACACCACCCACCCAGCTACCACCCACCTTACTCCGCACCGCCCACCAGATGCCGCCCACCCCCATCTACACCACCCACACCCATTTATTTACTAACATATTCCACCACACCAATTCACACCACCCCACCAGCCACCACGCCAATTACACCACCCACGCCAATACACAACGCCACGCCCATCTTCTACCCACCATCTTCACCACCCACGCCCAGCTACACCACCCACCCCGTCTACACCGCCACACCCAATTCACACTACCCACACCTAATTTCACCACCACACCCAATACACCACCCACCCAGCCACACCACCCACCCAGCTACACCACCCACCAGCTACACCACCCACACACCCAGCTACACCACCCACACCCATCTGCACCGCCCACTCCCAACATCACCACACCCCCAACTTCACACCTGCCCAACCGTCTCCCACCACTCACATCAACCACACCCATTCACCCCACCCAGATTACACCATTCTCACATACACACTACACAACTCAAGCTACACCAAAACCCACACCACTTCCCACCCATGCCTACCCACCCTCCTCCTCACCTCCCACACCCCTCCCCCCACTCCCACATCATCTCCCCACCCAACCCCTAACACTCCCCCCTTCCCTTACTATTCTGTGCATTCCCTTACTGTCCATTAAAACCAATTAAATATATTTGTCACGTTGATACAAATTACCATTGCAATAACCACCTACTTCGCCGTCACGAGTTAGTTAGTGATGTTTCACTTTAACAAAACATTACAATATATCCATTAAACTATACTGAAATAAGTGTATTACATGCTTCAAAAAAAAATACAAAAATAACAAATATACAAAAACAAATAAATACAACAATAAAAACGTTTGAACATAAAAGTAATCCAGATAATACTCAATGGTATAAAAATAATCCCTTAGATAAATTGTCCAGATGCCACTAGAGTTTTAGAATTCTCATGACTCAGCTGTGTTAATATTGTTGTTATTGTTCAACTCAATGTCTGTATTTTTATCATAGGTGGGGAGAGAGAGTAAGGGAGAGTAAATAAACGCCCCAATATCAACATCCTTTTCTCTCTCTCTCTCTCTCTCTCTCTCTCCAGAAATCCTTCTCCACCCCTCCTCCCTTCCTCCTCCTCTTCCTTCCTCTCCCACCCCCAACTCGTCCTCCTCCTCCTCCCTCCTCCTCCTCCTCCTACAAACACATTCCTACCATCACACTCTCTCCACCTACAGTACACCTCCGGCTCATAAGTGTGTAAAACCACTCTGGCTCCCTTTCCACCTCCAACAAACACTACATCCACTCTACCAAACACTCACACACTTCATAAAACACACACATACTCCACCACACTCACACACTTCATCAAACCTCACAAACTCACAAACCTCATACACTCCAACAAACACCCCTAAAACTAAACCACACACTCACACACTCCACACAAACACTCACATACTCCACCAAACACTCACACATACTCACCCAACCTCCCATACTCCTGCCAAACACACACTCCAACAAACACTCCCACACAACCCCAAACCTCACACATACTCCACCAAACACTCACACCTCCAACAAACACCCACACTAAACCACACACACACACCCCCACAATACACATGACCCTGTGAAACTTAAACCTGCCATACACTCGACATTTGTTTTCTTTTGTCACCTTGAAGGTTGGGTTGGTGAGTGGGTGGTTAGAGGTAGGTGGGTTGGCCAGGTAAATATGAGAGTGAGTGAATTGGCTTCTTTAAATGATTGGTTGATTAAGAAATTACGATGAGATTAGATGTGGAAACTAGTGGAATTGGGGTTGGAATGAGGTTACATAAGTTACATAGGTTATGACATAATTTCTTTTATCCATCTCTAAAACATTCCTTAAGTTATATAATAATCTAAATAAAAATCCCTTAACAAAACGCTAGAATATCACAAACAATCCAAATTAACCTTAACATAAAATCCTATCCATTATCCACCCAAAATTTTTACCTACTTTCTCCTCCAGATACAAACAACTGAGGGTGACAGTCTTAACCATCCTCTGCTTCAAGACTAAACATGTCTATTCTCATTCATTTATTCATTTTGTTTGATTTGTTAGTTTTTTGTTTGTTTTGTGTGAAGTTGAACTGTGGTTAAATAAGATAAATAAATAAATTAATACACTTAGTTATTATTATTTGTTTCCATCGTTTGAAGCCATCGACTTTAATCTGAAATATATCCAAATAGCAAAAATAGGCCGCGTAGGAACACCTCGCGGTAGACTAGATGTGTGTGTGTGTGTGTGTAATATAAATATGTGTGTATAATGTGTCAGCCAATGTGTGTGTACTATCCTTCTATTTTGTAAGTACGAACACTTTCCATTTCTTTACATTCAACACCCACATTATTACAATATTCCTTCTTATCTACAAATAACTAAGTACAAGTGTGGTCAGCAACACCCCCAGACACGTGTTTCAAGAGGCCAACCAGATAAGGCACAGTACAATGTGTTGGTGGGAGCAACAGAGCGAACCAGCCTAGCAAGTTACATCCAGTCGAACAATTAGGAGCATCAGTTTTTGCAGTCACAACCCGGCAAGGTAACTCTCACCCTCTGAGTATTATCACTATCTTGACTCACCAATTGTATAATTCGTGAAGTAACCCTATGAGTTTCTCTCTCTCTCTCTCTCTCTCTCTCTCACAACCTTGCTTTATACTAACGCTGAAAGCCCTTGAACGCCATTTACAGTTGATAAAATATTATGCAACAAAGCAATGACAGTGTGTGTTATTATTGTGTGTGTGTGTGTGTGTGTGTGTGTGTGTGTGTGGTGCGTGTCATTTCCAGGTATCCAGGTAGAATATTTCCACATGAGGTGAGGTCATCCAACTCAACACAGGAAGTGTCTGTTAACCTTATGTCATGCAGATGGGTTATGACCTCTCTACTAGAGTCGTGTGGGTGGTATAATTCTCTGAGACATTAACAGAGTGGTCAACAACATAGTGAATTTGCTTAGGTGGTGCCTTCTCCCAAGGGCCTTGTGGGTGAAATATGACATTCTCACAGGGCTCGTGTGGGTGAGTTACTAACCTCTTCCTTAGAGTCGTGCGGTAACCTTTACCCAAAATGTATTATATGTGATCATGAGTCACGACCTCTTAGAAAATCGTGTAAGTGGATCGCACCCTTTTTCTTGGGGTCTTGCCTGCAGATGACAGTCTCCTTGGTGTGCACTTCGTCTCACGTGTTGATTATAGCTATAGAGCTTTTTTGTTGTTAACTACTGAGAAGTAGAGAACTTTGTCATGAATATAAGTTCATTAACAGCTGGGGAGGAACAAGATCTGCAGGCCACATGATAAACCTTGAAAAACAGATCACTGGATATGAATTTATCAGCACCTGAAATGTGAGTCGAGAACAGTGTGCCTTACTGACGAAAAAAATTAAACAATATCGTATTATGTTTCACTGTTGTTTTCTCTCCACATAATACAAACAAACACTCCTCTCCAAAAACAGCCAACATTTTGGGAGATGAATGTAAGCAGAGGTAATAAGGAAATGTTTGTTATGAGTACCGATAAAATTACCTTAATAAACAAGGAACACGATCACTACCCGAGACAGCTCAGCTTTTGCGCCAAACAACGTCCAGCCCACCGATCCCTCCACACGCCAGCATCCCGGGGATTACGTCAACGCCAACAACGAAGATCACAAATCTCACCTCTGCTCATCACTCGAACATAGACTCACAGCCCCTTCACCCGTCCCTACCCTCACCCAACTACTGACCCGCCATAGGCGCACTGAATACAAGCTAAAATCAGAATGTATGGTAACAGGATTTTTAAAATAATTTTTCGCAAAATGTTTGGAGAAGTTTTACTTGATTTCCGACTCCGACTTCACCAGTGACCAAGTGGGTGGTGAGCCTCCCAAGCACTGAGACGAGGTCAATCAAGATCAGCATCGTGGCGTGGTCGTGCGGTGCACCTCTCCGCTTCCCGTAACAGTGCTGGTCTTACCACCCTCTCATGATAACCCAAGAGTTTTTGAGTATTATTTACCTTTACTCTGGAAATGCAAGAGAATTATTCGTCAACATATACTTCAATTGGTAAGTACCGAGGTGACTTTATGTTTGTCTTAGCTCCAAGTCTTAGTCACTGTTATCTGAAAGAGTAACTTTCCCGCCAAAACAGTCAATTTTACACACAAGTTCTAAAATAAATATTACACTTTAATTAAACAAATAAAATGTGTTGACCAGCTGGTTTAGGTTTCATACACATGACCCTCACCGTCAATCAACGACATGTCTTAACACTAACACAACACCAAAGTTGTTCTTTCAAATTTTCCTGCGGTATCAATTGACACAGGCTGGACGTGGCTCCTCCTCAGGCACCACTAACACGGCCTCACTCCACCACAACCTTTCCCTGTTGATTGGTGAACAGCACCTGTCCGGCAGGTTGTCTACCCATCGTCTTCTGACCCAGCCGTCGACACTGCGTGGTACATCTTCATAACCATTACCCATGCCATACCGATTCCCTACACACACACACACATACAATCAATTATTATTATTATAAATTATTAATTACACACTCCATCTCCCATTATTTTCCCGTCCTCTGGCCAAGGTGATGTACCTGGTGTGATAAGTCAAAACACAAACATCTAGTGATTAAATCATCGTGGTGTAAAACTATAGATTGTTACACCACTCTGAAACTATACGTACAACACCATCAATAGTCAGTAACGTCTTGTTATCTCTGTTACATAGTTCCCTTTTGACTTGGACTGAGTCTCCCAAGTTTATTTTATGATTTATGTAACGACACGTCCCGCCAAATCCTACCGTCCCAACACTACACTGTACCCTAGTTCCCCACAGTCTTTGCACCACTCTCACCTCTGTCTCTCTGCCACCCCCCACCTACACTCTCTCCCACGACCTCGCCATCACACACTCCCACCCCACCGCCACTTACACACTCACCCCACAATCTCCAACACACACACACTCTCTCACTTCCCCCACACCCCGTCATCGCCATACTAATGTCCTCGTGATTGTTGCTCGAGAGTGCCTGTGTGCACGTCGTGGTAACCCACACTTGTGTAGTGAGCCACTTCCCTCACAGCAGGTTGGTGTCGAGGTTGTGCATTTGCAGTGTGAATGACGCCCCATAATACTTCTGCCGAGATGACAGGTTGCGTGTCAATTTCTAGTGTGGTCATGTCCCCCTCTATGTGAGTATCCGAACCTGTTACCGCCTGCTTAGTGCAGATACGTGTCTGGAAGTGTGTGTTCCATATAGTAGTGAAACCCGCATCTTTTTAGATATGGCTCTTTGCTACGGCATTAGCCACGATGAGCACCCCTGGCTGCTGGTGGAGATCCCTGTCACTGCGGCGTGGTAACGCCCCGGTGTCTTAATTACTCGTCGTTCCCCATGATTACCGCTCGTCTTCCCATTTTCTCCGCCAGTGCTATATCGGCGTCTCATTTTACCGTCGTTTTCCCGCCACTGGCTTGCCAATAACGTCATCGCTGTTAGCACACTCTGTGGTTAGACGACATGGTTTTCATCACCATTGCGTCACCACTGTCTTCAGAATCTTCACCAACGTATCATCATTATCTCTCTCGTTATTTACCTTCTTATTGTACCAACACTACGGAACTCTCGCTGAGATTGACAGGAATTTAAGGCCCTTGTTAAAATATCATTAACATGAAGTGAATTTGGCTGTATGAGCAAATATTGTGCTTTGCTGTAGGCATATATCTACTCACACACACATAGAAGTTATATAACATATTATGCAGGGAAACATGGCATGGGTTTCACTCCCCCACAGTGTCCAACATCTTCTGAATAGTGTGTGGAAGCGTGTTTCATCAGTCACACACACAGATATTATCATAATACTTTATGTTAAAGCAGGCGTGGTATGGCTACAGTGTGGGCGTGTGTCCTCAACACTACTGCACTCTGAGGACAGTGTGGGCGGGCATCATGACTGCCACTTCCAAAAACCAGCCAATCAACTTCGCGGGGTCTGAGGGCATTGCGCGACTACCCGCCCGCAACTTCTGCTGGTGCACGGTATTGGCAAACACCGTTATGCTGAGGTGCACCACAGACAGTAGAGCCACGCCACAGTAGCGTCTCCAGCGCCTCGACATGGAGGATATTGTGTTGTCATGTCGATTATCCATTGTTGTTTATCTTGGAAGCCGAGATTCAAGTGCCAGGCCGGGGAGGCTGAGAAATATCTTCTGTGCGCTTTGGTGTTATTAAATTTCAAAGCTTTGTGCTGTTGGCGGTTTGGGCGTGTCCTGCCTGTAAGTGCCACCAATTTTGAAGCCACCGGGGAGTAGGCTGGGGGCAACCTAACCTGCTCTTTGGTGACATTGTTTCAATGTTCAATGGTGGTTTTTGATGCATTACCCCGTATATATACGAACAAACGAGAGAAGTTACAGATAACAGCAATACGTAACTAG
>NW_024722504.1:0-5466 GCF_018991925.1 Homarus americanus | reverse complement strand
CGACTGGCAGTGTTGTAGGCGAGTGGTGGTGAGAGCCGAAATTGGGAGGTAGCAGGGTGGTGAGAGCTGTGACTGGAATGTTGTAGGCAGTGGTAGAGCTGAACTGGGAGTGTTGTAGGCGAGTGGTGGTGAGAGCTGTGACTGGGAGTGTTGTAGGCGAGTGGTGGTGAGAGCTGTGACTAGGAGGCAGTAGGCAAGTGGGTCAGATGAACTGGGAGAGTGTGTATGAGGTGAGAGATGTGACTGGGAGTGTTGTAAGAGTGGTGGTGATTGCTGTGACTAGGAGTGTTGTAGGCTAGTGGTGGTCAGAGCTGTGACTGAGAGTGTTGTTGGCGAGTGGTGGTGAGAGCTGTGACTGTGAGTGTAGTAGCGAGTGGCAGTGAGAGCTGTGACTGATTGTTGTAGGCGAGTGGTGGTGAGAGCTGTGACTGGGAGTGCTGTAGGCGAGTGGTGGTGAGAGCTGTGACTGGGAGAAGTTGTAGGCGAGTGGTATGAGCTGTGACTGGGGCTGGTTATAGATGCTGGTGGCATGCACTGGGATGTTGTAGGCAGTGGTGGTGAGAGCTGTGACTGGGAGTGTTGTAGGCGAGTGGTGGTGAGAGCCGTGACTGGGAGGTAGTAGGCTTGAGGTGGTGAGAGCTGTGACTTGGAATGTGCTGTAGGCGAGTGGTGGTGAGAGCTGTGACTGAGTGTTGTAGGCGAGTGGTGGTGAGAGCTGCGACTGGGAGTGTTGTAGGCGAGTGGTGGTGAGAGCTGTGACTGGGAGTGTTGAAGGGCGAGTGGTGGTGAGAGATCGGACTGGGAGTTAGTAGGCGAGTGGTGGTGAGAGCTGTGACTGGGAGTGTTGTAGGCGATTGGTGAGAGCTGTGACTGGGTGTTGTGATATGGTGGTGAGAGCTGTGACTGGGAGTGAGTAGGCGAGTGGTGGTGAGATGTGACTGGGAGTGTTGTAGGAGTGGTGGTGAGATGAAACTGGGAGTAGTAGGCTGAGGTGGTGAGAGCTGTGACTTGAATGCTGTAGGCGAGTGGTGGTGAGAGCTGTGACTGGGAGTGTTGTAGGCGAAGTGGTGATGAGAGCTGTGACTGGGAGGTTGTGGTGTATGGTGGTGAGAGCTGTGACTGGGAGTGTTGTAGGCGAGTGGTGGTGAGGAGGATGCACTGGGAGTGTTAGGCGAGTGGTGAGAGATGTGACTGGGAGTGTTGTAAGAGAGCAGTAGGACTAGAGTGCGGTATGCAGTGGTGGTCAGAGCTGTGACTGAGAGTGTTGTAGGCGAGTGGTGGTGAGAGCGGGACTGTGAGTGTAGTAGGCGAGTGGTGGTGAGAGCTGTGACTGGGAGTGTTGTAGGTGAGTGGTGGTGAGAGCTGTGACTGGGAGGTTGTAGGCGAGTGGTGGTGAGAGCTGGACTGGGAGTGTTGTAGGCGAGTGGTGGTGAAGGCTGTGACTGGGAGTGCTGTAAGCGAGTGGTGGTGGCGAGATGTGACTGGGAGAGTTGTAGGCGAGTGGTGGTGAGAGCAGACTGGGAGTGTTGTGCGAGTGGTGGTGAGAGCTGTGACTAGGAGTGTTGTAGGCGAGTGGTGGTGAGAGCTGTGACCAGGAGTGTTGTAGGCGAGTGGTGGTGAGGCTGTGACTAGGAGTGATGTAGGTGAGTGGTGGTCAGAGCTGTGACTGGGAGTTTTGTTGGCGAGTAGTGGTGAGAGCTGTGACTGTGAGTGTTGAAGGATGGTGGTGAGAGCAGTGACTGGGAGGTTGTAGGTGAGTGGTGGTGAGAGGTGACTGGGAGGTTGTAGGCGAGTGGTGGTGAGAGCTGTGACTGGGAGTGTTGAAGGCGAGTGGTGGTGAGAGCTGTGACTGGGAGTGTTAAGTGAGTGGTGGTGAGAGCTGTGACTGGGAGTGTTGTAGGCCAGTGGTGGTGGGAGCTGAGACTAGAGTGTTGTAGGCGAGGTGGTGAGAGCTGTGACTAGGAGTGTTGTAGGGGCAAGTGGTGGTGAGAGCTGCAGGAGGTTGTAGGCGAGGTAGGTGAGAGCTGCGACTGGGAGTGTTGTAGGCATGAGAGGTGGTGAGAGCTGTGACTGGGAGTGTTAGGCGAGTGGTGGTGAGAGCTGTGACTGGGAGTGTTGTAGGCAGTGGTGGTGAGAGCTGTGATTGGAGTGCTAGGCGAGTGGTGGTCAGAGATGTGACTGGGAGAGGTAGGGAGAGAGAGCTGTGACTGGAGTGCTGTAGGCGAGTGATGGTGAGAGCTGTGACTAGGAGTGTTGTAGGCAAGAGGTGGTGAGAGCTGTGACTGGGAGTGTTGTAGGCGAGTGCTGGTGAGAACTGTGACTAAGAGTGCTGTAGGCAAGTGGTGGTCAGAGATTTGACTGGAGAGTTTTAGGCGAATGGTGGTGAGAGATGACTAGGAGTGTTGTAAGAGAGTGGTGGTCAGAGCTGTGACTAGGAGTGCTGTAGGCCAAGTGGTGGCAGACGTGAGTGAGAGTTTTGGGCGAGTAGTGGTGAGAGTTGTGACTGGGAGTGTAGTAGGCGAGTGGTGGTGAGAGCAGTGACTGGATTGTTGTAGGCGAGTGGTGAGAGCTCTGACTAGGAGTGTTATAGGCGAGTGGTGGTGAGACTTGTGACTGGGAGTGTTGTAGGCGAGTGCTGGTGAGAGCTGGACTAAGAGTGTTGAAGCGAGTGGTGGTGAGAGCTGTGACTAGGAGGTTAGGCGAGTGGTGGTGAGAGCAACGACTGGGAGGTTGTAGGCGAGAGGTGGTAAGAGCTGTGACTAGGAGTGTTGTAGGCGAGTGGTGGTGAGAGCTGTGACTTGGTGTTTGTAGGCGAGTGTTGGTGAGAGCCGTTACTGGCAGTGTTGTAGGCGAGTGGTGGTGAGAGCTGCACTGGGAGTGTTGTAGGCTTGAGGTGTTGAGAGCTGTGACTTGAATGCTGTAGGCGACTGCTGGTGAGAGCTGTGACTGGAGTGTGTAGGCGAGTGGTGATGAGAGCTGTGACTGGGAGGTTGTGGGCGAGTGGTGGTGAGAGCTGTGACTAGGAGTGCTGTAGGCAAGTGGTGGTCAGAGATGTGACTCGGGAGAGTTGTAGGCGAGTGGTGGTCAGAGATGTGACTGGGAGTGTTGTAAGAGAGTGGTGGTCATAGCTGTGACTAGGAGTGCGGTATGCTAGTGTTGGTCAGAGCTGTACGAGAGTGTTGTTGGCGAGGTGGTGAGAGGCCAGTGACTGGAGTGTGGTAGGCGAGAGGTGGTGAGAGCTGTGACTAGGAGTGTGTAGGCGAGTGGTGGTGAGACTTGTGACTGGGAGTGTTGAGGCGAGTGTTGGTGAGAGCTGTGATTGGGAATGTTGTAGGCGAGTGGGGGTGACAGCTGTGACTGGAAGTGTTGTAGGCGACTGCTGGTGAGAGGCTGTGACTAAGAGTGTTGTAAGCGAGTGGTGGTGAGAGCTGTGACTAGGGAGGTTGTAGGCGAGTGGTGGTGAGAGCAACGACTGGGAGTGTTGGAGGCGAGAGGTGGTAAGAGCTGTGACTAGAATGTTGTAGGCGAGTGGTGGTGAGAGCTGGACTTGGAGTTTTGTAGCAGTGGTGGAGAGGCCGTTACTGGCAGTGTTGGAGGCAGTGGTGAGAGCCGTAATTGGGAGTAAGTAGGCTTGAGGTGGTGAGAGCTGGACTTGGAATGCTGTAGGCGAGTGGTGGTGTGAGCTGTGACTGGGAGTGTTGTAGGCGAGTGGTGATGAGAGCTGTGACTGGGAGGTTGTAGGCGAGTGGTGGTGAGAGCTGTGACTAGAGTGCTTGTAGGCAAGTGGTGGTCAGAGATGTGACTGGTAGTGTTATAAGAGAGTGGTGGTCTTAGGTGACTAGGAGTGCGGTATAGTGTTGGTCAGAGCTGTGACTGAGAGTGTTGTAGGCGAGTGGTGGTGAGAGCTGTGACTGAGAGTGTTGTAGGCGAATGGTGGTGAGCGTTGTGACTGGGAGGCAAGCGAGTAGGTCAGAGATGTGATTGAGAGAGTTGTAGGCGAGTGGTGGTGAGAGCTGTGACTGGGAGGCTGCAGGCGAGTGGTGGTGAGAGCTGGACTAGGAGTGTTGTAGGCGAGTGGTGGTGAGAACTGTGGGTGTTGTGGGCAGTGGTGGTGAGAGCTGTGAATAGGGTGCTGTGGGTGAGTGGTGGTCAGAGCTGTGACTAAAAGTGTTGTGGAGCCGAGTGGTGGTGAGGCTGTGGTGGGAGTGTGTGGGCAGTGGCGGTGGGAAGATGGGCTGGGAGTTTGTAGGCAGAGTGGTAGTGAGAGCTGTGACTGGGATTTGTAAGCCAGTGGTGGTGAGAGCTGAGACTGGGAGTGTTGTAGTGGTGCTGAGGCTGGGACTGGGGTGTTAGGCAGTGGTGGTGAGGCAGTGACTGGGGGTGTGTGCTGGTGAGAGCTGTGATATTGTAGAGTGGTGGTGAGCTGTGAGTGAAGGTGTTGTGGCGAGTGGCGGTGAGAGCAGTGACTGGGATTGTTGTAACAGAGTGGTGGGTGAGCTGTCCTGGGGAGTGTTGTAGGCGAGTGGTGGTGAGCTGTGACTGAGAGTGTTGTGGGCAGTGGTGGTGAGCGCTGTGACTGGGAGTGCTGTAAGCAGTGGGGTCAGGAATGTGACTGGGGAGAGTTGTGGCCAGTGGTGGTGAGGCTGTGACTGGGAGTGCTGTAGGCGAGTGGTGGTGAGCTGTGACTAGGAGTGTTGTGGGCGGTGGTGGTGAGAGCTGTGACTAGGGTGTATGGGTGGTGGTGGTCAGGCTGTGACTGAGGGGTTTTTGGCGAGGTGGTGGTGAGAGCTGTGACTGTGGTGTGTAGGCAGTGTGGTGGGCAGTGACTGAGATTGTTGTGGGTGGTGTGGTGGTGAGAGCTGTGAATGGGAGTGTTGAAGGCAGTGGTGGTGAGCCGTGACTGGGGAGTGTTGAAGCGAGTGGTGGGTGAGAGCCGTGACTGGGAGTGTTGTGGGCAGTGGTGGTGAGCTGTGACTGGGATTGTTGTAGGCCAGTGGTGAGAGCTGAGACTGGGAGTGTTGTAGGCAGTGGTGGTGAGGCTTGACTGGGAGTGTTGTACACGTGTGTGGTGGTGAGAGCTGCGACTGGGAGTGTGTACACGTGTGGTAGTGAGCTGTGACTTGGAATGCTGTGGCGTGTGGTGGTGAGAGCTGTGACTGGGAGTGTTGTAGGCAGTGGTGGTGAGAGCTGTGACTGGGAGTGTTGTAGGCAGGTGGTGGTTAGAGCTTTAATTGGGAGTGCTGTGGGCGTGTGTGGGTGGTCAGAATGTGACTGGGGAGGTTGGAGGCAGTGGTGGTCAGAGATGTGACTGGGAGTTCTGTAAGCGAGTGGTGGTGAGAGCTGTGACTAGGAGTGTTTAGGCAGTGGTGCTGAGAGCTGTGACTGGGAGTGTTGTGGCGAGTGCTGGTGAGAGCTGTGATTAAGAGTGCTGTTAGGCAAGTGGTGGTCAGAGATGTAACTGGGAGA
>NW_024722503.1:0-10243 GCF_018991925.1 Homarus americanus | reverse complement strand
TCCCGGTGTTAGTCATAAAGGCACGCCAGCACAGTGATATTTTCGGAAAAAATGTGTTGTTTAATGTTGACATTTAAGATGCAAGAACCATAACCATATGACTGGTGCTCTTATATAATGAAAATGTGCAGCTGACACCACCAAAATGAGTTTACTTTATTATTATTAACTAATCTGCAAATAGAGTTTAACAATGTTCATATTATTATTTTTTTTACATCTAATACAGTTAACATTTATTATAACGGGTATGGTATAATACTGCTACTAATGATAATTATAATAACAATAATGATAATAATAATAATATTAATAATAATGATAATGGTAATGACAATAATAGTAACTACAACAACAACAATAATAATCATAATAATAATAATAATAATCATAATAATAATAATAATAATAATAACGATGATGATGATGATGACACACACACACCTTGACGTAGCTCTTCACTTATATCAATAAGTTCATCTGTACAGTCCTCGTAGTCTCCAGTCTTAATCTATACCTTTATGACGTGGGTTATGGTCGTGGGTTGTGGGTCGTATTATGGTCGTGGGTCGTAAAAGTTGATAGGTCATTTACTGTTATTACCAAACACCTCTCTCTCTCTCTCTTTCTCCAGAAATATGAGAAGAACCATCGAACTGCAGACAAATTCCCTTGAGCTTTACCTAATCTTATTCTTTTTCTCTCCTTCCTTTCTCTCTTTCTCTTTCTCTCTCTTTCCAGATATCCAAATTTGCTTTTGGTTAGTCGTGAATTATATTGGTAAGAAAAACCATCACTTTGTAAGATTATGCTGTGAGCTTTATATAAGTTATCGGGGGAATCTGGGACACATCGGAGGTACTGAAGAATTATGGTTAACTCGCTTGATATTGCTTTTGAGAGAGAGAGAGAGCTACCTCCTCCACCACACCACCACAATGCTCACCATCCTAGCTACCACACCACCATAACGTTGACCATTCTAGGTACCACACCACCCCATAACACTGACCATCCTAGCTTCCACACCACCACAGCGCTGGTCCCTCACACTTGAACTTAACTCACGGTAGTTTCTCCTCCTTTCAAGGGCATCACTGAGAAAAATCTAAGCCATCTGAGAGTGTTGAAGATACACCTCACCACCAAGGAGAAACACTTTATGTAACATAGTGTCCAATTCTCTATAATAAGGACTGCTTTGTTTACGTGTGGCCGAGAAATAGTGCAGCGGGAGTGTGTTTAAAGATTCTCAGTTTACTGTTTATGAGTTTACTGAAATGTGAGACTAAAAAAGAATTATCTAAGAGCATCTTATAGTTGTTTGTAGATATATACTTTGTTTACTTATATATATATATATATATATGTGTGTGGCTAAAATAAAATTATAGGAAGATTGGATTAGTTATATAAATACTTGGAGTTGAATTATCACAAAAGAAGATCAATTTATCGTCAATATACTTTGAGCTTTACTATTTTAAAAGATCAAATATATTGCCTTTATATAAATACTTTAAGTTTACTAATATATGTAACTAAACGTAAATCATCCTAAAGGAAACTGAAATTGATAGTGTATATATTTATCCTCAAATGTTTACAATAACTGTAGTTGTGTTGCAGTAAAAGGAGAACGTTTATTGTTGTTCAGGAGAGGCTATGAGGGTCACAAGTCACTGCAACCGTTTAATTTTTTTAACACAACAAACACGGGAGCCTTAGTGCCTGGCTATATAGTACTGTTATACTAGAGAGAGAGAGAGAGAGGCAACATTTCCACCAAGACTCACATAAGAAACAGAAGGTTCAGTTTACAATCGAATTTCCAATAACAATCACAGTTAACGTTTTCTCAACCCGAGATTAAGCAGTTGTCATACCGAGTTATATACATATTTTGTTTCTGTATGATGATGATACCTGGTGTATGTGTGTGTGTGTGGGGGGGGGGGGAGACAGCTCAAATTAAAACAATATATTTTAAGTACACTCTTTTTCCGTATTTAGATTTAAAAAAAAAGCGACAACTTATGGATTGGATATGTTTGAACATTATACTTATTAGTATATAATAATTGGTGGGAAAGGTCAAGTATGATTCGTTTATAAACACCGACGTCAACACTCTAGCCTCAGGGTATCACCAGGTCAGTAGCACTAATTCTCTCGGGTGAAAAATATAAAAAACAAAAGCTATAATGATATTCCTTTTCTGCAGGTTGTTGGTCTCTGGGGAAATTAGGAGTGATAAATGACTTTCATCAATTTATAGAGAACAGATGAAGGAATTCCCCGCCAGGTGAGATAACCTGACCTTCTCTAATTAATGAAACCAACAGCCGCTCTTAATGGATTTATTGTCTGAACCAAAACAATTAAAGTGAAACAAGGATGAAGTCAATAGCCGTGATCAATACCATGTTTTAGAGGACAAAATCATAACACAGATTCACAAGTAGTTTACACGTAGTGTGTGTGACGAAGTCTGTCATTCTCCCCAAAGTATTGATCATAACAACACCACGGCCACACATCACCACCACCGAGTGACATTGAATGTAACACCTACAATAATTACTTTGAAATTAATTAAATTTAATTATGCTTATTGGTTCACAATGAAGGGCATATTAACATAGTTCACCATTGTATAAACTAGCGAAGATATATATAAAGGGGATATAGATAAAGTTCTTATAATATCCGAGCAGGATAGGACTCAGAGCAACGGATTCAAGTTAGATAAGTTTAGGTTTAGGAGGGAGATAGGAAGGAACTGGTTCACAAATAGGGTGGTGGACGAGTGGAACAAGCTTAGCAACTTTGTAGTAAGTGCGGGAACTCTGGAAAGTTTCAAAAGGAGGCTAGATAGATTCATGGATGATAGAGAGCGGTAGTAACTCTCGACAGGAGCTGCCATGCACAGGCTAACCGGCCTATTAGAGACTCCTTATTTTCTTATATATACTGTATATATATAGATATATATATATATATCTTGATAAAATCACACGGAAAAATGGAAACAACGGAGCACCTTAGCTTTCGTCTTTATTCAAGACATCTTCAGAGGCAACTGGATTACATGGACAGAGAGAGGCTTAAATATGCAGGGTGACCTTAAAAACATGAGGTCAGGTCATAATGATGTCATCCACTAATCCCCACACCAACACACACGTAGAGGAGCTTAAGAGAAGGGGGGGTGACGTGACTAGTCAGGTCAGGTCAAAAATAAGGGACCCACAAAATAACTATCATACATCTAGATCAAAGGTTTTCAAAGCATTTTTAACCTTGGGCCACTGACAAATAAATTTATGTAACATATTATCAGTTTTGAACTGACCATCACTAAGGTTTATTGATTTTAATTCCTACAGTCTGTACTCACCCCTGAAGATGTGAATTACACGAAAGCGCTTGGGAACTTCGTGTTTTCTTTTTCCTTGTGGTTATCAGCATATACCTGGATCACGCGCACCTACAGTGATTTATTTGTATATATATATATATATATATATATATATATATATATATATATATATATATATATATATATATATATATATATATTATTTCCTGTAGTAGTTTGAAAGTTCCTGATATTAGTAAAACTATTTCATTCAAAAACCTTGTACGAGCAATAGGTAACTGAGACGGCTATGGTGTTGATGAACGCCGATGAGACTACCTCCCTTGTACTCATTATTATCGGTGGGAAAACTAGGGTAATGAAATTCATATAGCGTCTAGTCGTCCAGTATTCCAAATGCCTTTCACTTAACTTACGATAATGGCCTCCGTGGGGTCCAAATAGTGAGGCGTCCTTACCATGATGGTCAGCCAGCGCTCTCTCATCTCCGTGTAGTCTGGGAGAGGATTGCACTACCTCCGGCCACCTGCTACTTACCAGGAATGGGACGCTTGTCACTGTGTTAATACCAGGGGCAAATCCCGGGACTTGTAATTTGCTACAATTGTTGGGGTTTATGGTCACATTTGCAAATACTGTATTCAGCAGGCAAGGTGCGGACGTTGTTGAGGGGGGCGTGACTCTGTACTGTACTGTACCGTACATGGCCTCCCACAGTGACCTCGACTGGTTACGGTAAGTGGGGAGCAACTCAACGATAGGGAGGCGGCAGTAGAGACCCACAAACACATACGATACGATACGAAGTCATTAGTTAAGAGGTGAAAGAAGATTATTAGGAATTGAAGAAAAAGTGGTGAAACTGAAATACAGTAGGAGTAGAAAGAATCTGGGCTCAACCAGATCGCTTCATCTTTCTTATTGGTGTTTTGTCTTTGTTCTGCTCCCTTGGGTCGTCAGACCTTTGTATTAATATTGGTTTATTTATATAATGCTGCTTATTATTATTATTTTTGTTATTGTTGGAGTTAGTGAGCCCGCCCAGGTCCTTGTGTAACTGGGAGGGTAGTCACATTTTTTTTTTTTTTTTTTTTTTTTTTTTTTTTTGCGTTAGTTAAGTGTTAGTTGTGTTAGTCTAAAGGTACACTGTATGGAGAGGCCTGCCAGGTTCTTAGTGGAGCTGGTAGGTCACTCTCATCTTTATTCCTCTATTAATGTTTTATGTGTGAATGTGTATATTGGGGCAGGAGGTGGTTCAATTACTTCTTCCTGGCTAATGTAGCTGGGAGGGTAATCACATTATTATTATTATTATTATTATTTTTATTTATTTATTTTTTTTTGAGTTAGTGAGCCCGCCCAGGTCCTTGTGTAGCTGGGAGGGTAATCACATTTTTTTTTTTTTTTTTTTTTTTTTTTTTTTTTTTTTTTTTTTTTTTTTTTTTTTTTTGCTAAGATGTTAGTTCAATGTTAAATGTTAAATATTAGTTATGTTAGTCTAAAGGTACACTGTATGGAGAGGCCTGCCAGGTTCTTGTGGAGCTGGTAGGTCACTCTCATCTTTTATTCTCTCTATTAATGTTTTATATGTATATTGGGGCAGGAGATGGTTCAATTACTTTCTTCCTGGCTGATTTAAACCAAATGTGTTCTTGGAATTCTTCGTTGTCTATATTATTTATCCAGTTTTGATATGTTTCTGTGTTAAGTTCAGTCACTTTTTTCCAAATATTTACAGCTTTGTTGTGTATATTTACATTGATTGCTAAGAGGTTTGCTCTCTTGTGTAGCTGTTCATTATTGATGTGGTCTGTATATTTTATATTATATATAAATCTGAGGGCTATATTTTGTACTGTTTGTAACCTTTTAAAGCACGATTTACTAAGGGTGTTCAATGGGATGGGTGGGTAGTCCATAATTGATTTGACAAGGGCAATATAAATGTTTCTTTTGTTATTAATGCTAAGGTTCTTAAAGCGTTTTATTTTTGATAATCTTATTCATGCCTGTCGTTCTTTATCTTTTAAGTATGTTATATATCCTCTTTTTGTTAGTTTTAATCCAAGCATCCTGCCTTCAGTGTCGTATGGGTATAGTTCCTGGTCGACTATTACTGGACTTGTTTTAATCTTGGCTATTGGTATTATCTTGAATTTGTTCTTATTTGTCCTAATTTTCCATTTTTTCTCAAAATCATTTATGTTTTTTATCGCTCTTACCGTGTAGAGTGCCATAAATTGGG
Source organism: Homarus americanus (assembly GCF_018991925.1). Classification (NCBI taxonomy): domain Eukaryota; kingdom Metazoa; phylum Arthropoda; class Malacostraca; order Decapoda; family Nephropidae; genus Homarus; species Homarus americanus. The sequence goes on along the minus strand of NW_024722503.1, from coordinate 4,616 downwards.
TTGATTTTCCTGGGTATGATACTATTTGAGTAATATCATCAGCAAACATTACATATTCGCAAAAGGGGGTAGGTTGAGGAGTGTCTGAAGTATAAATTGTATATAGTGTTGGAGAAAGGCATCCTCCTTGAGGTACTCCACTCTCAAGATTAAACATAGTTCCCATAAAGTTTCCAATTTGAATTTGTGCTCTCCTATCATCTAAATAGTTACACAATATTCTTAGCAAGTATTCGTTAAGTCCCAGTTTTAATATTTTATATTTTAAGCCTAAATGCCAAACTTTATCAAAAGCCTTAGAAACATCCCTTAAAATTATATTGATCTGGTTACCCTTGCTTTTTTCTATTGCAATTATTTCCGTTATTGTAGCTATTGCAGTTAGGGTATTTCTATTGGGCATAAATCCATGTTGTCTGTTGTTAGTTTTCCCATGTTGTGTTAAAAAGGCTATAAGTCTTGAATTTAATATTTTTTCCAATAGTTTCCCGGTAATTTCTAATAAAGATATTGGCCTGTAGTTTAATATTTCCTTATTGTCCTTACCCTCTTTAGGAATAAATATCATTTTAACATATTTTAGTTTGTCTGGAAAGTAACCAGTTATTAAGCATGCGTTATAAATGTTTAATAGTCTATTTAAAATGTTTTCAGGTAGATTCATGATCATATTTCGTGTATTACCCAGAGCCCAGGGGCTTTTCCTTAAATTTCCTCAGACAGTGCATCATTCTATGGTTATTATTTGATTATTAGGTAATAAGTTATAGTCTATATATTGCCTTAAGATTCTATGTATTTGTCTTCTTCCCATTTCTTCTTCTATCCTTTCTTCGTTCACTATCAAAATTCTTCATTTTCGCATCGGATATTTTAAAAACTTTACCCATTCCCCTTTTGAATGCTGACTCTTGTCTATATTTTCCTGTGCAATTTTGTTCCATTTTTGGTCTTTAATGTATGGTGTTTTTGTTTGTTGTGCCCCATCATCTTGTTTATGGAAGTCCAAAATGTTTTTGTGTCTTTAGTCATGTCAGCCGCCATTATAATATCATTCCATTTTTTATTGTTTGCTTCCTTACATGCGTCTCTTAATTTTATCTGTAGTGCTATCTGTGTCGTATATAGCCATCTGTTACTGCCGTGTCTTTCCATATACCTGTTTATTTCATTGTAATAGGTCTGGATTAATTTAACTTCTTCTGGTAGTCTGTTGTTGGGTAATGTTCTAAAGTGTGAAGTAGGAGTGTGTTTGGTTATAGATGTTTTTATTGCTGAGTGCAGTCTGTCCATTTCTGAGTCTATATCTTCTGTTGTTTTTCCTTGTAGGTTAATCGAGTGGTGATTACTTAAGTCGTCTTTGAAGCTGTCCCAGTCTGTTTTACCCATTTTCAGTCTCTTTTTTATTGGTATCTGTATGGGGCTTGTTGACAGTGTTAGTATAATTGGCAGATGGTCACTGCCTGTAAGAGGTCCCTGTATTATATGGTAATTGAAAAAGGCTTTGTTGTTGGTAAAAATTTTGTCTGGTGTCGATTGTGTATTGTGATTTCTCCAGGTTGGAAAGTTAGGACCCAGATGATTGATTTTTCCTAAATTTATTAATTGATTAAGGGCGTTTCCCACGACGTTATTATTTGTATTGTCAAAAATCCTATGTCTGGCGTTAAAGTCTCCTAAGATGTACATCGGATGACTATTGTTAGCCAATTTTAATAGGTCTTCTATAGGTAAGTAGGGTCGTCTCGGTGGGAGATAAGTAGTAGCAATAATTACGTCTCCTTGAGTTGTATTTATTTTTATTGCTAGAAATTCATCCTGGAAGTCATCAATTAGTTTAAATTTTAAGTTTCTTTTAACCGCTATCGCTACTCCGTCATTTTTCTCGCCCGATTTATTTCTTTGGTTTACATAATAGTTAAAGAGTTTTATGTTGTTGTTTTCTGTCTCACCGTGACTGTTTATTAGTCCACAAACACACCCCGAACACAGTACTGTATAGTCTCCGAGGTGTCAAGGGGATGGTGTTACCGTCTGGCATTATAGATATGATAATCCCGAGGCGCTCTCAGTCCACCTAGCTGTAATTGGGGAAGTGAAGGCGGTTGAGTGCAGTCTTGGCTACACGGCCTCCTTTACTTTCCGAAGACATGCTATGTAGTGTGCCGTATCCACACTGTCCCTAACTGGCAGCCATGTCTATGGGACTCACTATCACTTTTTCACAATTGAGTAACTACTCGAACACCTTCAGACAATCGCTCTTCTTAGGCAAAGGGTGGTCAGGCAGGAGCCCGACAGCTGCCACAGATCGCTGGACTTTAATGTAGCACAAAATGTCCGACACAGCTTACACGAAACAGATGACGATCCAAACATTTTCAGTTCGTAATTCGCTAATCCGTGGCCAACTGAGCTATAGCGTGAAGTGCTCTTAAAACTCCACATACCTGCCGCCTCGCATGCTGTAAAAACATACAATGCTCCGGAAACGCACCAAATATTTTGTAAACGACTCTAAAGTATTTTAACGAGGGTTTTACATCATCAGTAAACAGAAAGGTATTAAACCGCCAGCAAACATTGTATATGCATACTGCATGAAATATGACCTATAATGTTGTTAGCACTGAACAAACTGAAAAAGACTTAAAAGAATAATATTTCTTTTTGCAACCGACCTTTTTACACATCACTTTAGCTCGTGTTGTTATACAATACTGTTGTTAGGGTAATGTTTTAATATTTGCAAGACGAATGTGAATTTGTTGCCATCCGGTATAACTTACTGTACACTCCCATACTTAGTGTACATTATGTAAGAGAAAATAAACAGTTATAAACAGTAAGATAAACAATAAAAGTAAAAGTAAATTGTCCTTTTACAGATAAAGTTTACTGCAACACGAGGCAACTTCACTCAGCTGATCATACGCTGGTGGACGGTGAGGCGAAGGAGTTCTTCTCTGGCTGGTTCACACGGGGATGATGATTACTGCCTTCCTGTGTATCGTCTGCTCTGCCTCCTCCTTATTTCCACTTTCACGGGTATTGTTTTTTCCTTCTGTTTTCGATTTTGTTTTATTATTTGTATTTTTAACTAAATATTTTCCAGATATTTTGGTTATCTAATACTTTCAAATATGTGAAATTTGGATATATGAGATAGCGCTGAGACAGGGGCGTTAAGGCCGATGTAACCCGTATATAGGGTCACAGTTAGCCATGACTAGTTCTCCATAATGCCCACACACCCATAGTACCCACACACTATCCACACACTACCCACACACTCACACAAGGAGATACAGTGAAATAAACTGCTGTACCTAAATATTATGTAACTCAAAATATATTCCCAAAACAGCACGTTTACAGTTGAAAATAATAAAAGCATAAATAATACAAACAAGATCAATTAATATGTTTTTTATTATTTTTAAATATCAGAAATGTTGGGTCAACGCTTCTTGTTGTTCTTTGTCTTTTTCCCAGTGAAGATGTAGTCTCCCCATGGCAGGTACTGGTCCTTTTGTACATGGCAGAAAGTGGTAGTTTCCTTCTTCTTCTTGTTGTTTTGAGGTTTAGTGTGCTTTGTGGTCTGCAGTTTGTTAGATCGGGGGCCCTTCTCCTTCACCTGGCAAGGCTTCACCTCAACCTTTGAAACTTTTGTTACAGTGCGTCGGAACACCATTGTGATTTACTGACACTAACAGCTCTCTCACTGAGGTCAAATCAAAATTTGACCATACAGAAAGAATTACGGTTAAATAAGGTTGGAATTTAAAGAAATTGACAACAAAATGAAGCTCTGTTTATCACTATAGTGTTGAGGGCTGGTGTTTGTAGAGATGATGGATGGTGTTATAATATGTAGTGATGATGGATGGTGTTATATGTAGTGATGAAGGATGGCATTATATGTAGTAATGAGGGATGGTGTTATATGTAGTGATGATAGTAATATATGTAGTGATGATGGATGGTGTTATATATAGTGATGATGCATGATGATATATGTAGTGATGATGATTGGTGTTATATGTAGTGATGCTGGATGGTGTTATATGTAGTGATGATGGATGATATTATATGTAGTGATGATAGGATGGTTCTATATGTAGTGATGGATGGTGTTATATGTAGTGATGATGGATGATGTTATATGTAGTGATGATAGGATGGTTATATATGTAGTGATGATGGATGGTGTTATATGTAGTGATGATGCATGATGTTATATGTATTGATGATGGTTGGTGTTATATGTAGTGATGCTGGATGGTGTTATATGTAGTGATGATGGATAGAGTTATATGTAGTGATGGATGATGCAATATGTAGTGATGATGGGTGGTGTTATATGTAGTGATGTTGGATGGTGTTATATGTAGTGATGATGGATGATATTATATGTAGTGATGATAGGTTGGTATTATGTGTAGTGTTGATGGATGGTGTTATATGTAGTGATGATGCATGATGTTATATGTAGTGATGATGGGTGGTGTTATATGTAGTGATGCTGGATGGTGTCATATGTAGTGATGATGGATGGAGTTATATGTAGTGATGATGGATGATATTATATGTAGTGATGATGGTTGGTGTTATGT
>NW_024722502.1:0-50353 GCF_018991925.1 Homarus americanus | reverse complement strand
ACTGGACATAAATGATATAGATGAAAATATATAGAGCCATATTGTCAAGTTTGCAGATGACAGAAATATTTTGGGAAGGTGACAGTCATGACGATTTGCAGCCATAAAGATCCTCAAAAGCTGTTCAAATGGCTCTGAGACTGGTAAAGATTTTTACAATGCAACAAGACTGTATGTAGATACAACAAACCCAAATCCCCACTATTCTGTCAATAACACTTTCAATAAAAGTGAAAGATCTTGGTATTGGTGATAGATCAATCACTGAAGGCAGTGCTCTAAGTGGGGGCATGAAGACAAAAAGCCAACCAAGAATTGTGAATTATAAAGCATACTCTTCAAAACAAAGACATGAAAATGACCAATTGTACAAATATCACGACATTCCAGTCTGGATTAATGGGTACACGGTATATAAGCATGGAAACCCTACTCCAGAAAACCCCTAACATCCTTAGAAAGGTTGGAACACAGTGACTAAGATGATTCTTGAATTATGTCATCCTGATAATCCAAAATAAATGAAAATTTTGGGGTTAATAACCCATCTGACAAGACACAATAGGTACAACTATAGACATTCAAACTCTCTTGAAAAGATGGAAAATGATGAATTCAGCCATGTCACGCACTCACCAAAAATACGGGACATGACTCTAAGCTACAACTTATCATACAGAATAAAATAACCTGAGACAAGACTATCAAGAACGCGGAAGGATCCTACATAGCACCGGCCTCTTTCTCACCCCGACCACCTCTAGTGGGTGGGCCATTAAGGCAAATAAAGTAATTATTTATTTATCATCCAAATTAAGTAATTTTGAGACAAGTTTCAGCAATAACTAATTCAGGATTTGTTGTGTTACACCTTGTGTTACACAACTGCTTGTATGGTTTTACATGACAACACAAACACCTTTTACACTAAAAGTCAAACATTTATACAAACACACACACACGCACATTTAAACAAATACATGTACCGCATAAACAAACTTCTAAATAAATATAAATGCACACAAACACATTTACATAAATGTCCCTTAAATAAAATACACACACTATACTGTAAATTTGTTTAATTAATTCAAGGGTCATAATTAATGCTAATTTGTGACATTTGCATTCCAATTCAAGATCCTTAACTGGCATTTAAAACAGTACAGCACAGTATAGTACAGTACAGTACAGTACAGTGTAGTACAGTACAGCACAGCCGCCTCTGATGAATTTGAACCAAATCTACAACATGACCTCCTGTGCCCAAACACAAGATATGGATAATATGCTTAAATAATAAAGCTGCTCCACATTCTCGAAAGAAAAAATGTATTTAAATGTGAATTAAACCAATGGGTACAGTGTATTTATGTTTTAAATACTGTAGTACAGTACTGTACACAACTGCACATAAACACAAGTACAGGTTAGGTATCCTTTATCCAAAATGCTTGGGGGATTTAGGGGTCTCGGATTTGGATACATTTGGAACACTAGTACAAGGTATACAGAACCTGTATAATGGGGTAGCCTACCCAGCAGGGATGGGCCCAAGGAAAGTCATTTATCTTAAGAATATGTACAAAAGATTCATTATTGTTTATTACTGGAAATATGTATTTCATTGAATTAACGCTTATATATGTGAAATGAACAATGCAATTCATTACTAATAAGTAGAAGCATTGTCGTGAGTGACGATGGTTCTACATAAGAAACTGAAGAAAATAAGACCCTGCTTGTGGCTGTAGTGAACTTAATTTAAAAAAAATTTAATACCTGTATGTATGTTTTAAGTAATGCTATTTAATGTTAATAAATGGAACACTAGAAGTAGCAATCACTAATGGTAAAGAAATAAGGCGAGATTTATTTGAGAATCACTTAACGAGTGTACAGTAAGGCAGACATGTGAAAAACAACATATGTCATTTCTCTTACATATGAATATGAAAGCAAATTAATTTATTTGCTGCTCATATATATTAAATAATATTTACAAAATGTAAAACTAAAAATTTATTCACCACGGCGTGTAAAGTTCTAAATTACATAGACAGTCAATGAATATTAAAGTAGTTTTACTCAGATGACTGTCATATGGTTCAACATAGACTGAGTGTTAATGCTGTAAGTTGGGTTAGCCTATTGTAAGTTAAGGAGCTGCATCTGCTGAAAAAGCATCTAATTTATTATATCCATAACTGACATTTAGTCAATATGACCAAGGATAACCAAATAAGCAGAAAATATTTTTTTCCAATAGCATCCTTATGCCATCCCTGCTAACAACTTACTGAAAGTTTGATCAATCAAAGTTTATACATGGAGAAAACAGTCTTCATTGATAATTTTTTGACAAGAATAAATCATCACCACCTGTATATAGATGCTCTACTTACTAACGAAAGTTAGTTCCTGGAGGCTTGCTTGTCTGGCCCAACTTACTTGCAGATACAAAACATATTGTAAAAAATGAAAATATTATGGATATTTAGCATAGCTATACCCCTTTAATACAGCCTAAAAACCTGGCTCACTCTTTTCTGTTCTTAGGCAATATTTGTTCTATCTGAAATTTTCAAAAATAATCCAGTCTCATCCACATTAAACACCTGTTCTGACAGGTAACCCCCCCCATCAGTGACATGTTTGTATCTCCTCGGAAAGTTTGTGCTGAACGTCCCAAGTAGAGGAGCACTTGTATATACACATGCATATGAAAAAAACCTTTTGAGTATTTAATTTATCAATGTACAGTACAGCTTCTATACTGGTATTCACACAAAAATACTTCCCATACGTATATACAGGTTAATGTAATTTACATGATATATGTGAAAATACCCTCAAAATTTCCCCCACCTTTAGAGATACCCCCAACAAATATCTCCTGTGACAAAACATCTCTATCCCAAAACATGAAAAAATGACTGCACATTGCCAAAACCCGCCTCACATCGCCAAAAACGCCATCCCCTAAACTTAAAAATCCTCAAACAAAACATGTGATGAAATAACATTATTTTCTAGATTCAAATGAGTTCAGGATCTTGTGGATAAGGGGGCTTCAGATCAAAGGGTTGTGGGTTCTGTAATTCCTGAGGTTTGGGATTCGAGACTGAGCTTGGGGTTCAAAGTTTTAATCTAAACTCAAAGGATTCACCATAAAATGAATAGCGGGGTCGAGACTGTCCAGAATTGTAACCTACCCAACTGGTTCCTACTATGTGTAACCTCAGCTGATTGGTTGCCCTGTTCCAGGAGTGTGGTGGCAAAAGAATGGGAAGAGGAGAGAGCAGGGAGAACTGGACAACTGGAGAACACCAATTTCACCAGAGTGTGGTAGTCAATAATAGTCCCAACAACACACCACATGCAGTCGCCACACTAGCTCCACCATACACCAAGACTGCTACAAGCACCAAGAAGCTGTCTGTAACTTCTACTCACCACACCACAACAGATATTGATGGTGTCTTATGAGGAAGTGTGGACTGATGGCAGATTATCTGACAATGGTGATGTTCGCAGTGCTACAGAGGTTAGCAGACAACAGTGGTGCTAATGGTGACATGTTGTCACTTGTATTCAGTTGTGAACATTAATGAACCAAGTTATATATTGCGGTATAAATTGCTTGTCTAATTTTCCTGAGTTCATATCTGGCCACATGAGAACAGTCTCACGTTTCATATAATAACAAGGTAGAGCAATCAAAATCTGGTAAGTTCCTTAAAGGACTATCATCACAAATGTAAAAAATCCTCTCCAACATGCAAAAAAAACCCCTAACACATAAAAAATCCATCTACATCACAATAGGCCTATTAAAAGCATTCAATATAAATCTGTCCAATGGCTTGGTAAGTTTCAATGGTCATTCACATAACACCTAGCTACTATAACTCAAGAACACTTTCTACACCAGGTCCATTTTCTTTTGTATTTTTATCCTCTTTTACACTGGATCGGCTTGAGAGCCATTTGGGTGGTTATCATTACATATTGATTAGAAACACACTTTGGATCTGCATGAGGAATAATTCAAATAGAAAAGTCATCGCTGGAAAATAAATGTATTTTTCATTATGTGGAGTGAAAACTCTCATAGGCCTTGATGGCCCATCACTAAGACTTAAGCCTCTGACACACATTGTAAAGACACCGTGTCCGCATTGCATTCTTCACCTCACTTTCCCAACTGCAAGTTAGGGCACCATTCACAGCTAGGTGGACTGGAGGTGCCTTAACTATGAACCAGCAACCTATAAGACAGAGAGAAGTGTTGTATCAAATTAACCTCCCTCACTCATATTGAATTGTGTGTTTCAATATATTAGCAATTGCAAAAAACTTAAAGGACACTCTCTTCCATAATACTCAAAGGCCGATTGCTGAGTGAAGGCCTTGACATTAATACTATAATGGTTGCCTCGTAACGAGGATGGCCGGCCTTAGGGCCACCGAGAGCCAATTTGTTTAAGGTGGTGAAGCTGTCGCCATCACAATAACCACACCCTAAATAAGCGTCACCAACACATTAACCACAATCTTGCTAGTGAGTTGCGATGACCCATTATTGCGAATAGTCCGAGAAAAGTGGGTAACCGGCCAACTCCACTGGCTAACCATTAACCAAACATAATCCACAAATCGATTAACATCCAGTTCCCCCATTACTGCTGGGTATGAGTAAATGGCATAGAAAAACTTGCCCATACAGTGTTTTCACCTTCTTGCCCGGGATCAACCCGGGTCCACTCTGGCTATAGGTGAGCATATGGACTATTACACCACAGGTCACCTAGAGCCTTGTGCTGCATGCTGAGCTGTAAGTTTGACTGCGCAAGTGCATCTGTTAGTTTAACCATCTCTATGTAAATCTGTTGCACTCACAGCTTTGGCCTCACTTTGTAAAACTTGAAATATGAAAATGATGGTCCTTCCAGGTTAGTTCTTTGGGAAGAGAGGTCATTATTAAAAGAGGTGAAGGCTGTTTTTAAGTGAAGCTTATAATATATGCCGTATATTTACTTCAGCACTAATCAGCTACCATACAGGTTGTTAAAGGCAAGGAGATAACCGCCACTGCCAGTCATCCTGAACTGCTGGTGCTTGTGCAGCACTGTACTGAGATTGGGTTATTAAGAGGAGGCTACAGCATACCCTATACAATGGACGGGCACAAGGACTTGTCTCAGTACCGGCAGCATTCCATTAGCTGAAACCTCCAATACACAGAACTGTACCCGAATTAAAATGACTCGAATTTTTTCCGCACAAAATTCTCTCAATTCGGTCTGTGGAACAAGCTCGAGGTTGAAAATCAAGCAATTTACAGAAAATTTGAGAAAATCCTCTAGAAACTGGGTCTGGGGGTCAAATTCAGAGGATGAAATAATGAGTTCTGACAAATTCTGAAACTTCCTGTCTGTTTTTTTCTGGGTCTGGGAGTTAAATCTAGGATGAAACAGCAGTAATGCGTAATTTCTAAAAATTCCGAAAGTTTTTCCCAGTACCCGGAAAAATCTGAAATATTTCCGGGTTTGAGAGAATCATCTCATTACTCGAAATCTCTTCTATCCGGAAGAGCCTGAACCAATTATTCCGCCACGGGGATATCACTACTGAACTGGGTACCAAGGAACAAGACAAAACATATGGTTTCTAAATGTTAGTGAATTGGATGATGCTCTTATCTAGTGTTGTATTTCCTCTTATAACACACATGATAAAACAACTTCACTGTCCCCAGTGAATGGAAAGCGGCTTGGTGAGTCCTATCTTCAAGAAGGGATATCGCATCTACTTAACAACTATAGACCAGTGAGCCTGACCAGCAATATGTGTAAGGTACTTGAGAGTATTATCAGAGATGCCGCACGGAACATCTAATGTGAAACAATCTTGTAAAGGATTGCCACACGGTTTTATGCCAGGGCGCTTCCTGTTTAACATAATTACCAAGGTATTGGATATTTGGACCCATATTCTGGAATGGGGGTGGTAATATCGACAATATTTACCTAGATTTTGCCATGCCGTACAGTGTACCCTATGAAAGGCTGGAAAATCAAACTGGAAGGGTATGAATTCGGAGAAAACAAGTCCTTGCATGGATAGGAAGACTTTCTACATGACCGCAAGCAGTGTGTGGTGATTAATGGCACGAAAATTGTCATCGTTACCTGTCACAAGTGGGGGTACCACAGGCAGTGGTCAGTCTGCTGTTGTTTGTTTGTTTCATAAATGACATGCCTGACATTGCAATAATTTCTCCATACAAATGTTTGCCGATGACGCCAAGTTATTTCGGGAAATTAAGAACCAAGTTGACTGTGAAGAGCTGCAGAAGGACCTCTGTGGTGGGCCTGCGGAATGGTCAAGGAATGGCTGCTGAGATTCAATGTCACGTAAGTGTAAGAGGATGCACTTGGGCGACCAACGTAAGGAGGCGATTACATGTTCCAACGGGATGCAGCTGAAACTGCACCTGCCGAGACTGAATGTGAAAGAAGGACCTAGGTGTGGGGTATATGTTGACACGAGCTGAAGCTGGCCATTGTAGAAGAAAGTAAACCAGGCAAATAAATTATTGGGTCTTATAAGAAGGTCGCTCAGAGAGTCTAGATGGTCCGGCCTCCTGTGAACGATCTTCAAGAGTGAAGTGCTTCCCCTATCTGGAGTAGTGTCACTCAGTCTGGTCCCTGAGATATGTGCAGCATGGACTGTCAGTTGGTTGAAAATGTTCAAAGGAGGACCACCAGACTGGTGCCTGCATTTCGGCACCTCAGCTACCCTGAGATTGGAGCGCCAGAACTGCTTCAGCTTATATTGCTAAACGAGCAAGGGGTAACCTAGTTGAGGTAGTATAAGACCCCTAGGGGCAATTAATCAGTCGAAAGTGTCCCATTGAGCTGGCGGATCACGCCCACAAGGTCACAGCCAAGATTGAAGAAGCCGCAAGTCCAGAAAACTGTGAGGGCAAAACTTTTCGAGTGAGGGTTGGGAACTCTGGAACAATCTACCAAAGAGTGCTGTGATGCAGCACCGAAAGTGTGAGCTCTTTCTTTTTCGTTAAGACTTGATCAACACTGAAGCGGTTCAGGTACATTCAGGAGCCAGCATGCCCAGTATTTGCCAACAGTGCGTGATAGAGACGTGACTGATCGCCTGGCGAAGAAGCGCAGCCGACATCTTTGGTGAAGAGGATAAATGAAAAGGAAAGTAATCAGAGAATGACCAGACGTCATGCCAATCTAGTCGATCAGTGGCTAAGAGGATAAAAGTAAAAAATAAAGGTTAAAAGTGTTAATGAGGGGTGTTTCTGGAGGCTGGAAACTTGCAGTACATAAGAATTTCATCATTCTTTTTCCCCGATTTCACGACAGGGTTAGGGACCCAAACCAGGTCCTAAGTCAAAATGGTCGTGAAGTCGCATTATGCTTTTGGAATATTACATAGAAAATCTAAATGGTGTCTATTTTTCTCTCAGCACCAAAAATCCCCTTTTAAGCTTGCCAGCTATTCAAAGTGAATTACAAACAAAAATTTTGTCTAGGTACTGACGTTGGACTTGAAAATACACAATTTAACTAAATATTGGTACAACTGGAGCAGGTGGTCAAGTGCGGGTGGTCATAAGTCGAGTAGGTCAAGTCGGAGAGAGCTGGGTACTAATGACAGATTAAAAATTTAATATTTTCTGGTTCAAAAGATACCTGTACAATACTGTAATGATTAACTTATGCCTACAAGCTATGCACATTATTGTTGGGAACACAGACAAAATCCAAAGAGAGTTTGTACAGGTTTAATAGTAATCTACAAATGTGAAATTAGGGATGGATTATAGTGTTAGGTTAGTATAAAGTCATGTTGGGTTGTTGGATTAGGATAGGTCACCTTAAAGTATGTTAGGTTGCTTGAACTGCTTAGATGAGGTTAATTCAAATTAAGCTTTATAAGACTGGTTAAATTAGTTAAACTTAGATTAGGATAAGTCACATAAAATGCAGATTAAATCAAGCTGAATTAGTTAAAATTAAAAATTAGACTATGTTTGGTCTGATTAAATTGCTAGTGCAGGGTGTGTTCTGTTATCACATTCAATCAATCAAACTACCATCCTCATATCATGGTATTCAGTTTTAATTTCATTCAACTTATAATGCTACAGAATGCGCTAAAGCATAGAGGTTGCTACTGGCAGGGCTGCTCCTGACTGTACAACCAAAGTCATCAAGGTTATTGAGGATCATAAGGAAATAGAAACTTATAGTAAAAAAAATGTGCTGGATTCTCAGTGGTTACCAAACTAGAGCACTAAGATTAAAGAAGGTTGACAGGATAGAGGGAGTAGAGAAAAGCTACGCTCAGGTTGCAGCAGGGCCTCAGAAGGTGACAAAGAAATGTAGGATCTGAAACAGGCCTTGGTAGCAGCTAGGACTTACAGAAGTTTTGAAAAGATTACAACTGGTAGGCCTTCTGATATGGGAGAGACAACACTGTGATTGCTTGAGCATAGGAACAATACAAGAACTGTGTTTGGAGTTCCTAAGAGTCAGTCGGAGAAAGCTGAAAGTAGGAAATACATGACAAGATGAAGGCTCCTAACGATCTGTACAGAGGCTCTGAACCTGTATACTGTACTACCCCAATGAAGTGACGATGCTAGGAAAGAAGCAGGAGAATAAGTCCCAACCCTCAATACAGTATAACATTAGAGAATGGGGGAAAAGTGGGAATTTATCAGACAGGCAGGAACGCATTTTGAGACATAGTCATAAGTGCAGATCGCTACAGTAGTGCAGGAGAGAACAGCACAAATAACTCTTGAAGCAAAGAGGAGGATTCGTGAAAACTGGGACGGACTTGGGGAGTGTAGAGGCAGGTGTATCAGTATGAGAACCATGGGACAGCAAGATACCCCCCCACCCTCAACTTCCTATCCAGGAGGAAGTGTGCACCATGTAAACAATGTCATCTCTGGCCACACCCCCAAATATGTAGGAGGTAGTCAACAAGGCAGTTGTTGAGAATGAAAAGAGGCCAGAGCTACTCACCAAGCTCGGAGTCGTTACTGAGGACTATTTCCGGTGTTGTGTGTGTTTGATAGTCATCTGACTTGAGCATACAACCATCCAGCCTTACTTCCTTTCCCTTGTTATCTCTGCTACCAGGAGTCTTTTTGACTGGAGTGTCTCTTGGCTACAGAGAAGTGAGGGCAAAGGAGGATTGCTAGTATCATGAGGCTGCCAAGAGTGCCCACCACCGACACTCAAGGTGATGCAGTTCCCCTGCTCCATCTTCTTCAAATCGGCAAGTTTGTGTTCCACCGGCAGCCTTCCATTGACACTGCCTGGTGTGAGAGAATTGAAAGTCTTTAATTTAAATTAATACAATTATGCACCTGGCACGACACACATCTGAGGTCGCCAAATTCAAGAGATGATTCTTGTTGCCTGGGTTCAGGATGCCATGAAAGCTGCCCCCCATACATCCCTCCCCACACTGGTAGCTGAGTCACCACCAGATTGTTTCTTGGTGACAATGTCTGAGCCTTCAGCTGCTGCTCTTCTGTTTTATAACACTGGAGGCAATGCTTGAGTCTGGCATTTTTTTGCTGCATTTCCCTACAACCAGATACATATAATCATATATTATATCCTATTACATCAATATATGTCCTAATAGCACAGTACAGTACTTTATTGATACTCTAGCACATCCTAATATTTGTACTGTACAGTACAGTATACCCAATTACAGTGTAATGACCACTATTTATCGCCCAGCTATCGTGAAATCAGACAATCTATATTACGCCTCCATAGCCCACAAAACATGTAGCTATGCCTTTTATTGAGTTCCTCTGAGGCAGGCATCCGCTTTCAAGACGCCCTAGGTCCCTTGTTTCCCATTTTCTCTTCGCTTCTCCATCATTATCTCAGTGTGTGTGTTAGCTGAATACCCAGCAGCTGGCTGTATTGACTTACGTCGTTAATCTCGCAGATTAAACTGTGGAGTCCTAAGACTCCCTGGGGTCTTAACCTCACCGTGTAAGTTGACTACAACCAACCTTTAACAGCGTTTTTCGCTTTGTTGTTACAATCTGGGGCACTCTTTTACACTTATATGGGCACAGTATTATTGTATCTATGATTGGGGATTAACTAGCAGAAATATAGTTATCCCAGGTTGCTATTGAACCTATGAATGTTGGTGTCCCAGCGGCAATTTCGTTTGTACGATTGGTTATCAGACCATGATTACATCGGAGAATTACAACACATATAACATTTAGCATAGGCCCACGTGGCAACAAACATAATAAGTCGACACATCCTAAGGTCGTCCCAAGAGACCTGACCCCGCCACTAAGTACTCTGAGTAACCCTACTATATAACCGAGTATAACTGTGTTAAGGTAACCACACCTGGCCAAAACACCCGGCACACTAGAAGTACTACTGACTCAAGTATACATGACCACACCCGGACAAACAGCTGTCCAGACTCTAACCCAAGGGGAGATCAAGGACCCGCTTAATCAGCCAGGCACCTGCTACCCAACCCAACAACTCCGTCAAGCACACACCCACTTCCAGTAGGAGAGGTCATCCACAGTTTCTTCTTCCTCCAATATATATAGACCTGAAGCCCTCTCGGAGAGAGAGTCTTGTAACCAAGGAGGCCAGCACCACGCCCCCAGTCCCGCCTCATCAAAGAAGTCTGTCACTATGGGGTAACGGTAGAGGTCTCAGCCGGGTCCATCGACAGAGTGCTGTCAACTCAACGGTAAAAGTAATTGCTGGCTGTGTAGGGCGGTATAAGTGCGGTGATCCCAAACCTCCCAACGACGACTCTGTGAAGTTACACGTAAAATATCATAGTTCATCATACCCTGTGTACGTAATCCTCATTAATTCCCTCTAAGCAACTAGTAAAAATAAAGCTGCAACACGATTTAGGCTTTTATATACTACACTCTTGTGTACTCGAGCCCCTGTGTTAATATACATAGTCACCCCCACACCCTCAAGTCACGCTACCTACTTCCCTCACTATGATTTATTTCCTCCTACTACTATAAACTCCTACCTTACTCTCTTTCATATGAGTTTTGTCTCATTATATGTTGATTATAGAGCGAGTCCACCAACCAGGTGTACTACCACCGAATGCTAGTTAAAGTGCCATGTTGTCTATTCCTAACTAACAGGGGAGGTGTTTGATACCAATTTTAATTTTGGATTTTATCAGAGTGTTATGTAATCATCTGTATTGACAATGAAGCAAATATCATGAGCGTATAATGTTGTAATCAAGACTGATCTATTTTACTATTAATTTAAAGCAAACCAAAAGCAGTCCAGCTCCGGATCTAAGTGTAATTAATTAACATCTTATTCACCCATATGTTATCAAATATTAAATTAGTAAACTACAAGTATCACCATTCTATTCCTTTCTACAATAATGGTTCTCAGAAAATAACTAGTAACTCACGTGTTTCAGAAGTTCGGCGCAGTTAAGGCTACCCAATAAATCGGAAGGAGATATGCTATATTCTAATAAAAAGTCTGGGTGGCAGTACACTATTGTAAGTATAATAAGTGTTATAAAACGAATAACATGGTTTCCTGCCACTAATCCAAGGTTTAGAATATAACTAGATCAAACAGTATACAAAGAGGAAACAGACTCTACAAATTGGTGACTTAGAAAATATAAGCAAGAATATGGGCATTGAAGAATAACAGAAGAGAATAAATATAAGAAATATTTGAAATAAAAATATAAGTATATAACTATATTGAAGAATAAAAAGAATAAGGATAAGAAGAGAGTAGAAGGAACAACCCCCCTACAACAGTACTTTCTTAATACTTGTACTGTATACCTAATAAACCCTAGTACAGGTTCTGTACATCATAATACAGTATACCCAAGTCAATTTTGTTTTTACAAAGAACGTCTATTTAAGTTCCAAAATGAAGATCAGATTTGAGTAAATCAGCATTAAAAAAAAAAAAAAAAAAAAAAATTTATATATATATATATATATATATATATATATATATATATATATATATATATATATATATATATATATATATATATATATATATATATATATATATATATATATATATATATATATATATATATATATATATATATATATATATATATATATATATATATATATATATATATATATATATATATATATATATATATATATATATATATATATATATATATATTCTCATAAGAAAAAGAGCCACAGCCATTAAAACGAATATTTACCTTTTCTAATCTTCAGACCACCAAACTATTTTGTAATCTCAGGCCAATATCCCACACTTTTCTTATCCTCTTATGTCCAAAACGAAATTGCCAGTGGAGGACTTCAATCATCATCGAATAAATCCAAAAATATGCTGACATAAGCCAAATTATCAGTAGCAACACTAATATACCTGTAGTGCACCTAGTGGCTAGGTTTCTGCTGTGAGGGGAAGTTCAACTAATTATCTACAGTGGGGGAATTTCGCAGGTAGTGGCATGAATTTATGAAGAAAGTTAGATTTAAAAATTTATACAGTGGCTACTGAAAAAACATTGGAAGCCAAGAATGAACTCGCTTGGTTTATGTATTTCAGTGACCTAAAACTTCACATAAAGGTTCTGAGAACGCCAATCTGTTATATAATTATAGTGCATCTCCTCCCGACTTACATAACCTACTCGGGATTTACGCCCACCAGGCACTTATGATCTGCCTCTAGTTGCACCAAAACAATAACTTACGTATTTTGAGTCCCAAAAGTCAGTGCGACAGACAAATTCACTTAAAATGAAGGGCAAGCTTTAAAAAGTGAGTGTTTGTGGTGCTGAGAAGAAAAAGAGACAATCCATTTTAGAGCCTTATAATTTAAGAGTTTTCCGACTTAATGCACCTGGATTGGGTCCCTAATCCCGCCGTGAAGTCAAAGGAGGAGCTAGAAGCCACAATATTCCTACAATATGATAACCTAAACAAACCTACATGTACTGTAGATAGTGTAGTAGTGATGCACTGTGGATAGTGCAGTGAATGTATCTAGAGAGTGTAGTGGATGTACTGTAGATAGTGTAGTGGATGTACTGTAGAGTGTAGTGGATGTACTGTAAGATAGTGTAGTGGATGTACTGTAGATAGTGTAGTGGATGTACTGTAGAGAGTGTAGTGATGTACTGTAGATAGTGTAGTGGGATGTACGTAGATAGTGTGTAGTGATGTACTGTAGAGGTAGTGGATGTACTGTAGATAGTGTAGTGTGAATGTAATGTAGAGAGGTAGTGGATGTACTGTAAAGATAGTGTAGTGGATACTGTAGAGCAGTGGATGCCTGCAGATAGTGCAGTGAATGTAATGTAGAGTGCAGCGGGATGTACTGTAGATAGTGTAGGATGTACTGTAGAGTGTAGTGGATGTACTGTAGATAGTGTAGTGGATTACTGCAGATAGTGTAGTGATGTACTGTAGGAGAGTGTGTAGTGGATGTACCAGATAGTGTAGTGGATGTACTGGTAGATAGTGTAGTGATGTGCTGTAGAGAGTAGGATGCACTGTAGAGAGTGTGTGACAAAAAATTTTAGATAGTGTAGGTGGATGTACTGTAGATAGCGTAGTGAATGTACGTAGAGAGTGTAGTGATGCACTGTAGATAGTGTAGTGGATGTACTGTAGAGTGTAGTGGATGTACTGTAGAGTGTAGTGATGTACTGTAGATAGTGTAGTGGATGTACTGTAGAGAGTGTAGTGATGTACTGTAGATAGTAGTAGTGGATGTAATTGCAGAGTAGTGGATGTACTGTAGATAGTGCAGTGAATGTACGTAGAGAGTGTAGTGGATGTACTGTAGGTGTGTGTGGATGTACTGTAGAGTGTAGTGGATGTACCAGATAGTGTAGTGATGTACTGTAGATAGTGTAGTGAATGTAATGGAGAGAGTGTGTAGGGATGTATCAGACAGTGTAGTGGATGTACTGTAGAGTGTGATAAAATGTAGAGAGGTAGTGGATGTACTGTAGATAGTGTAGTGGATGTACTGTAGAGTGTAGTGGATGCACTGTAGATGTAGTGTGGATGTACTTGTGATTAGTGAGAAAGGGATAAAATTGTAGATAGTGTAGTGGATGCCTGTAGAGTGTGGATGTACTGTAGAGAGTGTAGTGGATGTACTGTAGATAGTGTGAAAGGATGTACTGTAGAGTGTAGTGGATGTACTGTAGATAGTGTAGTGAATGTAATGTAGAGAGTGTAGTGGATGTACTGTAGATAGTGGAGTGGATGTACTTGTAGATAGTGTAGTGAATGTAATGGAGAGTGTAGTGGATGTACTGTAGATAGTAGGATGTACTGTAGAGCAGTGATGTACCTGTAGATAGTGTAGTGAATGTAATGTAGAGAGTGTAGTGGATGACTGTAGATAGTGTAGTGATGTACTGTAGATAGTGTGGATGTACTGTAGATAGTGTAGTGGATGTACTGTAGATAGTGTAGTGGATGTACTGTAGATAGTGCAGTGGGATGTAATTGTAGGATAGTAGTGGATGTACTGTAGAGTGTGGTGGATGTACTGTGGATAGTGTGAGTAGATGTACTGTAGATAGTGTGTAGTGGATGTACTGTAGATAGTGTAGTGGATGTACTATAGATAGTGTAGTGGATGTACTGTAGAGTGTAGTGGATGTACTGTGAGTGGTGGATGTACTGTGATAGTGTAGTAGGATGTAGTGTAGATAGTGTAGTGGATGCATTGTAGATAGTGTAGTGGATGTAATTGTAGATAGTGCAGTGGGATGTACTGTAGGATAGTGTAGTGGATGTACCTTAGAGTGTGGTGATGTAATTGTGATAGTGGTAGTAGATGCACTGTAGATAGTGTGGTGGATGTACCGATATGGTGATGTACCAGAGGTGTGGATACTGTGGATATGTAGAGAGATGTACCAGATAGTGTGGTGGATGTAATGGCGTAGAAGGTACTGTAGATAGTGTAGGGAGCGTACTGCAGATAGTGTGTGATGTGTACCGTAGAGTGTATGTACTGTGGGTGGATGTAGTAGATGTACTGCAGATAGCAGGATGTACTGTAGATAGTAGTGATGTACTGTAGAGTGTGTGATGCACTGTGGATAGTGTAGTAGATGTACTGTAGATAGTGTGGTGGATGTACTGTAGTGTAGTGGATGTACTGTGGATAGTGTAGTAGATGTACCAGAGAGTGTAGTGGATGTACTGTAAATAGTGTAGTGGATGTACTGTGTAGATAGTGTAGTGGATGCACTGTAGATATGTAGTGGATGTACTGTAGATAGTGTAGTGGATGTACCAGATAGTGTGTGGGATGTAATTGCAGATAGTGATGTACTGTAGATATGCAGTGATGTACTGTAGATAGTGTAGTGATGTAGTGTGGTGGATAAACTGTGGATAGTGTAGAATGTAGATAGTGTGGTGATGTACTGTAGGTAGTGGATGTACTGTGATAGTGTAGTAGATGTACTGTAGAGAGTGTAGTGGATGTACTAAATAGTGTAGTGGATGTACTGTGTAGATAGTAGTGATGTACTGTAGATAGTGTAGTGATGGCCTAGATAGTGTAGTGGATGTAGTGATGGTGATGTATGGATAGTGTAGTGTAAACAATGGTGGACGTTGTTAGTTGATGTAGTGATGATGATGTAGTATCAATAGTGTACTTGGTGGTGCGGTAAGGCAGACAAGAGTGGAGGAGTGTGGGTTGTGTGGTGTGGTGGAGGTGGGTTGTGTGTGTGTGGTGGAGGTGGGTTGTTTATGGGCGGAAGGGTTGTGTGTGGTGGAGGGGTTGTTTATGTATGGAGGTGGGTTGTGTTGGGAACAAGTAGATCTTTATGGACACATCTTAGGCCTCTATCATACGTCTACTAAAGATTTTTTTGAACGGTTCATCATATATCGTTATTTCTATTAATACTTTTGGATCATAATAGAAAGCGAGAGTAAAGTAATAGTGGGTTAAGGTGCATCAGAATAAAGTTACCCAATGGTGTAAAATAATTGACAAGGTTGTTATGTGATTGGGTAGTTCCGGGTTCAACTGGCATTTCTGACGCGCAGCGCTGCTACTGGTAAAAACCAAAATTCTTTTTTTGTTTTATATTTTATATCGCTGTTTCTAACTTACTCAATTTAAAATCTGCAAGGGTTAAGATGAATATATTGCACCTACATGAAATAGGAACAGAAAAACAAGAAGAGGGAGTTCACGTATTAGTTATGTTGATCACTTTCACTAACGACAACCTCCCACCCAAATTGCCACATTTTACTGTTATTTTGAAATATTAGTGTACCAAATTCAACATACTGAATCAATAAACACATGACAACAAAAATGTCAAGTAGCAACAAGTTTTGTTGGAGAAATGGCAGCGTCCTCACCTGCAGGAGACTTGTGTACAGCCTGTCGGTGCTTGGGTCCTGTTTGCTGACACATCACCACCGTTTATATACCAATAATGCCGCTATTTCAAAGTCTCTATTATCATTCAATTTCAATAATCCATCAAAACACAGTAGATAAGCCAGAGGCTTCAGTATTGTAAAGAAAACGACGAAATAGTCCGGCAATGAACGAGCATTCCACCTGTTCCAACGACTACGCTTTCTGACCACTCAATACTACACGGCGAGTATTGTTGAAAAATACCACGAACGTGACTTGACGCCCCTTTATTCTCCTATCTTTGAAAGCATATGTTAGCTAACTCAACGTAACTTAACCTAACAACTTAGGTAACTTTTCTGTATATAAATAAGGATACACTGTTGATTCAGTCTCTTAGAAAATGTACAAGAGCTTCTGTTCGTAGTACATCTTTAACATTTAACGTATCATTGATACAAGACGCTATTTTGTCTTTAGTTTCAATCTATGGATTCTTATCTTATTACGCAAAAAATTACTACTTATATGGGCTGATAGCTGATAAGTGAAAGGCATCAAAAACTAACCTTTATACAAGTCTTATGTCAAAGATTTCGCAGAATTTACTGAAAATTCACATACTGGCTCCAAGTTGTAACGTTGATAACAAACCCTACAGAAAAACGGAATATGTTAAAAACTATACTGTAGATGTTACAGCAGAAGTAAAGATAATATTTATTTATTTATTTATTTATGTATTTGTTTATTTATTTATTTATTTGTGCTTTTATTTTTATCGTTGTTGAATTAGGTAAGAATATTTCCTTTTATTCAAACTTCCGTCTCTACCCTCACACTCTCTCTCCCTCCTGTTCAACCTTCCTCTCTATCCTCTCTCCCACTGCCCTTCACTCTCTTCAAATCCTCCTCTTTTCCTTCTCTTCAACTACCTTTCTCTACCTCTCTCCCTCCTTATCCTCACTTCAAAAACTTTTCTTTCTACCTTCCTCCTTCCCTCTCTCTCTTCAAATGTCCTTCTCACCCTTTTCTCTCAGTGTGTGCGTACATTTTTACTTACCACTGATCGGCCTGTTAGCCGCTTAAGCAATCGGTCATGTCTCTGTTATTTTTCCTTTCTTTCATCCTCTTCTTTACCGCCAAATGATCGGCTCGTTAGCCGCTTGGAAGATCGGTCACGTCTCTGTTACGCACTGTTGCAATTACTGGGCATGCACCGGCTCCTGAATGTACCTGAACCTGGTCCAGTGTTGGTCAAGTCTTGTCTTGAAAGATTTCACACTCGGTGCCGTCACAACACTTTCTGGTAGATTGTTCCAAGAGTTCACAACTCTCACTCCGAAAACGTTTGCCCTCACAGTTTTCTGGACTTGCGGCTTCTTCAGTCTTGAGCTGTGACCCCTTGTGGGGCGAGCGTCCGCCAGCTCCAAGTAAGGACACTCGAATGAGTAGTGCCCCTTGAGATACTTATACACCTCAATTAGGTCGCCCCTTGCCCGTCTGTAGTATAAGCTAGGCAAGTTCAGGCGCTCCAATCTCTCAGGGTAGCTGAGGTGCCGAAATGCAGGCACCAGTCTGGTGGCCCTCCTTTGAACATTTTCAGCCAACTGACAGTCCCAAGCATATCTCAGGGACCAGATGGTCATAGAAGTTAACCTTAATAATCCTCTACCCGCCCTGGGCCTTAGCCGCTCAACCGACATTGCTTCACTCACAGATACAATTGAGGCTCTACTGGCCACGACTTTTCTACTGAGCCGGAATTTGACAGAGACTGAATGCAGGTAAGCAAGTCCCACCTCAGACACCAGGTACTGTCGTCACCTTTTCGGAGTATATAAGACCATTAAAGTCCAGTTAGCTACGCAAAATTATGATAACTTTACCATTTTCTGAAGATAATTAAAAATGTTGTTTATGAGGAAAAACAGTTAAGCCATTATTACATGTTTAAAGATACAGACAACTGGATTCTATTTCTACAAACTCCACAATACCAAGAAATGTTTCTATAATACATAAATAAACACAAAGTTTAGAGGTGTGATGCTCATTACCCGTTTCTTCAGTAAATGTATTGATGAGAAAATAATGTTTATCAACGTAATACAACACAAAAACAGTGATAAGAGTTGAATTTTCCAAAAATTTTCGCTAATTTTCCGAAAATTTTCCAAAATTTTCCAAAAATTTTCAGAAAATTTCCAAAAATTTGCCAAAATTTTTCAAAAATTATCAGAAATTTCCGAAATTTTTCCCAAATTTTCAAAAATTTCCGAAATTTTTCCCAAATTTTCCAAAAATGTTGGGAAATTTTCCAAAAATTTTCCAAAAATTTTGGGAAATTTTTCCAAAATTTTCCAAAAATTTTCAGAAAATTTCCAAAAATTTCCGAAATTTTTCCAAAATTTTCCAAAAATTTTCCCAACGCCCGACGACCACCCGACGCCTCCCCGACGCCCGCCCGACGCCTCCCCGACGCCCACCCGACGCCCTCCCGACGCCCACCGACGCCGCCCGACGCCCACCGACGCCCTCCGACGCCCACCGACGCCCTCCAGTGTCTTGACCGCCTCCTGACATCCCGCCAGACGCCTCCCCGACGCCCGCCCGACTACATCACAACACATTCACGTAAATAGTTCTCAGTTAAATCAGTCGTTGTAAACAAGGAAATAAATAACTTTCTCCTATTATAACTGACTTTTAACTCACCCTGTTAAAGATACATTTATTTACATGTTGTAACATTAATGAGAGGCATCTGCACTGTACTATATTGTACTGTACTGAACTGTACTATATTGTACTGTGCTGTACTGTACATTAGTTGTAGCATTAATGAGGGACATCCGTTCTGTACATCAGTTGTAACATCAATGAGGGACATCTGTACTGTACTGTACTGTACATCAGTTGTAACATTAATGAGAGACATCTGTACTGTACTGTACTGTACATCAGTTGTAACATTAATGAGGGACATCTGTACTGTACTGTTCTGTACATCAGCTGTAACATTAATGAGACATCTATAATACTGTACTGTGCATAGTTATGTAACAATGTCGAGGGGACATCTGTCTGTGCACTGTACATCAGTTTAGCAACAATATAGGTATGCTGTACCATGCATCAGTTGTAACATTAATGAAGGAGACATCTGCTAGCGCAGCCACTTCAGTTGTAACGTGTGAGAGACATCTGTGCTGTACTGTACATCAGTGTAACGATGTATGAGGAGACATCTGTACTGTATGTACTGTATACATCAGCTGCTGTATTAAGAGGACATCGCTTTTGTACTGTGCACTGTACAATTATATAACATTAATGAGGGACATCTGTACTATGCTGTGCTGTACACATCTGATTGCTTAACGATAATGTGGTATCTGTACTGTACTGTACTGCTTCCAGTTATGGCACATTAATGAGGACATCTGTACTGTGCTGTACTGCATAATTATAACATTAATGAGAGGACATCTGTACTGTATGCCTTACTGTACTTCAGTTTGTAACAATGTGAGGGACTTTCATCTTCTTACATCAGTTATGTAACGACATTAATGAGGACATCTCTAACTACTGTACTGTACATCAGTTGTAGCACGTGTAATGAGGGACATCTGGCACTGTGCTGCACATGATTGTAACATTAACAGGGACATCTCAGCCTTGTTCTGTACATCAGTTGTAACGATAAAGAGGACATCTGTACTTGCTGTACATCAGTTGCTTAATAACATTAGCTAGAGGGACATCTGTGCTGGGCTGCGCATCAGTTTAACATTATTAGGACATCTACCTTTTCCTTCACTGTACATCAGTTGTAACATTAATGAGACATCATACTGTACTATCCTCAGTTGTAACATTAATGAGACATCTATGGCACTGTACTGTACTGTACATCAGTTATGGCTGATAATGAGACATCTGTGCTGTACTGCTTTTGGCACATCAGTTGTAACATAGCCGAGGACATCTGTCACCATACATTTGTATCCAGTTATAGCTGTGTGAGACATCTGTATGCTGTACTGTTGCTGTTACATCAGTTGCTTGTGTTGAGAACATCGCACTGTACAACCCATCAGTGTAACCCCTTATTGAGGACATCTGTACTGCTTGCCTGCATGAACATAACATTAATGAGAGACATCTGTACCTGTACTTTAATGTAACATTATTGGGGACATCTGTACTGTACTGCTTTTGTACTGTACATCGGTTGTAACATTAATGGGGAACATCTGTGTGCTGTACTGTGCAGTTGTGGCAACATTAATGAGGGACATCTACTGTACATCGGTTGTAACATTAATGAGGACATCGGTGCTGCTGTACTTCAACTGTAACATTAATGAGGACATATCTAGCGCGCGCGCCTCAGCTGTAACATTAATGGGACATCTATGCTTGCACTGGCACCGCGCATCAATTGTAACGTGTGGGGACATCTGGGCCTGTACTGTACTTCGGCTATGGCACATTAATGAGGGACATCTTGCTGCTGTACTGGCACTGCATCAGTTATTTTATTAATGAGGGACATCTGCTGCTGTACATCAGTTGAAACGTGTAGAAAGGGACATGTACATACTGTACTGTACATGTCAGACATAACATTGTGAGGACATCTGTACTGTACATCCTGATTTTGCCAACGTGATAATGGGGACACATCTGTACTGTACTGTGCATCAGTTGTAACATTCTAATATGAGACATCATGCTGTACTGTACATCAATTTGTATGGCTGTGTGAGGGACATCTGTACTGTGTGCCTTGCTGTACATCAGTTGCCCAACATTAATGAGGGACATCTGTTTTGTACTGTGCACAACACACATCAGTTGTAACGTGTGGGGACATCTGCTGCTCACTGTGCTGGCCGCATCAAATTCTGTTAACATGTGTGAGGACATCTGTGCTGTGCTGTACATCGGACATGTGTTGAGGGACATCTGTCCTGTACATCAGTTCTTGCTATGTGTGAGGGGACATCTGTACTGTACTGTACTGCATCGGTTGCCAGCAAATGTGTTGGGGACATCTGTACTGTACACAAACACCAGCACATCAGTTGAAGCATTAATGAGGACATCTGTACTGCTTTTGTACGTAGTTGTAACATTAATGAGGGGACATCTGTACTGTGCTGTACTGTACATCAGTTATAACTGTGTGAGGGACATCGACTGTGCCCACTGTACATCAGTTATGTGATGTGAGACATCTGTACTTGTACTGTACATCAGTTGTAACATTAATGAGGGACATCTGTGGCGCATACTTTCCTTGTCAGTGTAACTATTGAGGACATCACCAACACCACTGTACATCAGTTATAACATTAATGAGGACATTTCTTGCACATCGGTGCATTAATGAGGACATCTGTACTATATACCTTACATCAGGTTGCTTGTGTGAGAACATCATACTTTGTACTGTACTTCAATTTAACATTAATGAGGACATCTGCTTTACTGTACATCAGTTGCCAACATTAATGAGGGATATCTGTACTGTACTGTACTGGTGCTACATTAATGAGGACATCTGTACTGTACCACTGTGCATCAATTTATATAACATTAATGAGGGACATCTGTGGCACTTTGCATACATGCTGTATTTATTAATGAGGGACATGCCTTTGTACATCAGCTGTAACGGTAATAGAGCATCCGCATAGCACCTTACATCAGCGCCTTAACATTAATAGAGGGACATCTGCAACTGCTGTCTGCTGTGCTTCAGTTGTAACATTAATGAGGGACCAGCTGTGTACTGTACTGTGCTTCAGTTGTAACATTAATGAGGGACATCTGTACTGTACTGTGCATCAGTTGTAACATTAAAGCGGGACATCTGTACTGCACTGTACATCAGTTGTAACATTAATGAGGGACATCTGTACTGTACTGTACTTGCTTACATCAGTTATGGCACATTAATGAGAGACATCTCTGTACTGTACTGTACTGTGCTTCAGTTGTATTGTAATGAGGGACAGCATCTGTACTGTACTTATGCTGTACATCAGTTATGTGATAATGAGGACATCATGCTGTGTGCTGTGCTGTGCTTCCAGTTATGTAACATTAATGAGGGACATCTGTACTGTACTGTACTTCAGTTGTAACATTAATGAGAGACATCTGTACTGTACTGTACTTCAGTTGTAACATTAATGAGAGACATCTGTACTGTACTGTACTGTACATCAGTTGTAAAATTAATGAGGGACATCTGTACTGTACTGTACTGTACATCAGTTGTAACATTAATGAGGGACATCTGTACTGTACTGCACATCAGTTGTAACATTAATGAGGACATCTGCAATTGTACTGTACATCAGTTGTAACATTAATGAGGACGTCTGTACTGTACTGTACATCAGTTGTAACATTAATGAGACATCTGTACTGTACTGTACATCAGTTGTAACATTAATGAGACATCTGTACTGTACTGTACTGTACATCAGTTGTAACATTAATGAGACATCTGTACTGTACTGTACTGTACATCAGTTGTAACATTAATGAGGGACATCTGTACTGTACTGTACATCAGTTGTAACATTAATGAGGGACATCTGTACTGTACTGTACTGTACATCAGTTGTAACATTAATGAGAGACATCTGTACTGTACTGTACATCACACGGAACCTTTTACGGACAGGTCCAAATACACTGTGTGTGAAATGAACAACACTTTATCTCTAAATGGCAAGATAGCCGATATATTAAGACTGCATCCACTTTTTTGAACTCAGTTGCTATATCATTTCCCATCTATAGAACCAAACACACAATATGCTTGAATACTTCTCATGCAAATGCGAATAACAAAGTGTGTGGCCAGGCATATTGCCTCACACTGTTGTACTCAGGCAGTTGTGAATAAGTTACCCTCGATGTACAAAAATAAAACAAACAATGTATTTGAAATACTCTATAACATTCAATGTCATAATGTCCTGACCACTGGGGTTAGTTATCCAGACCCCTTGTGACCTCAACTCTGTAATTCTTTTGTGCTACTGCTCACAGGATAAGTATGGGGTGCACAATAATCTGGTCACTGTAAGTGGCAAAATTAATTAAATTTTAACCATCCGCTACATTTGGTTAACAGTAGTGCATACTATTGGAAAGCAAGCAGTGGTCACGTCACCCGGCCACTGTGTCAGCAATTATAGCTAACCACAAAAAGTTGGTGGATGTACTTGATACATGTGAGGAAAATGAGTGTGATGCAGCAGTGTGGCAACTGGATTATTGAAACAGATAAAATGCAGAAAAATTCATGTTTACTGCAAACCGTGTGAAGGAATTTCTGCCGACACTTGGACCTGCAGATCAGCTTTTACAATCACATGACTGACTTCATGACAAGAATTCACCTTATTGAATCTCTTGTCAGTAGTGTTAAAGACATCTGGAACAACACTGGCAATGAGAATATCTCATCAAAACTTGATCATCACGACCTTACAGAATACCATCAGGAAAAGCAAAAGCATAACACAAACTGCCCCAATACTTAACAGACTAAAACAACTGTAAGACATTCTAATGTTCATGGTTTTGATAGTGAAGCTGATTTACATCATCAACTGTACTACAATATTTTAGATAACTGCCTTGGTGAACTCAATGCTGAGTTTGGTGAGCATAATATTAGACTACTTACAGTCATTTCTATTCGTTGGCCAGAATCCAAGACTTATTTATTACTTCCGGAAAATCTTGTCCCATTGGCTAAACTCATAGGTGTCGACACTGAGTCGTCTCTTCTGGTAAGTGAATGTCATGTTGCTAAATGACTTATTGAAGAATTTTATTGCCCAGTTCTCAAAAACATTGGTGAAATTTTCAAGATATCATATCCTTTCTGAAATGGATTAACTCACATACACAAGCTTTATGCGGCTGCCCTCACATTTGGTACAAGCACTGCAATATGTGAACACTCCTTCTCAACTGTCACATGCTTACACAATATAGGCATTCAATGACTCAAAGTAGAAAAAGTAAGCTGGTCTTGACTGTATTTTGGGCAGACCTTACACAGAAATTGAACTTGGAGGAAAAAGCAGGAAAATTAAATTGTACTGAGTTAATTATCACTATCACATAATGAGTACAGTACTGTGTATATGGACGTTATTAATGGAAGGAATAT
Source organism: Homarus americanus (assembly GCF_018991925.1). Lineage (NCBI taxonomy): Eukaryota > Metazoa > Arthropoda > Malacostraca > Decapoda > Nephropidae > Homarus > Homarus americanus. The sequence continues at coordinate 25,648 of NW_024722502.1, read as the reverse complement.
TTTCTCATTATTTCTCTGTTGTCATTTTTTCATAAACATCATCAGTTTTCATTATTGTCTTCTTGGTTATTTGAGAAAAATTAATTTACATTCAGTTGTTCATTGCTGTACTTCAGTTTATATAATTCTTTCCTGTAAATGTTATATACTTAAACTATCATTACATATATGTGTGTGTAGTTTAATAATTTATGAATTCATATACAGTATACATAAAATGTTGTGAGCTGACTCATTAGTTGTCATAAATAAAGTTAGTATTCTGTTGTATAATTGGTTTTATTTCCAAATGGGTGGTGGTGGTAGTGGGTGGTAATGAGTGGTGGTAGTGGGTGGTGGTGGTGGTGGTTGGTGGTGTGGTGGAAAGTGGTGGTGGTGGTGTGCAAGTGGTGGTGGTAGTAGGGGTGGTGGTGGTAGTGGCAGCGGAGGTGGTGGGGTGGTGGTAGTGGTGGTGGTGGCAGTTGAGTGGTGGTGGTGGGTGGGTAGTTGGTGGTGGTGGTGAGGGTGGTGGTGGTGGTGGTGGTGGTGGTGGGTGGGTGGTGGTGGTGGTGGTGGTGGTGGTGGTGGTAGGGTGGTGGTGGTGGGGTGGTAGTGGGTGTAGTGGTGGGGTTGGGGTAGTAGTGGTTGGTGTTAGGTTGGTTGGTGGTGGTGGTGGGTGGTGAGTGATTGGTGGTGAAGTTAGTTGTGGTGGTGGGTTGGTGGTGGTAGTGGTAGTTGGTGGTGGTTAGTTGGTGTGATTGAGGTGGTGGTGGGTTAGTGGTGGTGGTGGGTGGGTGGTGGTGGTGGTGGTGTGGTGGTGGTGGTGGTGGTGGTGGTAGGTGGTGGTGGTGGTGGTGGTGGTGGTGGTGGGGTGGTGGTGGGTGGTGGTGGTGGTGGTGGTGGTGGTGGTGGTGGTGGTGGTGGTGGTAGTGAGTGGTGGTGTTGGTGGTGGTGGTGGTGGTAGGGGTGGCAGTTGAGGGTGGTGTTGGTGGCTGGTGGTGGTGGGGGTGGGTAGTGAGTGGTGGTAGTGGGGGTGGTGGTGGTGGTGGTGGTGGTGGTGGTGGGTGGTGGTGGTAGTGGGTGGTAGTGGAGTGGTGGTAGGGTGGTGGTAGTGGGTGGTAGAAAGAGTGGTGGTGTTAGTGGGTGGTGGTGGTAGTGGGTGGTGGTGGTAGTGGGTGGTAGTGAGTGGTGGTATGGGTGGTGGTGGTAGTGGGTGGTGGTAGTGGGTGGTGGGTGGTAGTGGGTGGTGGTGTTAGTGGGTGGTGGTAGTGGGTGGTAGTGAGTGGTGGTGTTAGTGGGTGGTGGTAGTGGGTGGCAGTGGAGTGGTGGTAGTGGGTGGTGGTAGTGGTGGTGGAAGTGAGTGGTGGTGTTAGTGGGTGGTGGTAGTGGGTGGTGGTGGTAGTGGGTGGTGGTGGTAGTGAGTGGTGGTAGTGGGTGGTAGTGGGTGGTGGTGGTGGTGGTGGTGGTGGGTGGTGGTGGGGTGGTGGTGGTGGTGGTGGTGGTAGTGGGTGGTGGTGGTAGTGGGTGGTGAGCGGAGGGTGGTGGTAGTGGGTGCAGTGAGTGGTGTGCTTAGTGGGTGGTGGTGGTAGTGGGTGGCAGGAGTGGTGGTGTTAGTGGGTGGTGGTGGTAGTGGGTGGTGGTGGTAGTGGGTGGTAGTGAGTGGTGGTGTTAGTGGGTGGTGGTGTTAATGGGTGGTGGTGGTAGTGGGTGGTGGTGGTGGTGGTGGTGGTGGACGGAGAAGCCACAACAGTGTTAGTTGACCTCCTGGTGTGGGGGATGAGCCGTGAGAGAGCCGCCCGGAGCTTAATACCGATTCAGTGTGTTGTCAGCCACCGCGCGGGCAAGTCGCATCCTTGTGTGTGTGTGTCAGGGCTCCACGACTCTCGCTCCACCACGTGCGTCTGTGTGTCTGCCTGGTGCACCTTCCTCTTGTTTCACGCGGATACATAAACTCCTGAATTACTGATATACCAAACTGTTATTCTATGCTGTAGAATATTATGCTGAGTAGATAACAGCGTGTAATACTGACAGTGTACCAGCGATGTTCATGGAGTATAATGTATTTAGATAAACCCATAATACTGTATATCATTAGTTTCTTACACTGACCGAATATAACTAGGGTGTAAGTGACGAGAGAACAGTGTAAACACCCATTAACTCGTGGTGATCGGGACAGAGTATAATAACTGGTGCCAATATTGATAAGCGACATCTTCAATAAAGCTGCAAAAAGATGACAGAACCTTACCCGGTGTTAGTGAGGGAGTGAGTGGTGTGGGGGAGGCGATGTGAATATGTTCTCAGCAGATAACAATATTAACAGTTAACCATAGAATACAGATAAAAATATTAACACTTAACTAACCATAAACCACAACCGACCATAAACCACAACTGCTACCCACCAACAACCATCAACCAGCCCACACGACCACCCCCAAGACTAGCCCGGGAGATGGACAGTCACGCTGGGTAGTGGAGCCGTGTTTGTCAACAGTGGGATTCCCTCACTACCACAACAACATGTGTTTGCGGGCGATGCTGCCGCTAATGTTGGTGACGTTTGTCTCTCTCTCTCACGCCCAAGACGGTGAGTGTGTTTATCATGTTTACTTGTGGTGATGTTAGGAATGTTTACAGGTGTTTATTAAAGTTTATGAGTTGTTTGATGACTGAGATGGTGAGTGTGGTCATGTTTACTTGTGATGTTTAGGAATGTTTTAATGATATAAATACTTATTAATGTTTATTAGTCGTAATGTTTAGGGCTATTGCCAATGGCCTAGACGGTGAGTATGGTTTGGTAAAGATGTTTAGTAATAACGGTAAATTTTTACAAGTTAATCTAACAAACTAATGCGATTTCCTCGAAAACGAATCATTTGTGATGGAAACATTACAAAGAAAAGTTGTTAGAAATGACGAGATATACGTAGACCTGGACCCAAGAATACTGTGGGACATTATTGGTAACTTGTAAAAAAATACCTTAACAGCGATGTTAAGGAATGTTTATTAGTCGTCAGCTTATAAATGTCTAAGTAATGAATCATGACGTTCATACATGTACAAGAAACAATGTTTATAAATATTTACCGATGGTCAAGTATAGAATAGTTCATAATCGTGATGTTTATCAATGTTTATTACGGGTAATGTTTGAAGCTATAAATAATGATAAAGCCTCATGGTTAACCCTTTTGTTACCCTAAGCTGAATCACTGTGAAAGGGTTAAGACAGTGATAATGTTTAGTGATGTTGATGTTTACTATAAATGTTTATCGGTAGTAATGTTTATAAAGAAATATTTTAACTGGCACAGGTGTATTAATATAGATGTTTATTATTATAATGTAAACATACACCTGTCAGACCATGACAAGAGAAACTGTTAATAACATTCTACATTGAAAATTAAACTGTCATTCCTCCAGTCAGTGTACATTAAAAACTTACACTGAAATATACAGTCAGTTTACAATGATAAAATTGCTTCTATACAGTGAACCCTCCATTTAACGGACGATATGGAGAGGAAAGTCCGCTATATCGAGGGTCCGTTACAAGTGAACCCTCCATCCGGCGGACTATATAGAGATGAAAATCCGTTATATCGATCGTCCGTTAGATGTAAAACCCCTTTTAACGGATTATATGGAGAGAGATGTCCGCTATATGGAGGTTTCACTGTATACATACTGTTTAAGGGAATGGCAGTGTATAGACATAATTGTTTTTGAGACACCCTGTATACATATTTTTGAGACACCCTGTATACACATTTTTGAGACGCCCTGTATACACATTTTTGAGACGCCCTGAATACTCATTTTTGAGACGCCCTGTATACACATTTTTGAGACACCCTGTATTTGTTACCGTCACTACTGCCGCTCACTTGTCAACACACCCGTCAACACACCTGTCAACACACAGGCCAACACACCCGTCAAAACACCCGTCAACACACCTGTGGATTTAGCAACTTACTGAGACCAGGTTGAGGCTTCATAGAGCATTGTAAAGGCTTCGATTTCATAAGCTACTTGGGTTACCTATCTATCTATCTATATATCTATCTACGGAAATGAGCTGGATGAGGCCATGATTGTGTGGTGTCTCCTTCAGTTCTTCTCTTGTGTCTTGGGAAGCGCGTAACGTGTTTATTTTCATCCCTGAATCGGGGGGGTCAAATGAGATCATATGCTGCCAGTATTGTCGTCAACCTATTTTTTGGTTGAACTGGAAAATTTCGTGAGTGTGCGTGATAGTCAGTCTAATAATATATGTATACAGTGGAAATATTTGTCAGTGCTATAGTGAATAATGAAATACTCGTTTGACCATTGGTTTAGTATGAGATAAACGCCTCACCCGACGCTAAACTCAACAGCAAGGGAGGCCAGCGGTTCAGTCTAGGATGAACTGTGTTGTGGCTGGATTGAACGCTTGCCCAGCCTGAATCGTCGAGGGAAAACGCCCACTGTAAACGCAGCTTTAGGAGACCATACTACACTGAGACTCTACCTTAACCAAACTCGTTCACTTAGTACCCGTTAAGAGACTATACTACACTGAGACTCTACCTTAACCAAACTCGTTCACTTAGTACCCGTTAAGAGACTATATTACACTGAGACTCTACCTTAACCAAACTCGTTCACTTAGTACCCGTTAAGAGACTATATTACACTGAGACTCTACCTTAACCAAACTCGTTCACTTAGTACCCGTTAAGAGACTATATTACACTGAGACTCTACCTTAACCAAACTCGTTCACTTAGTACCCGTTAAGAGACTATATTACACTGAGACTCTACCTTAACCAAACTCGTTCACTTAGTACCCGTTAAGAGACTATACTACACTGAGACTCTACCTTAACCAAACTCGTTCACTTAGTACCCGTTAAGAGACTTAGTACTTAATTCACCGTTAAGAGACTATATACTACACTGAGACTCTACCTTAACCAAACTCGTTCACTTAGTACCCGTTAAGAGACTATATTACACTGAGACTCTACCTTAACCAAACTCGTTCACTTAGTACCCGTTAAGAGACTATACTACACTGAGACTCTACCTTAACCAAACTCGTTCACTTAGTACCCGTTAAGAGACTATATTACACTGAGACTCTACCTTAACCAAACTCGTTCACTTAGTACCCGTTAAGAGACTATACTACACTGAGACTCTACCTTAACCAAACTCGTTCACTTAGTACCCGTTAAGAGACTATACTACACTGAGACTCTACCTTAACCAAACTCGTTCACTTAGTACCCGTTAAGAGACTATACTACACTGAGACTCTACCTTAATTAGAAACGTTCAACCTTAGTATTAAAAAGTTTGGAACATCAGCAAATTATCAGGTACGAGAAGTATTGATCGCACCAAACTTTGAGAATCTGCTTTTATTATTATTATTATTATTATTATTATTATTATTATTATTATTATTAACAAACAATCATTATCTCTGTCTGTTATTTAAATCTGGATATCACAGCCCGTAGAGTAGGAGTTTTATATACACTATCTTTAAGGCAGGCGAGTTAGTGGGTGGGTGAGTGGGTGGGTGGGTGAGTGGGTGGGTGAGTGAGTGAGTGAGTGAGAAAAAAATACAATGGCAGGAAAGAGAGAACGGGCACTTAACTTTCAAGGTGGAGATGTTTTATTGTTGGAGAAACTTTATAGGTGGAGAAACTTTTACTGTTGGAGAAACTTTAGAGGTGGAGAAACTTTAGAGGTGGAGAAACTTTTACTGTTGGAGAAACTTTAGAGGTGGAGAAACTTTTACTGTTGGAGAAACTTTAGAGGTGGAGAAACTTTTACTCTTGGAGAAACTTTAGAGGTGGAGAAACTTTTACTGTTGGAGAAACTTTAGAGGTGGAGAAACTTAATAATATCCACATTACCCTCAACATTCATCTAACAACATACCGTCAACAACTAAACTTTAATTACATTTACCTGTATAAAGGTAACATTATCCACACAGCTGTCGAGAAAAATCCACATTGTTAAGTGGATTTAATAGAAATAAATTGCATCACCAACATTATTTATTTCACGTAACGAGTGTACAGTAGTTTGTTATGGTCGGGGAACATTAACAACATAAGCTAAAACTACAAATCATTAGGTAAGTTGACAAAAATATACATTGTCAACATACAAATTTATTTAACATTAGACGACGTTAAAGTTACGAGTACTTTGCAAAATTTACGATTTAACCCTCTGAAGACGATGGTTTAACCCTTTGAGGACGGTGGTTTAACCCTTTGAGGACGGTGGTTTAACCCTTTGAGGACGGTGGACCAGAACGATGGTTTAACCCTTTGAGGACGATGGTGTAACCCTCTGAAGACGATGGTTTAACCCTCTGAAGACGATGGTTTAACCCTCTGAAGACGATGGTTTAACCCTCTGAAGACGATGGTTTAACCCTCTGAAGACGATGGTTTAACCCTCTGAAGACGATGGTTTAACCCTTTGAAGACGATGGTTTAACCCTCTGAAGACGATAGTTTAACCCTTTCAGGACGATGGTTTAACCCTTTGAGTATGATGATTTAATCCTTTGAGGACGATGATTTAACCCTGTGAGGACGACGATTCAACGTTTTTGATGAATATTTAACCCTTTCGTGATGATTTTACCCCTTGAGGACAATATTTTAACCCTTTGAATATTATTTAACCCTTTGAGGACGACGATTTAACCCTTTAAGGACAACGATTTAACCCTTTGAAGACGATGATTTAACCCATTGAGACCAACGATTTAACCCTTTGAGGAAAACGATTTAACCCTTTGAAGACGATGATTTAACCCTTTGAAACCAACGATTTAACCCTTTGAGGACGATGATTTAACCCTCTCGAACTCAAAGGGTTAAGTCAACCAATTGGGTTCGTTCTGACAGCTTAAGCCAAGAGATATGTTATTCCATATGAACCTCAGTGACTCTGAACCTTGGTGAGGGCGTAGTGTTATGGTGTGTAAGAATGTTATCTTTAGAATGTTATCCTTAGAATGTTATCTTTAGAATGTTATCCTTAGAATGTTATCTTTAGAATGTTATCTTTAGAACGTTATCTTTAGAATGTTATCCTTAGAATGTTATCTTTAGAATGTTATCTTTAGAATGTTATCTTTAGAATGTTATCTTTAGAATGTTATCTTTAGAATGTTATCTTTAGAACGTTATCTTTAGAATGTTATCTTTAGAACGTTATCTTTAGAACGTTATCTTTAGAATGTTATCTTTAGAATGTTATCCTTAGAATGTTATCTTTAGAATGTTATCCTCTCGCTCTAACTGGAAATAAACACACAGGAAAAAAGTTCTTTGTCGTGTTACATAAGATAAGTTTTGTTGATAGCGGTGAACTGGGTAAACACTACACTACACTACAACAAAAACACACACACACACACACACACACACACACACACACACACACACACACACACACACACACACACGAACTCAAACGCTCTAGTCTATTGAGTTCCTTCATAAAAGTGTCGCTATTTGATATACAGCCACAGATCGTATGACTAAACAAAGTTATTACATTCCTCTTCCTGTTAGTAACGCATGGCGGGATAAATAAAAACATAAAATAAAAGCCAAAATAAAAGTAGGAAGTATTTTATAGACCACCCGACCCACCATGTTTTTTTTATTTAGAAGAGCAAAACATATTTCATCTCTTTGACTGTCGAGGCGGATCGAGTTAAGTCGAAGTCAAGCTTTAAAAATATTATGAGGTTTGAGTTTGTGTTCAAGTTTAGCTGATATTAACGTTGACACAGCCGCCGCGGCCTTGTGGTGACCACTGGTGTTCCCTCCCTCCCTCCCAGCCTGTCCCAGCCTGGCACTGTGTACACTGTGTCCTTGCCTGGCACTGTGTACACTGTCCCAGCCTGGCACAGTGTACACTGTCCCAGCCTGGCACTGTGTACACTGTCCCAGCCTGGCACTGTGTACACTGTCCCAGCCTGGCACTGTGTACACTGTCCCAGCCTGGCACTGTGTACACTGTGTCCCAGCCTGGCACTGTGTACACTGTGTCCCAGCCTGGCACTGTGTACACTGTCCCAGCCTGGCACTGTGTACACTCTCCCAGCCTGGCGCTGTGTACACTGTCCCAGTCTGGCACTGTGTACACTGTCCCAGCCTGGCAGTGTGTACACTGTCCCAGCCTGGCACTGTGTACACTGTCCCAGCCTGGCACTGTGTACACTCTCCCAGTCTGGCACTGTGTACACTGTGTCCCAGCCTGGCACTGTGTACAATCTCCCAGCCTGGCACTGTGTATACTGTGTCCCAGCCTGGCACTGTGTACACTGTCCCAGCCTGGCGCTGTGTACACTGTCCCAGCCTGGCACTGTGTACACTCTCCCAGCCTGGCGCTGTGTACACTGTCCCAGCCTGGCACTGTGTACACTGTCCCAGCCTGGCACTGTGTACACTCTCCCAGCCTGGCACTGTGTACACTGTCCCACTGGCACTGTGTACTGTCCCAGCCTGGCACTGTGTACACTGTCCCAGCCTGGCACTGTGTACTGTCCCAGCCTGTGTACACTGTCCCAGCCTGGCACTGTGTACACACTGTCCCAGCCTGGCACTGTGTACACTGTCCCAGCCTGGCACTGTGTACACTCTCCCAGCCTGGCACTGTACACTCTCCCAGTCTGGCACTGTGTACACTGTGTCCCAGCCTGGCACTGTGCCCAGTGTGTACACTGTGTCCCAGCCTGGCACTGTGTACACTGTCCCAGCCTGGCACTGTGTACACTCTCCCAGCCTGGCACTGTGTACACTCTCCCAGCCTGGCGCTGTGTACACTGTCCCAGCCTGGCACTGTGTACACTGTCCCAGCCTGGCACTGTGTACACTTTCCCAGTCTGGCACTGTGTACACTGTGTCCCAGCCTGGCACTGTGTACAATCTCCCAGCCTGGCACTGTGTATACTGTGTCCCAGCCTGGCACTGTGTACACTGTCCCAGCCTGGCACTGTGTACACTGTCCCAGCCTGGCGCTGTGTACACTGTCCCAGCCTGGCACTGTGTACACTGTCCCAGCCTGGCGCTGTGTACACTGTCCCAGCCTGGCACTGTGTACACTGTCCCAGCCTGGCACTGTGTACACTCTCCCAGCCTGGCACTGTGTACACTGTCCCAGCCTGGCACTGTGTACACTCTCCCAGCCTGGCACTGTGTACACTCTCCCAGTCTGGCACTGTGTACACTGTCCCAGCCTGGCACTGTGTACACTGTGTCCCAGCCTGGCACTGTGTACACTCTCCCAGCCTGGCACTGTGTACACTGTGTCCCAGCCTGGCACTGTGTACACTGTCCCATCTGGCACTATGTACAGATGAACCACTAACCGTCACTAATACTCGTAAGACTCCCGGAGCCACACAGTCTGCACCATAACTCACACAGTCATACCCGGAGTCTTTTTGTCACCGTACCTGAGGATGGAGACAATAGGGTAGAGTCTCGGTACATTGACGATGTCATTCTGGTAGCTCAAGTGAGACAATAATATATGATCCCACTTAGCAGGAGAGTTGTGACATCCAACTTAAGACTCGTTTGAGAATCCTAGGGTGTATCGTAGCTTATGGAGGAGTAAAATACCTTCTTCCATCACCAGCTGGAGTAAATCTAACCTAAGAATTTTAAATGAAATGGGTCACGGATTAACTTAACAGGATTAGTGTGACACTGTTAGAGGATGGACCAGTGTGAAGTATACCACACCCAGTGAGGGACATATGAAGAATAAGAGGGTGGTACTACTACTACTACTACTACTACTACTACTACTACTACTACTACTACTACTACTTTTTTTAGTACGTGGCCTCCAGCCTCCCCCAATAGCCACACCTTTGCCACCATTTTATTACCTTAATATTAAATATCCTAATACAAAAGTAACTACTCTAGCTGTGTTGAGTTAGTTGAGCCATTCAGTGACAGCTGCCTCATAGTTGTAACAATTAATGAATATATGTCCCTATATTATATGTCCCTATATTATATGTCCCTATATTATATGTCCCTATATTATATGTCCCTATATTATATGTCCCTATATTATATGTCCCTATAGTGAATGTAACATATTTTATGTACCAACTTACTCTTTCATTATCTTTGTAATTCTTTATATTTATTTACTTATTTATTTATATACTTATTCTTTTTACTCGTGAGAGGTGGAGAGGGTGAGGGAGGTAATTGTTTACGTTTGGGGAGAGGGAGTACAGGAGTAACAGTTTGTGGTTAGGCTAGAGAGGCCTACACCAAGGGGAGACTCGGGGAGACTGGTTAGGAGGACTACGATACAATCTTAAGAGAGGGGAAATATAGGATAGTTATTGTATATATGACTCACCGTATTACTGTATAATACCAAGATATTTATAACACATCACTCTTTCTTAATAAGGGAGGGAGGAATTAGGACTCTTATTAACGGTTACTGTATTTATTGAATAATTTATGTTAGGGTTTAACAGTTACACTTCAAATAATAAACCTATGTTCCCAGTTAGTTAAACGGGACCACGTATCTCACAACAAATGGGAACTTAAGGATTTACCAAATAGAATACACCCAAATACCTGCCATGTCGCCACCACAGACGTCCCACACCTCCCTACACAATATTCCAACACAGACTCCCCTCAAACTGCGTCAGCCTACAAGAGACGTCACAACTTTCATGACGTCACGCCTCATAGGCTTTCTCATTGGTCGAAAACAGGCATAAGGCCTTCACACTATTGGCTCGAAATTGGCGGGAACTCCCGGGTGGCGGGAAACTCATGACATTGTTATATAGTCATTAATTATCTGCAAATGTTGTTGGCTTTGGGGCCGAAGATCTTATTCCCCAGAGGCAAAGCAATGCTGACCTAACCAGAGAGGACAGTCGACAGATTAACCAGGCTGCAACATAACTTCTAGGCTGCTGCCTCTCTTCACATAACACCTCGGCCAGTCTTGTGTTGATGCATCTTACATTTTCCCTGATCCACATTTTTAATTCTCTTCCCATACGCCCTGTTCTTGTCGTTCTCGTTCCTCTTGTGTGCAGCATCGAGAGACAGGTTACGGTGACATGCGGCCATAGTATCGAAAATCCGGATGTCGAAGAAGGCTCGCTGTCCCCGCGTCCAGAATCCTCGAGCACTGACGTCCACACGGGCTTTATTGGATGTGTTTGAAGTTCTGTGATGGAGGTTCTCACCGTCCAATGGAAGGAGGGGCGGTTCTACCATGACGTCGTGGAGGATTTTCTTAAGAATATTTGCTGTGAGATCCCTTACTTCGTCATGCCTCATGCATACGAAGCCCCCTTTCTTGCACACCATGGCGTGGTTGGTGCATTGGGAGGGCAAACCATCTACTGGCCTACCGTACCTTTAGATCAATGGCATCTGTGAATTCTTGTTTATTAAGGCTAAAACCTTTGCCCTTATCGGTAACGTTGTTAGTCAGTTCGAGGCGCCCACCTCCTGCGTCATAGCTACTTTTTTTTCAAGTTCTCTGACAATTGCCGCATCAGTTGTTTCAGTTTATCACTTTGGGTGTGCTGCCGTTCTGTCGTAATGGAACGTCGAATCTTGTTTGATTCGTTGGTATCCGCCTGAATTGCTGCATTCTGAGCTATGTGCTCAGTGAGGCCTGCCGTGAGTCTGAAAGAGCTTATCTGGATTAGTCAATCCCATTCCTCCCAGTCTCAGTGGTAGTGCAAGGAGTGACCTTTATGCTGGGGTTAAATACTGGCTTTTCACTCGTGTCGGGATAAAACCGTCCCTGATGGCTTCTTCCAGAGGGTGGAGTAGAGGTCTGATATCAGGGATAGTGAGCATCAGGTAATTCCAGCGATGCTTGACTCCATGGGTGAATGCCACAAACGCAGCTTATGGCTCTGTTTTAGCAACATCAGACAGAGCTTGGATTTTTTTCACCCACTCATTTACCTTTCCCATTACGTACTTGGTCTTGAAATAACATGTGCCTGACGATTACCGCACCTAGATGATGGTGACTATGATAATGATGACTATGATGATGATAGTTGACTCTGATGATGATGATAATGATAACGACACCAACTCCAGGAAATGAGACATCAACTCCTCTCTACATGTCATACAAACGAACTAAAACACACACACACACACACACACACACACACACTTATATGAATCTCTGAGTATGCTATCATTGAGGCAGGCATTTAGGCAAGAGGGAGAAAGATACCGTACGTGTATATACAACTGAAGAGACCCCCCCTCCCCCCCCTTAATAAAAATAACGTACCGACTCTACCCGATCTTTGAGCAGCCGACCTGAAGCTTTATAGAGGGAGCGCGGGGAGGGTGGTGAATGTTGGTTTTCCCGCGCAAAATAAAATATCGTTGTAAAATACTGACTTACGAATCCCTTCTGGTTCCCGCGGTGAATATTGTCGCTTTAAAGTGTTATTTGGCCATATTCAGATGTTCCCGCCACAACCTGCTATTTTCACCATTTTTTTTTCTCCTCTCTCTTGTTGCAAATTCAGTTATTTCCGCCAAACCCAATCATTTTCGCCAAACCACTGCCTCTACCGCCAAATCCATTTGTTCTTCCTGAATGCTGCGATTGCCAGCCATTCTGTTTTCTAGCAATTTTCCAGCCATATTGTCCTTATCTCTCTCTTTTGTAGCAGTTTTCCCGCCATATTCTCGTATCTCTCTCTTTTGTAGCAGTTTTCCCGCCATATTATTCCTAGGTTGTGGTTTTCCTATTTATTATGTTCTATATTTTTCCACCGTCAGTTTTATTAATCTTTCTCCTCGTCAATTATTTTTTTTTCTCGTGAATTTTTCAGTTATTAAATTTCTAACAGTCATTTTACCGCCAAAAATTTTCAAAAGCCGTTTTCCCGCCAAATTCAGTTAGTTTTCTGTTAACCTGACATGTGATGGAGCTTAACGCTAACCAGCATTAACCAAGGAGGAGAAAAAGGCATGGACCTCGGCATTAACCCCGGAAAGACATTAACCAGGTGGGAGAAGGTTAAGACAAGTCAGTAGTGGCGGCGGTGACCAGAGATTCACCACCACCACCCAGTCATCTCTTTACATTATAGATCAACTACAGCTTCCCGCCCTGGTCAACTGGCGGCACACCCTTAACAATAACAACAACAACAACAACAACAACAACTAACACTGCTACAACAACAACTACTACCACCACCACCACCACCACAACAACAACCACCACCACCACAATAACAACAATAACAACAACAACCACCACCACCACAATAACAACAACAACAACTAACACTACTACCCACCACCACCACCACAACAACAACAACAACACCACACCACCACCACCACCACAACAACAATAACAACAACAACAACAACAATAACAACAACAACACACTACCACCACCACCACAACAACAACTTGGTACACGAACTATAACATAAATTTCGACCCTCCGCAATTTTTTCCGCCCCTGCAGAAAAAGGCAATGATGCTGAATGGTTAAAAAAAAGGGGGACGGTTGAGGGGAGGAGGGGAGAAGGGGAGGAGGGGAGTTGATGGGGAGGGAGTTGATGGGGGAGGGGAGTTGACGGGGAGGAGTTGATGGGGGAGGGAGCGACGGGGAGGGAAGTTGATGGGGAGGGGAGTTGATGGGGAGGGAGTGATGGGAGGGAGTGGGAGGGGGTTGACGGGGAGGGAGTTGATGGGGAGGGGAGTTGACGGGGGAGGGGAGTGGGAGTTGACGGGGAGGGGAGTTGACGGGGAGGGAGTGATGGGGAGGGAGGGGGAGGAGGGGAGGGGAGGGGGGGGAGGGGAGTTGACGGGGAGTTGACGGGGAAGGGAGTTGATGGGGGAGGGGGAGTTGACGGGAGGGGAGTTGGCGGGGGAGGGGAGTTGATGGGGAGGGGAGCACGGGGAGTTGATGGGAGGGGAGTGGGGAGGGGAGTTGAGGGGAGGGGAGTTGACGGGGAGGGAGTTGAGGGGAGTTGACGGGGAGGGGAGTTGATGGGAGGGGAGACTGGGAGGGGGTTGACGGGGAGGGAGTTGATGGGAGGGGAGTTGACGGGAGGGGAGTTGACGGGGAGGGGAGGGATGGGGAGGGAGAGGGGAGGGGGAGTCGACGGGGGAGGGGAGTTGACGGGGAGGAATTGACGAGTGGGAGGTTGATGGGGAGGGAATTGACGGGAGGGAGTTCACGGGGAGAGGAGCAGGAATGGGAAGAGGTTGGGGCATGGGGATAGATGTCCACTAGTTTGGGGACGTTGACGGGGCAGAGGGGGGGTAGGAAAGGGGGAAGGGGGAGTAAGGGTGAAGGGGGGATGAAGGGGATATCTAATGACCATGGGAAGGTGATGGGGCCAAGATAGACAGGCTAGGACACACACACACACACACACACACACACACACACACACACACACACACACACACACACACACACACCTCACACTAAACCACGAGAAAAACATCCTAAATGGCGTCAAAATTATCCCCAAACTCGACCTCAGCTAAACACGTTCACTCAGCAACAAATTAACGTTTTGAATGATGATACCGAGTTAGGATTCATAAAGGTTCGTACGCTAGATTTTTCTCGTAAGTGTATATATAAGAAAACACCTAAACTGACTGATTTATGTAACCTGTAGTAATACAAATGGCATCAAAATTAAACTAACGCCTTTAAGAGAATCAATTCCCAAAGATTTTTATTCCATAGATAATTAATTAGTCTTTAGGTAACGTAATCTGATGCTATTTATCATTTTTTATTTAGTTACGGAAAAAAATAAATACGATCCAAACCTGTGAATCCGGACCCTCGATTGTGTTTTGTTTTGCGGCGTTGTTCCCTAGATGTGGACAATGCGGCGGCAGCCATGTTTGTTGACATGTAGCAGGGTCGTGTTGAATGGACTGTGTGGGGTTTTATCTGTCGTCCACCACCACAACTGCTGGGGCAGGTTATTTGGGTAATGGTTGTTAAATGTATTGTAATTGAAAAAAAAAAACCTACTACAATGAGGAATAAACGTAGGCAGGAACGTGGGGTGTGTGTGTGTGTGTGTGTGTGTTGAGGAAAAAAGACTAATGCATCATTTTGTCTATTTTCTAACAATTAATAACTCGAATTACATAACTTTAATAATAATAATAATAATAATAATAATAATAATAATAATGACGTCCAACGAGATTCATGAATAAACTAAATATATTTAACTCAGGTCCTTACGAAGTTATTTCTGTCTAAAAATAAACATTCATGTGAATTCCCGTAGAAACAGACAGACAGACAGACAGACAGACAGACAGGAATAAATGTCATTCTATCTCCCGCTTCAAATGGTAAGTGAGGGGCGGTGAGAGAAATGGGGAAGAAGGAGGATGGAGAACAGGAAGGGAAGGAAGGGAGGGTGGGGAGGAGTTCAACTCAGTCCCAGCTCAAATTCCACCTAACACTTCTGAACTGAACCTGCAATCCTAATGGGAGGATTTGGGGTTCGGTATTGATTCCGGGTCCGGTGTCAGACTGTGGTGCCGTCATCAATTCAGAGCGGCTGATGTGTCAGGTGAGGACGGGCTTGATCAACTGGATGAAACAACCCATCACCACACACACACACACACACACACACACACACACACACACACACACGCACACACACACACACACACACACACAATAACATAAAATATACCAATTTCACACACACACATTTCACACACACACACACACACACACACACACACACACACACTACACACACATACTCCAACAACGTCGGCTAGAGAAGGTACAGAAAAGGGCCTGCAGAATCATGCTCGGCGCAGAATACTCCGGCTACACCAACGCTCTCTCCACCCTGGAAATGCCATCCCTCAGTGACCTCCACCACCAAGCACTGGAAAGGTTTGGCAGTGGACTACTGCACCACCCTCGTCATCGCCACCTCCTGCCACCTGCAGCCCCCCACCCAACTCGCGCAGTCCGCCACTACAACAAAATTCAGCCCATAAGAGCCCGCACCGATAGATATAAGAACAGCACCATCCCATCTATTGTTAAAATAATAAACAACTCCTGATTTATGTACTGTACAGCCCTGTAAATGTATTCAACGCATATTATATCATTATGTCTAAATCAAATGTAAGTCTGTATATTTTCAGCCACCGGCTGCAACTCTATTAATAAACCGTGTATTATTATTATTATTATTATTATTACACACACACACACACACACACACACACACACACACACACACACACACACACACACACACACACACACACACACACCGATTTATCACCTGACAGCCACACTGATTAGTTATTCAGCGACCAGGTAGTCAACACCAGAAGCAGAGTGTGTTGACAGGAATATCAGTACAGGTGAAGTCTTAGGTATAGAGTACAGGTACAGTAATTCCTACGAGTACCTAACTTAACCTAACCTAACCTAATGTACCTAAATTTAATGCAACTTAACCTAATTTAACTTAATTTAACATAACATAGCATAACATAACATAACCTAACATAACATAACATAACATAACATAACATAACCTAAACCTAACCTAACATAACATAACCTAACATAACCTAACATAACCTAACCTAACATAACCTAACCTAACATAACCTAACCTAACATAACATAAACCTAATCTAACCTTCATACAACAGAGGAGAGGAGAGCTGTAACCTGACCCCTGACTCCCCTCTATAAATCAAGGTTGGCGTAATCACACATGGCTATATCAATAACACTCTATATGCACCTGCTAAATATCATCCACCCACCACAACCACCACTACCATTACCACCATTACCACCATTACCATTATCACTGCTACTATTACCAACCATTATTACCACCAGCTAACACTATCACTGCTACTATTACTTATTACCATTACTACCACTATCAGTACTATTATTAAGCATCATTACTGTTACCAACCATCATTACCATCAGTTAACATAACCACTACCACTATTATCACCAGCCACAACCACTATTATGAACCACTATTACCACCAGCCACCATTAACACCAACCACTACCACTACCAACCATCACTTTTGAATACACTAAACATGTATTTTGAAGGCACTGTAATGTATTGGTGGTACTGTATTGGTGTTGTATATGTGTATAGTTGTATTCACAGTCCCCCCCCCGTCACAAATCACCATTAATAAACACATCACAATAATATCTGTACTATGTGTATGATTCAGGTTACCTATGTATGTCTGTACACCTGTATACAAAGATTACCATCCTTGTATAATCATTAATAAAATCATCATACTTTAAAACCAGTTGTGTGTATGATTCAGTGGAAACAGGTTACTCTGGGGGGGGAAACAGGAGTATAGTTTAGGATACAATTTTCAATGGGAACAAAACTCTCGTTGCGTATTGTGTTGTATTGTGAATTGTTCTTATATTTTAGTTTATTATTATTATTATCATTATTATTATTATTATTATTATTAATATTGTGAATTGTTCTTATATTTTAGTTTATTATTATTATTATCATTATTATTATTATTATTATTATTAATATACTTCGGCAAACTTCTATTGTTTAGCTACAGTATTCCTGCCAGCGTGAGTGTGAACCAGGCCCCAACAGCACACGTCACTGAGAGATAGGAAGCGTCACACATTTCACAGAGACAAGGCCGGGGTATCTCATTTTAACAACATTCATCCCACCGCTGTAACGGATCTCCGGCCGTTCATTTCACCGTGACTGCTTGCTTATCTGGTGTAATTTTTCAATGACAGCTAATAATCCATGATCAGTGTTACTCCGGGTTGGATATTGTACCGAATGTTCCGCTGTAAACACATAAGAGTCTCTCAGAAAAAATGTACACACTTGCTTTACATATTTTCGTGGAGATCGCGTGAGAGTTTTTATTACAACAACAACATCATTCTCACTTGTTAATGCCCGAAGTCTACCACAAGTGAGGACATTATTGCTCTCCTAATAAAAGTGTTCACGCGATCTCCAAGAAATTATGTAAAGTGCGTATACTTTTTTTTCTGAGGCATCATATAACATCTCGCTAAAATTTTCCACTGTGATCTAACTGACTTGTTCTAGCTACGCCACCAGGACGGATTCTCAAAAGCTCGTACTTTATTTATATTTTTTTTCCTCGTACTGAAGCTACGACACCAGGACGGATTCTCAGAGTGGAACAATACAAAGTCGTAGTTGGGAGTTATACACTGACTCAGACACCACATGGAAGCTACGTCCGCAGATACTATAGGCTCGGGCGTCGTGAATGAATGCATAATGTATAATATTCTCGGTCAGCTCTGAATTTGTCTATAGGGAGAGGAGCCGCAGCACAAATAATAATAATAATGATAAAGTGAACATACAACTGAGTAATTCTATAACAATCTAAACTGAGTAATAAAATCCTAAGGAATATACGAGTAATATACGAATACATTATAAAACCCTTAAAATTCTGACAGTGTACCTGACCAAGTGTAACAATTTAAGGAACAGCGAGATTAACAGACACACAACGAGCACATTAATGAAAAATACAAATCCAGAATAAACCACCGAGGTGATACACAACACATGGATAAACATAGGAAGACAGATCCAAGGTGTGGATAAAGTGACGTGGATAAGGTACGGCAGCATTAAGAGTTTGTCAGAGGTGTTGAAACTTAATCATCCAAGGAAAAAGTAGAGTGAATGGAGAGCTGTTTAAAAAGAGAGACATTCACACGACAAAAACGACTCAACAGGGATGCCAGGACAAGTAACTGGAACCCGCGGTAATTCTGCAAAAGAAAGTAGTGCGGCTGACCAACGTGGACTAGTGGCAGGGATAAACTGACAGCGTGAGGACAGAGTAATTTACGAACCAGACACACAAGCTGGCGGGACTGAAAAAGAAAATACACGACAAAAGAAAAATTGACTAAAGGACGGAAAAAAAACACTCGAGAAAACTTGACGATCCGTGAAAACAAGTGACATGATATATGCGGAGTAAGGAGGATTTCTGTCATGTTTTATCAATTAAATTTTTTCCAACCTGTTCACCTGAAGTAGCAACTATATATCTACATTTTACAAGTATTTTAAAAGTTCTAATTATTGTTTTATTACTGAATCAAAATATGGTTCAAGATCACGTTTTGAACTCTAGACTTAACCACAAGAGCGAACTTCAGTAACTCTGGTGGAAAAATCATATATAGTACCAAGGACCTTTTACGGCCGCTGGGTATACAAGAAAACACCTGATTTTGGTTCCTCGTGTGAGTACCATGGTTGCTTTCGTCAGGTTGTAAATGTAAAGAAAATAATGAGAGACCGTTACGTTGCACCGAACACAAGGCTGACTTGTACAAAAGACCTCTCACACTGCAGGCTTCAGGCATACTAATAGCGTCCACACCTCTCCTCTCGCACCGACAACACCAACTGAACTTTGAATGAGCTCTTGTGGTTGTAAAAAAATCCCTACTTATGCCATAAGATGAGTGAGCCATTAAAATACTTACGTCATAGTATAAAGCGATACGTTTCCACATCTGCGCGTCGGGGTAAACAATTCAGAACTGCAAACGTTTCAGAATCCAGCCTGGCCCTCCCGTCTACGTAACATTACTATACTAATGTAACATGACTGCTGGCTTCACCCACACACCAGTGAGAAATTGTATTATCATCTCATAAAAGTTACAATATAGTCTCAGTAACACGGTGACGTTATTTTTGATGCACTCTTCGGAAACAACAGTTTAAACCCTGAGTACGATGGCATTAACCCTTTGAGTACAATGGCATTAACCCTTTGAGTACGGTAGATTTTATTCCTTGAACAATATGAGTGCCAGTTAAATACACTTTCACCACACAATACCTAAGTCCACCCCACACACACACACACACACACACACACACACACACACACACACACACATATATAACTACTGATTACAAAGCTTTCCCCACTTTACACACACACACACACAACATCTGAGAGAGAGAGAGAGAGAGAGAGAGAGAGAGGAGAGAGAGAGAGAGAGAGAGAGAGAGAGAGAGAGAGAGAGAGAGAGAGAGATTGTAGTATAGCTCACACCAATGCACTCATCAGAAGGGAAGGGGGAGAGGGAGGGGGGGACAGAAGTAATCATGGAGGCTCTGAGATGTAACGATTTACTACCCTTCGTCCTACCACAGTTATAGCTTCCTTGTTATTAGGAGATGTTTGTGGGATGGATTTTATACTGAAGGAGTTATACTGAAGGAATTATACTGAAGGAGTTATAGGATGGATAATGGGTTTTGGTCCTTATGTTAATGGGATTTAGGGGGATAAGGGGTGGTGATGATGATGATGATGATGATGATGATGATGATGATGATGATGGTGGTGATGATGATGATGATGATGATGGTGGTGGATGATGATGATGATGATGATGATGATGATGATGATGATGGTGGATGATGATGATGATGATGATGGTGGTGATGATGATGATGATGATGATGGTGCTGGTGGTGGTGGTGGTGGTGCTGGTGGTGGTGGTGATGATGATGATGATGATGATGAGTGATGATGGTGGTGGTGATGATGGTGATGATGATGATGATGATGATGATGGTGGTGGTGGTGGTGGTGGTGGTGGTGGTGGTGGTGGTGGTGGTGGTGATGGTGGTGGTGGTTGCTGGTGATGATGGTGTGTGGTGGGTTGGTGGTGGGTGGTGTGATGATGGTGGTGGTGATGATGATGGGGTGGTGGTTGGTGGTGGTGATGGTGGTGGTGATGATGATGTGACAATGATGATGGTGGTGGGTGGGTGGGGTGGTGGTGGTGGTGGTGGTGGTGGTGGTGTGGTGGTGGTGATGATGATGGTGATGATGATGAGTGATGACGATATCTGAGACAGTCTCACTTATCGACTTGACTTATCAACCTAATTTCACTATCTATCTAACTCATTATGGGGCAAGATCGAGCAGGGCGGTGATGGTGGTTTTGGTGATGGTGGTGGTGGTGGTGGTGATAGGATTGGCGGTGCCTGTAGCGGTGGTGGTGGTTGTCGCGGTGGTGGTGGTGGTGGTAGGGTGGTGGTGGTAGAGGTGGCAGTGGCTGTAGCGGTGGTGGTGGTGGGTGGCATGGCTGTAGCGGTGGTGGTGGTGAGTGGCGATTGGTGGTGGTGGGTGATGGCGGTGGTGGTGGTGATAGCGGTGGTGGTGGTGTGGGGGTGGGTGGTGGTGGGAGTTGGTGGCTGTGGTGATGAGGGGTGGGTGGTGTGGGGTGGTGGTGGTGATGGGGTGGTGGTGGTGGTGGGGTGGTGGCGGTGGTGGTGGTGGTGGTGGTGGGGGTGGTGGGTGGTGAGTGGGGTTGTTGGTGGTGGTGGGGTGGTGGTGGTGGTGATGTGGGGTGGTGGGGTGTTGTGGGGTGGTGTGATAGCGGTGGGTGGTGGTGGGGTGGGTGGTAGTGGTGGGGTTGGTGGTGGTGGGGGTTGGTTGGCTGTTGGTGGAGTTTGGTAGTGGTGGGGTGGTGGTGGTGTGGTGGCTGTGGTGGTGGGGTGGTGGTGGTGGAGTTGGTGGCTGTGGTGATAGAGGGTGGTGGGAGGTAGGTGGGGTGGTGGCTGGTGATGGGGGTTGGTGGGGGGTTGGTGGTGGTGGGTGGGGTGGCGGTGGTGATGGGTGTGGTGGTGGTGGTGGGGTGGTGACTGTGTGTGATAGGGTGGTGTGGTGGTGGTGGGGTGGTGGCTGTGGTGATGGGGGTGGTGGTGGTGGTGGTGGGGTGTGGTGATAGGGGTGGTGTGGTGGGGTGGCGGTGGCTGTGGCGGTGGTGGTGGTGATGTGGTGGTGGTGATGGGTGGTGGTGGTGGTGGGGGTGGTGGCTGTGGTGGGGGGTGGTGGTGGTGGTGGGGTGGTGGCTGTGGTGGGGGTGGTGTGGTGGTGGGGTGGCTGTGGCTGTGGCGGTGGTGGTGTGGCGAGTGGTTGAGGTGGGGTGGGGTGGTGAGTGGGGTTGGTGGTGGTATGGTGGGTGGCTGTGGTGGGGTGGTGGGTGGTGGGGTGGCCGGTGGCAGTGGTGGTGGCGGTGATTTTGGTGGGGTGGTGGTGGTTGAGTGGTGGCTGTGGTGGGGGTTGGTGGTGGTGGGGGTGGTGGTTGTGGTGGGGTTGGTGGTGGTGGGGGTGCAAAGCTGCAGTGGTGGTGGTGAAGGTGGTGGTGGTGAGGTGGTATGGGTGGCTGTGGCGGTGGGGGTGGTGGTGGTGGGGTTGCAGTGGTGTGGTTGGTGGGGTGGTGTGGTGGTGGTGGTGATGGTGGCGGTGGTGGAGATGGTGGTGTGGTGGTGGGGTGTTGGCTGTGGTTGATGGGGTTGATGGGTGGTGGTGTGGCGGTGGCTGTGGGTGGTGGTGGTGATAGCGGTGGTGGTGTGGGTGGTGGCTGTGGTGATAGGGTGGTGGTGGTGGTAGAGGGGTAGCTGTGATAGGGGTGGTGGTGGTGAGCAGTGGTGGTGGTGGTAGAGGTGGCAGTGGTGGCGTGGTGGTGGTGATCAAGGGTGGTGGTGGGGTGGGGTGGTGTCTGTGGTGGGGGTGGTGGTGGTGACGGTGGTGGTGGTGGTAGGGTGGTGGTGGTGATGGCAGTGGTGGTGGTGGTGGCGGTGGCGGTGGCTGTAGCGGTGGTGGTGATAGTGGGTGGTGGTGGTGGTGGTGGAGGTGGTGGTGGTGGTGGGGTGGTGGTGGTGGTGGGGGTGGTGGCTGGTGGTGTGTGGCAGTGGTGGTGGTGGTGATGGGGTGGTTGGTGGTGGTGGTAGTGGTGGGGTGGGTGATGGTGGTGGTGGTGGTGGTGATGGCGGTGGTGGGTGGTGGTGGTGGGGGTGGTTGTGTGTTGGGGGGTGGTGGTGGTGGTGATGGCGGTTGGTGGTGGGGGTGGGTGGGGTGGTGTGGTGGTGGTTGAGGTGGTGGCTGTGGTGGGGAGTTGGTGGTGGTGGGTGGTGGCGGTGGGTTGGTGGTGTGGGGTGGTGGGTGGTGGGTGGGGTGGTGGCTGTGGTGGTGGGGTGGTGGTGGGTGGTGGGATTGGTGGTGGTGGTGTGGTGGGGTGGTGGGGTGTGGTGGTGTGGTGGCTGTGTGGTGAGTGGGGGAGTTGGTGGGTGGTTGATTGGGTGGTGGTGGTTGGTGGGGTGGCGGCTGGTGGTGGGTGGTGGTGGTGGTGGTTGGTGGGGTGATAGGGTGGTGGGTGGAGGATGCGGTGGTGGTGGTGTGGTGGGGTGGTTGGCTGTGGTGAGTTGGTGGCGGCAGTGGTGGTGGTGGTGGTGGGGTGGTGGTGGTGGTGATGGCGGTGGTGGTGGTGGTGGGGTGGCAGTGGTGGTGGGGTGGTGGCTGTGGTGTGGGGATTGTGGGGTGGTGGTGGGGTGTGGCGGCTGTGGCGGTGGTGGTGGGTGTGTGGTGGTGTGGGGATGGTGGCTGTGGTGATGGGGCGGTGGTGTGGTGTGGTGGAGTGGCAGTGGTGTTGCAGGGTGGTGTGGTGTGGTGGTGGTGCGGTGGGGTGGTGGCTGTGGTGGTGTGGGGTTGGTGGTGTGGTGGGGGGTGGTTGCAGTGGTGTGGCGGTGGTGGTGTGGCGGTGGTGGTGGTGGCAGTGGGAGGTGTGGCAGTGGTGGTGGTGTGGTGATATGGTGGTGGTGGGAGGTGGTGATGGCGGTGGTGGTGATGTGGTGGTGGTGGTGGTGGGGTGGTGGTGGTGGTGATGGCGGTGGTGGTGGTGGTGGTTGTGGTGGAGTGGGGTGTTGATTGGTGGTGGAGGTGGAGTGTGATTGAGGTGTGGTGGTGGTGGGGTGGTGGTGGTGATGGCGGTGGTGGTGGTGGTGGTGGGGTGGAGTGGCTGTGTGGGTGGTGTTGATGGGGATTGGTGGTGGTGTGGTGATGGCGGTGGTGTGGTGTGGGGTGGTGGGTGGTGTGGGAGTGGTGGCTGTGGTGATGGCAGGGTGGTGAGGTGTGGTGGAGTGGGGGTGAAATTGTGTGGTGATGGGGAGTTGGTGGTGGTGGTGATGTGGTGGTGGGGTGAATTGGTGGGGGTGGTGGTGTGGTGGGGTAGGGGGTGGTGGTGGTGGTGGGCCAGGGTGGCGGTGAAACATGTGGTGGTCAGATTGTTGGTGGCGGTGGTGTGGTGGGGTGGTGTGGGGAATTGGCCCAGTGGAAACTGTGTGAGTCGGGGTGAGATTCGATTGATGGGGATTGAATTGATTAGTTAATTGATGGCGATTGGTGTGGTGTGATTGAGGTAGAGATTGAAGTTAATTGGTGATGGCGGTGGTGAATTGGTGGGAATTGGTGGGGTGGCGTGGCTGTGGCGGTGGTGGTGTTCGATGGGGAATTGGTGGTGGTGATGGCGGTGGTGGTGGTGGTGGTAGAATTGGCCAGTGCTGTAAGCGGTGGAGTGTTGATAGGGGTGGTGATGGAGTGAGTGATGGCAGTGGTGAAAGTTGGTGTGGGAATTAGGTGGTGGTGGTGGTGGGGGTGGTGGCTGTGGTGATGGCGGTGGTGGTGGTGATGGGGATTGGTGGCTGTGGTGATGATGGCAGTGGTGGTGGTGGTGGTGGGGTGGTGGCTGTGGTGATGGGGTGGTGGTGGTGGTTGATGGCCCGGTGGTGGGGTGGTGGTGGGGGTGGGGTGTGGTGAGGTGGGGTGGGTGGCTGTGGTGGAAGTGGCAGAGGTGGTGGTGGTGGTGATGGCGGTGGTGGTGGGTGGTGGGCGGGGTGGTGAAACAGTGGTGGTGATGGGGAGTTGAGGGTGGTGGTGGTGATGTGGTGGTGTGGTGGTGGTGGGGTGGTGGGGTGAGGGTGGTAGAGGTGAGGTGGCGCTGTGGTGATGGGGGTGTGGTGTGGTGGTGGGCGTGTGAGGTGGTGTGAGGTGGTGGTGGGGAGGTGGTGGTGGTGGTGGTGGGGTGGTGGCTGTGGTGATGGGGGTGGTGGTGGTGGTGATGGCCGGTGTGGTGGTGTGGTGGTGGGGGTGGCAGTGGTGGTGGTGGTGGGTGGGGTGTGGTGGTGGTGACGGCGGTGGTGGTGGGATGGCGGTGGGGTGGGGTGGTGGGGGTGGTGGCTGTGGTGTGTGAGGATGGTGGTGTGGTGACAGCGGTGGTGGCTGTGTGGGGTGGTGGCTGTGCTAGTTACAGTGCTCTCCCAAGCAGCGCTAGGGGAGCTGGAGTTATTGGGCCTACCTTGTAAGGACCGTGGTTGTGTGTGTAACGTAGTGAGAATAGGTATGCAGTGGCAGGTCATAGTGTGAGAGCCTGTCTCTGGGAGAGGAACGATGTGGTGTTAGCTGAGGACCTGTAGGAGGAGTCTCCAGGACATGCCAGGATGTGAGTGAGGTGTGTGAGCCAAAGTTTATATGGTTCAGCCAGGCCCAAAAGGGGTACATATGATCCAAGGCTGTCTGCACACAATCTGTTGGGACGGAAGTCAGGGATTGTGCTCTTAGAAGTGGCCGGTTGTCATCACGTTGTGCAGCAGGCAATACATGT
>NW_024722501.1:0-14515 GCF_018991925.1 Homarus americanus | reverse complement strand
TCAGTAACCCCGTTCGGTGCATATTGCTGTCAAGAACAAACTGGCCCTAATCTGTATGAGTTCATGCCTGGGCGTAGCACAGACAGCACTTGCAAGAATATCTTGTTGTTCACTCAAAAGATTAACACAAACAGCCTTCCGGGACCTTAAATCAGCGCTTTCGTGAGCTAATAGAATGACTTATCTTGACATCCAGCTGTTTTGGTATCCGTTAACCTCTGGCATGGATAAAGGGTTATCTGTCCCATGGTATGCCGGTGTTCTGTTGGGGGAATCAAAAGTGCCGAATGAGGATGTTTGAGCTTGGCACGCCTCAGGGGAGGTGTTAAGTCTATGCTCTTTAATATACTGATCTACCAGCTTATTGCTACAGCATTCAGTTCAAATAAACTGAGGCTGTAATATGCTATGCTGGTCATTATGCAGTATGACACTGAACCAAAACAAGCTCAGGCTCAGTCTTGCTGATCTTATTTGCTCAGAGGACTGTGGAGATGTGTATATATTATCTGTTGACAAGACGAGGTCCTCAGTCACCAATCCGCCTAACCTCACTGCCCCTCTTGACTTCAACAACTGTGCCACTTGAGACTTCTTGGCTCCTACTCAAATATCTTGATTTGTGAATGATGCAAACTTTGTCAGCAGCATGACGTGCCAAACCTAATGCAGCGCATTAAACCCTCAAAACCCTTGTTGGCAAGGGCTGTGGAATGCTGTCACCTATGCTCATGCTTTTTCACAACCCCTTCATTTGTGCTCTGTAATTGACTATCATGCTCTCCATCTTGTGGCTATTATAACAACTCAACAATAGCCAGAAGTAGTGCAAATGAAACCATCGCATCGTCTAGGATGCCCCAAATCAACCCAGTGTAAGCACTGGGAAAACTCAGATACCCTCCCCTATCGAGGAGGATAGCTCTACTTAATGTCTCCATGTTTGTGTCAAAGTTTTTGAAGAACAATAATTCCCCCAGATACAGCTCAAACTGAGGTTGATGTTTATATAAATAATCCCGACTACTCGTTGCTTCATAAAGACTCTCTCTGGGGCGCATCATGAAGTGTTGCGAATCTCTTGAGCCTGAATGCAATCACCCCAGACCGAATCCGTAATGCCATTCTCGTAACTTGGATACCATCAGTTCCTATTAATTTACATTCCATGTTGGTAGTAATGATAAACACCGATGTGATGAGATGCTGTTACTAAAGCTATTAACAGACACATAGAGTATTAAGTAGTCAATTTTGTGCTTTACTGTTCTATGCAGACAACACAAATTAGAACAGGCACATGCAATTGTAATATATAAAGAAAAAAGAGATGATAGTGTCAAACAAGCAAAGGCTGAACAACTGGGCCAGCACAACACAAACTGAACTAACTACCATCTACTTGTACAGACTACAATGCAAAAATGATGGGGTGATATTCTGACTCTCAAGTTGTATATATATTAAAAGAAATGCGTGTAACACTAATGAGCCTTTGTCGCATCAATTTGTGCGGGTTAAATCCCGTAACAGTTAGGTATCATGATCTCGATAACAGTGAACTGGCTAATAGGGCATGTAAGAAAATGTTGACCGAGACCTTGGCCTGTCCAATGCTGTGGCAAAACATTCCAAAAGTCAGACTCATGAACGCTCTGATCTAGAAGAGCTGAGAAATGCAGAAAAGACCTAGCAGTTGCAGCGTAATTATACTCACAATAAAATTTTGACGATAGGTGCCGTACTTATGGCCAGTATAAGGCAGAACAGACAATGGGATGTAATCGTTGCTAAATTAGGTAGATACAGACACATCTGAGTTAAGCGCCTATTACCCATACCGGAACCTCAGCATGTAAACTTTGCCATTAAACCATGGCATACACTTGATTTCTATATTATTGAATGTGACCTGCTCAAAGACTTACAGAGCCACCTGGTTTATTGTATCATGAACTTTGAAATCACCATGAATCGAGGGGTGGCAGGGGACATTCTTGTTATTTATCGATTTGCTCCTTACACTGATTAATCTTCAATAGAATGCTGAAATTAAATATATATGATCCACTGTCTTGCATGGCAGCGAACAGTGACATCACCCACATGACTCAAGCCTATATATCTGTCCAATGGGCCGATGTATTTCTTTGTGTACGAACCTCTGTTCTGCATGGAAGTTAGATAGTGAAATCCTTACATGTCTTTGTGGGTGTTTAAATCCTTGAGAAAATACTGCTTAGAGTACTTATATCCTAGCATTAATGTGATTTACAGCATCTTGTAATCTATTGATCTTGTTGCTTGCTCATATTCATGTTTCGAGTACATCTCATCTTGGTAAACTTTGGATCGAGTAGTGCATGTTTTATGCTTGTCTACTTGCAACAAATTCATCGTAAGTTCTTTCTAATTACAGTTTAAGGTTTTTGATGACCCAAATTGTATTCAACGGTGTCTTTGTTAGATGGGTTTGGCGAGGGCATCAACTCTGTCATGTTTGGGCCTATGTGAAAGGGGATCCACGAGTTTGACACGGCTTTGGTCAGCAAGGTACGCATATTTGTGTCTGGCTTCAGAGACAAGAGCGTGACAAGTTGAGTTGAGGTGTCAAGGGCAAGTAGTGAGGATGGAGAGTCGGTGATGATGAGGTTATCAGTGACAGTGGTTTCAATGATTTTAATAGCTTGTGAGTGACAGCAAAATTTTTGGAGGTGGATGCCATTTGTTATTCTAACTCTCTTTCAATTATATTACTGTCAGGTTAGTCACAACAATGCACTTCAGCCCTCACAGGCGTTATTGAGATCCATCAGTGTAGATGGTCTGTGTGATGTTCTCATCAGTCTGTAGAGTGAGTATGTGTTCAGAGCTCTATTTTGGCAGTGTGTTGGAGATAAATACTTTGTATAATTAATTTTTGAGGGATATGTGTTTGTGGTGTTGATATCGAAGGAACTGTCCGCCAGGGTGTGGCGCTGTTGTGTCTCAACTTTGTTAGTGGTCTAGTCAACATTTCATATGTGTAGCTGTAGTTTGGATCATTTAGACTCTGGCCATGGTTCATACATTCTAGCAATTTTTATTGAAACAATGTTATCAGGATGTATATGTCTTCAGGGCTATTATCAGTGCAAGCCTGTATGTGTCTGGTGTGTAGGTGGTTTGATGGGATGATGATGCAGCCTCTGTAACTCTCGCTTTACGAGGAAGAATTACCTGCTGGATGACTTCTTTATAATCATTGGTGTGGGTGTAAAGATATATGTTCCTTTTTGCTGTTGGTGGCATTAAAAGACATGGCTGTCCTGCTTGGATTTGAACACGCTGGCACCTTGTTTGGATCCCAGTGTTGCTGTCAGAAGTTCAGTTTTCTTCTTTTTTATCTTTTTCAGTTTTCCCGACAGTTGTTGGTACTTCGCTTTTAGGTCTTCCTGAGTGGTGGATCTGTGCACAATCACAATCTTAAGAAAACAGAGTAACCTTTCTTGTGTCCAATATTGTTTTCTATTGCTTCCAGGCACTCATGCCTGCTGCCCTCCATTTTCCACTAGGATTGGTTCAAGTTTTACAGAGTCTACTTTATATTTCTCTGAACTGTCGAGCTGAAGAACAGATGCTATGTTCTTTGTTCGTTCTTAGTGGGCGTTAGTCGTGTCATGGACACGCTGGTAATTTTGTATAAATCTTGGCATAGGACGTCGTTTTATGATTGCCTCACAACTCTAGTCATGTATAAAGAATTTCAATCTTT
Organism: Homarus americanus; assembly: GCF_018991925.1. NCBI lineage: Eukaryota > Metazoa > Arthropoda > Malacostraca > Decapoda > Nephropidae > Homarus > Homarus americanus. The sequence goes on along the minus strand of NW_024722501.1, from coordinate 10,761 downwards.
GTTTGAAATAACAGCAAAATGTTTCATCGGTTTTTCATTCACATCACCAAGACTGATCTTAATGATCTTATGAATTCACGGTCCAATTTATCACTCAAGAGGCCCAGTCCACACACTTTTTTACAGATATGCAACACGATAATTATAGTTTAGTTTAACAAGTTTATTTGACAAAGCTTGGAGTACAGTTTGTTTATTCTGATAATTCAGTCAGGCCTTGACAATAAGACTGGTATCATTTCTCACTACCATGCACGCAGGTTTTATACACAAGGAATAGGTCTATCATTGTAGTATACCTATATATAGTCAGATTCATGTGGGTTGATGTCGTGTTCACTGCCATGCAGGGCAGAGCTTATCACAAGGAATACATCATTATTCATTAACAGTATATATAGATTGATCATGTGGGTGATATCTTTGTTCACTGCCATGGGACAGAGGTCGTACACAGAATATACATCATATTCATTGGCAGTATATATATATATATATATACATATATATATATATATATATATATATATATATATATATATATATATATATATATACTATATACAAAGGAAAAACTAAAGTTCCGCTTTCATTAGTATTAGACAGTCTGTACTCACCCTGAAGATGTGAATTAAGGCCTTCAACTTATCTAAATCCGCACCTACGATTTGCCCATATATATCCATATATATATATATATATATATATATATATTATATATATATATATATATATATATATATATGAGTATGTTTAATCTTTTTGTTTTATTTCCCCCTTGAGAATTTTCAATATCCTCGTGGCCTCCTTCATTTCTCCCAGAACAGACAACAGACAAGTGATAAAATTTAAAAAGAATGATAAAGGACAGATAAATAGGACAAAGGTTAGAATGTCCACACACATTCACACCATAACCATGCACTCTACATAGCCCACATTCAGTCACACAACATACAGGTAATTCACGCTAGCTAGCAAGCTGATTGTCTTCCTATGAGGCGCCTCTGCTTGAATACCCAACTTGGAGAGTGAGAAGAATAGTGAGTCATGCCAATTTAGCACTAAAAATGGTGGGATTATATAATGAGGCTATGGAACAACAATGGCACCAAATAAATAAAGAAATAATTAATAAAGAGGGTGTACAAATATTTTGCCACGTAAGCGCGACCACTGAATTATGAAACAAAAATAACAATTACGGAATTATGTATGTAGTCAAGCTCAAACACAATATGGTTCAGAGACAGTACCTCCACTGCACCGTTGTTGATATCCGGGCCAGACTAGGATCATTCGGTCCTATCACCACTTGCAGAGGATGACACGGACACGTAGAACCAGTCAGTTCAGTAGCTCGGTCCAGCGCCTGTCCACAGACGAGGACGGACCTGTGAAATCTTAAATAATCCGTAAAAAAAAAAAAATACGCAGAGATGTAAATATTTAAATTGTATTGTCGTTATGGTTAAGAAAATATAAACAAAGAATAAAAATTCTCTTCTTCAGGTCAAAATAAATGTTAAGTTTGTTTAATTCAGATTGTCCAACATTATTTGAAATATAATATATCAGCTCGCCGTGCCTCCCTAAATTCTTGCCGTGGTTGAGAACCACTGCGTTGAAGTCATAGGTGATGTCAGTGTTCACTGCCATGCAGGACAGTGGTTCATATATATTGGACATCATATTCTAATTGAAGACTAATCGGTTAATAGGCTAGTAAATTTTGGATAAACAGCAAGAATCTCAGCTCCCCTGATTCAACGTAGTAATTACAAAGTTCATGATACAATAAGTAGGTGGCCTGAAGTCTTTTGTCACATTCAATAATATTAGTGACCAGTCAGCCTGCTCACTCTACACTAATTAATATTATCACACATGACACAGAGTGTTAGAAGGACTGGAGGGGATAGGAGGAAAGAGAAAGGAAGGTGGTTGTGGAGGGTGAGGCAGAGAGAGAGAGGTGGCGGTGTCAGATTTGACACAGAGGTTCTTATCTGCTACAGCCATGCAGGGCAGTAGTTCATACACAAAGGTTAATAGTATGAGGCATATTCATGAGTGCTATCACAATAGGTTGTGTCATAGGAAGGAAGATCAGCTAAAACTAATGGCCCTCCTTTTTGTAGATTTTAGGTGTATATAAACGAAAATAATTTCAGCCATTTTGCAACCTTTGCTGAGTAAATTTTAGTGAGAATTTATCGAAAATCTAACGTTGCTTTATTTGTGCACAATTAAACAAGTGAACAGCCTTTCAGCTTCATTCTTGGCAGCCTTCTTAATATTTTTCTGTTTCCGATTCTGATGCATTTATAAGTTGATAGTATTTGCGATGGCTGTCGTGTTAAGACGAGAACCAAAAATCAACCATCTCAGTCACTATCTTTGGTTGCTGGAGAGAGGCTCCTGAAGTCAGGTTGCCTACATTGAGATGCTTTGGAACAGTTATTTTTAATCAGGACAAAATCAGTGAAAATCAAACTTACAAACAAAGACATATGAGTGATATGACCAAAGCTGTCTTGGCACAGTTAGCACTTTGGCTAACGCTCAGTTCAAGCCTCCAGTCATAACAAGTCAGAAGAAGGATTAGTAGAGACTGCTAGCCAGATGGGAAAAGGTAAGAGATATTCTCTTGGGGAAGAGAAAATCTATGAAGTTAAGGACAGCTTGTTGCCAACTGGACCAGTTATTTGACATATTTGCTTGGGTGCCCAATTGTTCTCTGTCCTGAGTTTTGGATGTGATCGTGACTGTAAATCCGACACATCTCCTGTGTTTGGCGTGAACTGAAGTCCTGATCGAACTGGCATTTGTCAAAGTTCAAAGAGGATCAAATGTTTAACTGAAGTGCTCAGTGCAAGGAATGCCTGGGCACCGATGATGTTTATGGTGATAGATCATAACAAAGTAAGGGAGCCAGAGAAACTTGTCAGTAACCTAGAGGGTTTGATAAGGATAGAGAAATGGAATCAATTGTTTGTTCTTTGATGGGAGAGGATGACACTAAAGTGTCTGATTGTTGAGATTCTGGCAAGTTGTTCCCTGCCATGGTGAAGGGGAACACTACTCCTGCTGCAGTGACCCAGGAGGGAAGTATTTGTGGCATTTCACTCCAGAGAAAGATGACATCAGAAACCAGCTGAGATAGTGGCAGATAACATTGTGAACTGGCTCAGAGAGAGAATGAACCAGACCCTGCAGGCAATTGGAGGGACAGCATCAACACGAACACAGGGGTGGCAAGGGGGTCATACAGTGGATAGAGCGGAAGATTGGGAGGAAGCTGGTCTGATTGTTTGTGACCTCCACACCAACGAGTTGCCACTCAGACATCTGATCCAGAGCTGGATGGCAAGACTTTTCAAACAACAGATGGTCTGGTCCTCTTGGCAAGATGGGACTTCACTGAGTTAGAAATAAATGAGCTTTGAAAAATCACAGTTGGCCTCCACTCGTTGAGCTTGCACATACTGTCATTGACGACCTGAGTACTGACCAGTACTGGTTACATGATTTGCAGTGCCATCAAAACTGGGTCATGCCTGATAGACTTGCTTACCTGCAGATAGGTCCAGTCTCACATTCTAGGTGGCCATCGTCTGCTCAGGTTCTGCAGAATTTGGCTCATCATAAACTGAAAGGGAACCAGCTTCACAACCTGAGACTTATTTTCCAATTCATCGTGAGTGTCTACTTGCTAAATTGGTTCAACACCAAGGTCAAGTCATCGTTCTCCGAAGGTGCATGTTTCCAGCTTGAGCTCCTGAGGAGTCAGCCAAGGAAGGTTGTTCAGATTGTGGAGCAGACTGTGAGGAGATTCCTGGTATGCTCATCCTGAGGCAGTTCTGCAGACAATGCTCTGCAGTAAGGATGAGGAGGAGAGAAGAGTGGCAGTCAAAGATCTTGGATATGAGACTTATGAGAGGATCTGGGCATGACGAATCAGTTGGTGACGATTCCTTCAGGGTCAGGAAGACTCCTGAAGTCAATCTAAGTGCAAGACCTCACTGATCTCCATAGATCTGGATAACATCCAGGCTGGCAGTGAGCCCCCTTACCTGCAGCCTCACCAATGTTCAAGTCAGAGCTTCTGGACAACCCCATGCATGTCCTGCCTGGCCCTCGCACACCCAGAGTATAGAGCGTTGTGTGCAGCAAGTGAGCGAGGCCAGCAGTCACGTGTACAGCCAGGAGAGGAGGAAGGCTACATCCGAGCTCAGGTGGTCAGCAGAGGTGATGAGTAGAAACATAGCAGGAGGACATGTTCTCTATGGTGCAAACACCGGGTCTAGTAGTAAAACCGGTTTTTATTTGATGATTTCGTTTTCAAAGGAATATTAAATTTAATAAATGTGTCAAGATCATTCGTTTCACTATTCTGATCATTTTCATCCTAATAAATTAACCTGATACATTTACTTTACTTTAAATAAGCTATTTAGTGGTGTTGGTAAAAGGGTGGGAATACTGAATTTTCATAAGATTTCAAGTTAAAATTTACCTAGCAAACAACAAAACTTTTCAAATCTGAAGATATCACATGATTCTGCACATAGAACTACATCATTAATACCATGGGCCGATTTTTCCAAACTCAAAAAAAAATTTCGCCTCCGTATGACACACCCTACTCCCCAGGTACACCTGACACTCCCAGGCACACCTCAGACACTACCAGGCACACCTCTGACACCCAGGTACACCGGACACTGCCAGGTACACCCCTGACACCATGTACACCTCCGACACTCCCAGGTACACCTCTGTCACCCCAGGTACTCCACTGACCTCCCTGGTACCCCCCTGACACTCCCAGGCACACCCTCTGACACTCCCAGGTACACCTTGACACTCCCAGGTACACCTCAGACACCCCAGGTACACACCAGATACTCCCAGTTACACCCCAGACACTCCCAGGTACACCTCCGACACTCCCAGGTACACCTCTGACACTCCCTGGTACACCTCTGACACTCCCAGGTACACCTCTGACACTCCCAGGTACACCTCTGACACTCACAGGTACACCTCTAACACTCCCATGTACTCCACTGACATTCCCTGGTACACCTCTGACACTCCCAGGTACACGTCCGACACTCCCAGATACACCTCTGACCTCCCAGGTACACCTCTGACACTCCCAGGTACACCTCAGACACTGCCAGGTACACCCCAGGACACTGCCAGGTACACCTCAGACCAGGTGTACCTACGACACTCCCAGGTACACTTCTACACTCCCAGGTAAACCTCCGACACCCCAGGTACACCTCTGACACTCCCAGGTACACCTCCGACACTCTGCACCACCCTGACTCTGCCAGGTACACCCCAGACACTCCCAGGTACACCTCTCACTCCCCAGGTACACCTCCGACACTCCCAGGTACACCTCTGACACTCCCTGGTACACCTCCGATTCCTCCCAGGTACACCTTGAGACTCCCAGGTACTTCACTGACACTCCTGGTATACCCTCGATACTCCCAGAACACCCCAGACACTCCCAGGTACACCTCAGACACTTCTAGGTACACCCTCACACTCGTAGGTACACCTCTCACACTCACAGGTACACCTCAGACACTCCCAGTACCTCAGACACTCCCAGGTACCTCAGACACTCCCAGGCACACCTCTGACACTCCCAGGTACACCGTGACACTGCCAGGTACACCTGACCTCCATGTACACCTCCGACACTCCCAGGCACACCTCTGACACTCCCAGGTACTTCACTGACACTCCTGGTACACCCCTGACACTCCCAGGTACCTCTGACACTCCGAGGTACACCTCTGACACTCCCAGGTACACCTCAGACACTCCCAGGTCCACCCCATCCCCAGGTACACCCAGGACACTCCCAAGTACCTCCGACACTCCCAGATGCACCTCTGACACTACCCTGGTACACCTCTGACACTCCCAGGTACACCCTGACACTCCCAGGTACACCTCTAACACTCCCAGGATCACCTCTGACACTCCTAGGTGCTCACTGACATTCCTGGTACACCTCTGACACTCCCAGGTACGTCCGACTCTCCCAGATACACCTCTGACACTTCCAGGTACACCTGACACTCCCAGATTTTTGCAACTCTCCAAGTACACCCAGACACTCCCAGGTACACTTCTCACACTTCCAGGTACACCTCCGACATTCCCAGGTACACCTCTGACTCCCAGGTACACCTCTGATGCTCCCAGGTACACCTCTGTCACTCCCAGGTAAACCTTTGACTCTCCCAGGTACTCACTGACATTCCCTGGTACACCTCTGACACTCCCAGGCACACCGCTGACACTGCCAGTACCACCTCCATGCTCCAGGTACACCTCCGACACTCCCACATACACTTCCTACACTCCCAGGTACACCTCCGACACTCCCAGGTACCTCTGACACTCCCAGGTACACCTCTGACACTCCAGGTACACCTCTGACTCCCAGGTACACCTCTGACACTCCCAAGTGCTCCACTGACATTCCCTGGTACATCTCTGACACTCCCAGTTACACCTCTGACACTGCCTGGTACCTCTGACACTCCCAGGTACACCACTGATTTTCCCAGGTACACCTCTGACCTCCCAGGTACACCTCTGGCACTCCCAGTTACACCTCTGACCTCCCAGGAACACCTCTGACACTCCCAGGTACTCCACTGACATTCCCTGGTACACCTCTGACACTCCAAAGATACACCTCTGACACTCCAGGTACATCTCTGACACTCCCAGGTACCTCTGACACTGCCAGGTACACCTCCTGACACTCCAGGTACTCCTATGACACTCCCAGGTACACCTCCTGACACTCCAAGTACACCGCGAACACTGCCAGGTACCTCAGACACTGCCAGGTACACTCAGACAATGCCAGGTACACCTCAGACACCCCCAGGTACACCTCAGACACTCTAAGGTGCACCTCTGATACTCCCAAGTGCACATCTGACACTCCCAGGCACACCTCTGACCTCCCAGGTACACCTCCGACACTCCCAGGTACACCTCCGACACTCTCAGGTGCCTTCTTACCTCCCAGGTACACCTCCGACATTCAAAGTACACCTCCGACACTCCCAGGTACACCACCGATACTTCCAGGTACACCTCCGATACTCCCAGGTACACCTCTGACACTCCCAGGTGCTCTCCTGACACTCCTGATCACCTCTGAGACCCCCAGGTACACCTCTGACACTCCCTGGTACACCTCCGATATTCCCAGGTACACCTCCAGTATTCCCAGGTACCTCCGATACTCCCAGGTAAACCTTGAGACTCCCAGTTACTTCACTGACACTCCTGGTACCTCTGACATTCCCAGGTACACCTCTGACACTCACAGGTACACCTCTGTGCTGCCAGGCACCTCTGACACTCCCAGGTCCGCCTCCGACACTCCCAGGTACAACTCCGACACTCCCAGGTACACCTCTGACACTCCCAGGTACACCACTGACCTCCTGGGATACCTCTGCTCCCAGGTACACCCCAACACTCCCAGGTACCTTTGATGCTCCCAAGTACCTCTGACCTCCCAGGTACACCTCTGACACTCCCAGGTACCTCACCCAGCATTCCCTGGTACCTCTGACACTCCCAGGTACACGTCCGCACTCCCGATACACCTCTGACCTCCCAGGTACATCTCTGACACTCCCAGGTACCCCTCTAACACTGCCAGGTACACCTCTGACACTCCCAGGTACTCCTACCCACTCCCAGGTACACCTCCGACATCCAGGTACACCTCTGCACTCCCAGGTACCTCCGATATTCAGAGTACACCTCGACTCTCCAGGTACACCTTTGACTCCCAGGTACTCCCCCAGCACTCCTGGTACCTCCGACGCTCCCAGATACACCTCTGACTCCCAGGTGCATCTCTGGCACTCCCAGGTACACCTCTGACACTGCCAGGTACCTCTGACAATCCCATGTACTCTCTTGACACTCCAGGTACACCTCCGACACCTCCAGGTACACCTCTGATACTCCCAGGTACACCTCCGATATTCCCAGGTACACCTCTGATATTCCCAGGTACTTCTGATGCACCCAGGTACACCTTTGAGACTTCCAGGTACTCACTGACACTCCTGGTACACCTCTGACACTCCCAGGTACTCCTCTGACAATCCCAGTTTCACCTCTGAGACTCCCAGGTACACCTCTGACACTCCCTGGTACACCTCGATATTCCCAGGTACACCTCCGATATTCCCAGGTACACCTCCGATCTCCAGTACACCTTTGAGACTCCTGTACTTCACTAACACTCCCTGGTATACCCTGACCTCCCAGGTACACCTCTGACACTCCAGGTCACCTCCGACACTCCCAGGTACAACTCCGACAATCCCAGGTAAACCTCCGATACTCCTGGGTACACATCTGAGCCTCCCAGGTTACATCTGCACTCCTAGGTATTCACTCTGCCTCCTCACCTCTGACACTCCCAGGTACACCTAAGACACTCCTGACCTCTGACCCCAGTACCTCTTCTCCCTGGTTCTCCCAGCCTCCCACACCTCAGACACTCGGTACACCTCAGACTCTCCCAGGTACACCTCTGACACTCCTGGTACACCTCAGACACTTCTGGGTACCTCTCACACTCGCAGGTACACCTCTCCACCTCCCAGGTACTCTGTGTGACTTCCTGGTACTTCTCTGAACACTCCCAGGTACCTCAGACCTCCAGGTACCTCAGACACTCCCAGGTTCACCTCAGACACTCCCAGGCACACCTCCTGACACTCCCAGGTACACCGCTGAGCACTGCCAGGTACACCTCTGACACTCCATGTGCACCTCCGACACTCCCAGGTACACCTCTGAGACTCCCAGGTACTCACTGACCTCCCTGGTACCTGACACTCCCAGGTACCTCTGCCTCCCAGGTACCTCCCAACACTCCCAGGTACACCTCCAGATGCTCAGGTACCCGCAGACACTCCCAGGTACACCTCGGCACTCCCAGGTACCTCTGGCCTCTCCTGGTACACCTCTGACCTCCCAGGTACACTCTTGCTCTCAGGTACACATCTGACTCCCAGGTACCTCTGAGCTCCTAGGTACTCCCAGCATTCTGTGCCTCTGACCTCCCAGGTACACGTCCATTCCAGATACACCTCTCTGACCTCCCAGGTACACCTCTGCCTCCCAGGCTCTGTCCTCCCCAGGTACACCCCAGACACTCCCAGGTACACTTCTCACCCTCCCAGGTACACCTCCGACACTCCCAGGTTCACCTCTGTGCTCCCAGGTTCACCTCTGACCTCCCAGTACACCTCTCTCACTGCCAGGTAAACCTTTGACTCTCCCAGGTACTCACTGACATTCCGCACCTTCTGACCTCCCAGGTACCCACTGCTAGGTACACCGGCTGACTGCCAGGTACACCTCCGACACTCCCAGGTACCTCTGCATCCCATTGCCTTCTCCACCTCCCAGGTACACCTCCAACCTCCAGGTACCTCTCACTCCCAGTACACCTCCTACACTCCAAGGTACACCTCTGACCTCCCAGGTACACCTCTCTCAAACCGTACTCCACTGACATTCCTGGTACATCTCTGACCTCCCAGGTACACCTCTGGCACTGCCTGGTACCTCTCACAATCCCAGGTACTCCTGTGTGCTCCAAGTACACCTCCGACCTCCCATTATACCCCTAACCTCCCAGGTGCACCTCTGACACTCCTGGTACCTCAGACACTTCCTGTTACACCTCTCACACTCGTAGGTACACCTCTCACACTTCCAGGTACTCCTGACACTCCTGGTACTTCTCTGCTTCCAGGTACACCTCAGACACTCCCAGGTACACCTCAGACACTCCCAGGTACCTCAGACCTCCCAGGCACCTCTGGCCTCCCAGGTACACCGCCGACCTGCCAGTACACCTCTGACACTCCATGTACACCTCCACGGCCTCCCAGGCACCTCCTGGCCTCCCAGGTACTCCACTGACACTCCTAATTTGCCTCCCAGGTACACTTCTGACACTCCCAGGTACACCTCTGACACTCCCAGGTACACCTCAGACCTCCCAGGTACCCCAGATCTCCCAGGTACCCCCAGACACTCCCAGGTACACCTCCGACACTCCCAGATGCACCTCTGACACTACCTGGTACACCTCTCAGCCTCCCAGGTACCCGGCTGCTCCCAGGTACACCTCTACCTCCCAGGTTCACCTCTGACACTCCTAGGTGCTCCACTGACATTCCTGGTACACCTCTGACCTCCCAGGTACGTCCGATGCTCCCAGATACCTCTGCACTTCCAGGTACCTCTGACACTCCCAGGTACACCTCTGGCCTCCCAGGTACACCCGAGACTCTCCCAGGTACCTTCTCATACTTCCAGGTACACCTCCGACTTCTCCAGGTACACCTCCGACACTCCCATGCACTTCCTACACTCCCGGTACTCCGGCCTCCCAGGCCTCTGTCCTCCCAGGTACCTCTGACACTCAAGGTACACCTCTGACTCCCAGGTACCTCTGCCTCCCAGTACTCACTGACATTCCTGGTACATCTCCTGACACTCCCAGTTACACCTCTGACACTGCCTGGTACCTCTCCAATCACAGTACTACTGCTGTGCTCCCAGTACACCTCCAGTTACTCCCAGTTACACCCCTGACACTCCCAGGTACCTCCAGCCTCCCAGGTACACCACTGATTTTCCCAGGTACACCAGCAATACCTTAACTAC
>NW_024722500.1:0-8317 GCF_018991925.1 Homarus americanus | reverse complement strand
AGTCGATTTCCGCCACTCATTCTTATGGCCCCCCTGCCGCCGTTAATCGCCCGTAGGCGTTGCCGCCACTCATTCTTATGGCCCCTGCCGCGTTAATCGCCCGTAAGCGTTGCCGCCACTCATTCTTATGGCCCCCTGCCGCCGTTAATCGCCCGTAAAGCGATTGCCGCCACTCATTCTTATGGCCCCCTGCCGCCGTTAATCGCCCGTAAGGCGATTGCCGCCACTCATTCTTAATGCCCCCCTGCCGTTAATCGCCCGTAAGGCGTTGCCGCCTCATTCTTATGGCCCCCTGCGCCGTTAATCGCCCGTAAGGCGTTGCCGCCACTCATTCTTATGGCTCCCTGCGCCGTTAATCGCCCGTAAGCGTTGCCGCCACTCATTCTTATGGCCCCCTGCCGCCGTTAATCGCCCGTAGGCGTTGCCGCCACTCATTCTTATCGCCTCCCTGCGCTAATCACCCGTAAGGCGTTGCGCCACTCATTCTTATGGCCTCCTGCCGCGTTAATCGCCCGTAAGCGTTGCCGACTCATTCTTATGGCCTCCCTGCCGCCGTTAATCGCCCGTAAGGCGTTGCGCCACTCATTCTTATGCCCCCCTGCCGCCGTTAATCGCCCGTAAGGTTGCACTCACTCATTCTTATGGCCCCCTGCGCCGTTAATCGCCCGTAAGGCGTTGCCGCCACTCATTCTTATCGCCTCCCTGCGCCCGTTAATCGCCCGTAAGACGTTGCCGCCACTCATTCTTATGGCCTCTGCCGTTAATCGCCCGTAAGGCGTTGCCGCCACTCATTCTTATGGCCCCCCTGCCGCCGTTAATCGCCCGTAAAGGCGTTGCCGCCACTCATTCTTATCGCCCCAGCCGCCGTTAATCGCCCGTAAGGCGATTGCCGCCACTCATTCTTATCGCCCCCAGCCGCCGTTAATCGCCCGTAGGCGATTGCCGCCACTCATTCTTATGGCCCCCTGCCGCCGTTAATCGCCGTAAGGCGTTGCCGCCACTCATTCTTATGGCCTCCTGCGCGTTAATCGCCCGCCAGGCGATTACCGCCACTCATTCTTATGGCCCCTGCGCCGTTTCGCCGTAAGGCGTTGCCGCCACTCATTCTTATCGCCTCCCTGCCGCCGTTAATCGCCCGTAAGGCGTTGCCGACTCATTCTTATGGCCCCCCTGCCACCGTTAATCGCCCGTAAGGCGTTGCGCCATCATTCTTATGGCCCCCTGCGCCGTTAATCGCCCGTGAGCGATTGCCGCCACTCATTCTTGAGCCCCCTGCGCGTTAATCGCCCGTAAGGCGTTGCGCCACTCATTCTTATGGCCCCCTGCCGCCGTTAATCGCCCGTAGGCGTTGCCGCCACTCATTCTTATGGCCCCCGCCCCGTTAATCGCCCGTAAGGCGATTGCGCCACTCATTCTTATGGTCCCCTTGCGCCCGTTAATCGGCCGTAAGGCGATGCCGCCACTCATTCATTATGGCCCCCTGCGCCGTTAATCGCCCGTAAAGCGTTGCCGCCACTCATTCTTATGGCCTCCCTGCCGCCGTTATCGCCCGTAAGGCGATTTCGCCACTCATTCTTATGGCCCCCCTGCCGCCGTTAATCGCCCGTAAGGCGTTGCGCCACTCATTCTTATGGCCCCCTGCCGCCGTTAATCGCCCGTAAGCGATTGCGCCACTCATTCTTATGGCCCCTGCCGTTAATGCGCCCGTAAGGCGTTGCGCCACTCATTCTTATGGCCCTCCCTGCCGCCGTTAATCGCCCGTAAGGCGTTGCCGCCACTCTTCTTAGCCCCCCTGCGCCCGTTAATCACCCGTAAAGCGTTGCCGCCACTCATTCTTATGGCCCCCTGCGCCGTTAATCGCCCGTAAAGGCGTTGCCGCCACTCATTCTTATGGCCTCCTGCCGTTAATCGCCCGTGAGGCGTTGCCGCCACTCATTCTTATGGCCCTCTCTGCCGCTGTTAATCGCCCGTAAGGCGTTGCCGCCACTCATTCTTATGGTTGCCGCCGTTAATCGCCGTAAGGCGTTGCCGCCACTCATTCTTATGGCCCCCTCCGCCGTTAATCGCCCGTAGGCGATCACCGCCACTCATTCTTATCGCCCTGCCGCCGTTAATCGCGTGAGCGATGCCGCCACTCATTCTTATGGCCCCTGCCGCCGTTAATCGCCCGTAAGGCGTTGCCGCCACTCATTCTTATGGCCCCCTGCCGCCGTTAATCGCCCGTAAGGCGTTGCCGCCACTCATTCTTATGGCCTCCCTGCGCCGTTAATCACCGCGAAGCGATTGCGCCACTCATTCTTATGCGCCCCTGCCGCCGTTAATCGCCCGTAAGGCGTTGCGCCACTCATTCTTATGGCCCCCCTGCCGCGTTAATCGCCCGTAAAGCGTTGCCGCCACTATTCTTATGGCCCCCTGCCGCCGTTAATCGCCCGTAAAGCGTTGCGCCACTCATTCTTATCGCCTCCCTGCGCCGTTAATCGCCCGTAAGGCGTTGCGCCACTCATTCTTATGGCCTCTGCGCTGTTAATCGCCGTGGCGTTGCCGACTCATTCTTGGCCCCCTGCCGCCGTTAATCGCCCGTGAAGGCGTTGCGCCACTCATTCTTATGGCCCCCTGCCGCCGTTAATCGCCCGTGAGCGTTGCGCCCACTCATTCTTATGGCCTCCCCCGTTAATCACCCGTAAGGCGATTGCCGCCACTCATTCTTATGGCCCCCTGCCGCCGTTAATCGCCCGTAAGCGTTGCGCCCACTCATTCTTATGGCCCCCCTGCCGCCGTTAATCGCCCGTAAAGGCGTTGCCGCCACTCATTCTTATGGCCTCCCCTGCCGCCGTTAATCGCCCGTAAAGGCGTTGCCGCCACTCATTCTTATGGCCTCCCTGCCGCCGTTAATCGCCCGTAAGGCGTTGCGCCACTCATTCTTATGGTCCCCCGCCCGTTAATCGCCGTGGCGATTGCGCCACTCATTCTTATGGCCTCCCTGCCGCCGTTAATCGCCCGTAAAGGCGTTGCCGCCACTCATTCTTATAGCCCCCCCTGCCGTTAATCGCCCGTAAGGCGTTGCCGCCACTCATTCTTATGGCCCCTGCGCGTTAATCGCCCGTAAGCGTTGCGCCACTCATTCTTATCGCCTCCCTGCGCCCGTTAATCGCCCGTAAAGCGACTGCCCACTCATTCTTATGGCCTCTGCCGCCGTTAATCGCCCGTAAGAGCGTTGCCGCCACTCATTCTTATGGCCCCTGCCGCCGTTAATCGCCCGTAAGGCGATTGCGCCCTCATTCTTATCGCCCCGCCGCCGTTAATCGCCCGTAGGCGTTGCGCCACTCATTCTTATGGCCCCCCTGCATGGTTTCGCCCGTAAGTGATTGCCGCCACTCATTCTTATGGCCTCCCTGCGCCCGTTAATCGCCCGTAAGGCGATTGCCGCACTCATTCTTATGGCCCCCTGCGCCGTTAATCGCCCGTAAAGGCGATGCCGCCACTCATTCTTATCCTCCTGCGCCGTTAATCGCCCGTGAGCGATGGCGCCACTCGTCTTATGGCCCCCCCTGCCGTTAATCGCCCGTAGGCGTTGCGCCACTCATTCTTATGGCCCCCTGCGCCGTTAATCGCCGTAAGCGTTGCGCCACTCATTCTTATAGCCCCCTCGCCGCGTTATTCGCCCGTAAAGCGATTGCCGCCACTCATTCTTAGCCCCCCCTGCCGCATTATCTCCCGTAAGCGTTGCCGCACTCATTCTTATGGCCCCCTTCCGCCGTTAATCGCCGTGGCGATGCCGCCACTCATTCTTATGGCCTCCCCTGCCGCCGTTTATCGCCCGTAAGGCGTTTGCGCCACTCATTCTTATGGCCCCCTGCCGCCGTTAATCGCCCGTAAGGCGTTGCCGCCACTCATTCTTATGGCCTCCCTGCCGCCGTTAATCGCCCGTAGTCGTTTCGCCACTCATTCTTATGGCCCCCTGCCGCGTTAATCGCCCGTGGGCGTTGCCGCCACTCATTCTTATGGCCCCCTGCCGTTTCGCCCGTGAGCGTTGCCGCCTCATTCCCGCCTCCGCCGTTATCGCCCGTAAAGCGTTGCGCCACTCATTCTTATGGCCCCCCTGCCGCCGTTAATCGCCCGTAAGGCGTTGCCGCCACTCCTTGGCCCCCCTGCCGCGTTGAACGCCCGTAAGGCGTCGTAAGGCGTGCCGCCACTCATTCTTATGGCCCCTGCCGCGTTAATCGCCCGTAAGGCGTTGCCGCCACTCATTCTTATGGCTCCCCTGCCGCCGTTAATCGCCCGTAAAGCGTTGCCGCCACTCATTCTTATGGCCCCCTTGCCGTTAATCGCCCGTAAGCGATTGCCGCCACTCATTCTTATCGCCTCCCTGCCGCCGTTAATCGCCCGTAAGGCGATTGCGCCCATTCTTATGGCCTCCTGCCGCGTTAATCGCCCGTAAGGCGTTGCCGCCCTTTCTTATGGCCTCCCTGCCGTTAATCGCCCGTAAGGCGATTGCGCCACTCTCATGGCCCCTGCGCCGTTAATCGCCCGTAAGGCGTTGCCGCCACTCATTCTTATGGCCCCTGCCGCCGTTAATCGCCCGTAAGGCGTTGCCGCCACTCATTCTTATCGCCTCCTGCGCCGTTAATCGCCCGTAAGGCGATTGCCGCCACTCATTCTTATGGCCCTCTGCCGCCGTTAATCGCCCGTAGGCGTTGCCGCCACTCATTCTTATGGCCCCCTGCCGCCGTTAATCGCCCGTAAGGCGATTGCCGCCACTCATTCTTATCGCCCCCAGCCGCCGTTAATCGCCCGTAAGGCGTTGCCGCCACTCATTCTTATCGCCCCCAGCCGCCGTTAATCGCGCCCATAAGGCGATTGCCGCCTCATTCTTATAGCCCCCTGCCGCCGTTAATCGCCCGTAAGGCGATTGCCGCCACTCATTCTTATGGCCTCCCTGCCGCCGTTAATCGCCCATAAGGCGATTACCGCCACTCATTCTTATGGCCCCCCTGCCGCCATTAATCGCCCGTAAGGCGATTGCCGCCACTCATTCTTATCGCCTCCCTGCCGCCACTCATTCTTATCGCCTCCCTGCCGCCGTTAATCGCCCGTAAGGCGATTGGCGCCACTCATTCTTATGGCCCCCCTGCCACCGTTAATCGCCCGTAAGGCGATTGCCGCCACTCATTCTTATGGCCCCCCTGCCGCCGTTAATCCCCCGTAAGGCGATTGCAGCCACTCGTGCTATGGCCCCCTGCGCGTTGTCGCCGCGGGCGATTGCCGCCACTCATTCTTATGGCCCCCCTACCGCCGTTAATCGCCCGTAAGGCGATTGCCGCCACTCATTCTTATGGTCCCCTTGCCGCCGTTAATCGCCCGTAAGGCGATTGCCGCCACTCATTCATTATGGCCCCCCTTCCGCCGTTAATCGCCCGTAAGGCGATTGCCGCCACTCATTCTTATGGCCTCCCTGCCGCCGTTAATCGCCCGTAAGGCGATTTCCGCCACTCATTCTTATGGCCCCCCTGCCGCCGTTAATCGCCCGGTAAGGCGGTGCATACTCATTCTTATGGCCCCCCTGCCGCCGTTAATCGCCCGTAAGGCGATTGCCGCCACTCATTCTTATGGCCCCCTGCTGCCGTTAATCGCCCGTAAGGCGATTGCCGCCACTCATTCTTATCGCCTCCCTGCCGCCGTTAATCGCCCGTAAGGCGATTGCCGCCACTCATTCTTATGGCCCCTCTGCCGCGCCGTTAATCGCCCGTAAGGCGATTGCCGCCACTCATTCTTATGGCCTCCCTGCCGCCATTAATCACCCGTACGGCGATTGCCGCCACTCAGTCTTATGGCCTCCCTGCCGCCGTTAATCGCCCGTAAGGCGATTGCCGCCACTTATTCTTATGGCCCCCCTGCCGCCGTTAATCGCCCGTAAGGCGATTGCCGCCACTCATTCTTATCGCCCCCCTGCCGCCGTTAATCGCCCGTAAGGCGATTGCCGCCACTCATTCTTATGGCCTACCTGCCGCCGTTAATTGCCCGTAAGGCGATTGCCGCCACTCATTCTTATGGCCCCCCTGCCGCCGTTAATCGCCCGTAAGGCGATTGCTGCCACTCATTCTTATCGCCTCCCTGCCGCCGTTAATCGCCCGTAAGGCGATTGCATCACCATTCTTATAGCCTCCCCTACGCGTTGTGTCGCCCACGTAAGCGTTACGCCACTCATTCTTATGGCCCCCCTGCCGCCGTTAATCGCCCGTAAGGCGATTGCCGCCACTCATTCTTATCGCCTCCCTGCCCCCGTTAATCGCCCGTAAGGCGATTGCCGCCACTCATTCTTATCGCCTCCCTGCCGCAATTAATCGCCCATAAGGCGATTGCCGCCACTCATTCTTATGGCCCCCCTGCCGCCGTTAATCGCCCGTAAGGCGATTGCCGCCACTCATTCTTATGGCCTCCCTGCCGCCGTTAATCGCCCGTAAGGCGATTGCCACCACTCATTCTTATGGCCTCCCTGCCGCCGTTAATCGCCCGTAAGGCGATTGCCGCCACTCATTCTTATGGCCTCCCTGCCGCCGTTAATCGCCGGTAAGGCGATTGCCCGCACTCATTCTTATGGCCTCACTGCCGCCGTTAATCGCCCGTAAGGCGATTGCCGCCACTCATTCTTATCGCCCCCCTGCCGCCGTTAATCGCCCGTAAGGCGATTGCCGCCACTCATTCTTATGGCCTACCTGCCGCCGTTAATTGCCCGTAAGGCGATTGCCGCCACTCATTCTTATGGCCCCCCTGCCGCCGTTAATCGCCCGTAAGGCGATTGCTGCCACTCATTCTTATCGCCTCCCTGCCGCCGTTAATCGCCCGTAAGGCGATTACGCCACTCATTCTTATATCGCCTCCCTACGCGTTAATCGCTTCCGTAAAGGCGATTGCGCCCACTCATTCTTATGGCCTCCTGCACCGTTAATCGCCCGTAAGGCGATTGCCGCCCACTCATTCTTATAGCGCCTCCCTACGCCCGTTAATCGCCCGTAAGCGATTGCCGCCACTCATTCTTATCGCCTCCCTGCCGCCGTTAATCGCCCGTAAGGCGATTGGCGCCACTCATTCTTATGGCCCCCCTGCCACCGTTAATCGCCCGTAAGGCGATTGCCGCCACTCATTCTTATGGCCTCCCTGCCGCCGTTAATCGCCCGTAAGGCGATTGCCGCCACTCATTCTTATGGCCTCCCTGCCGCCGTTAATCGCCCGTAAGGCGATTGCCGCCACTCATTCATATGGCCCCCCTGCCGCCGTTAATCGCCCGTAAGGCTATTGCCGCCACTCATTCTTATCGCCTCCCTGCCGCCGTTAATCGCCCGTAAGGCGATTGCCGCCACTCATTCTTATCGCCTCCCTGCCGCCGTTAATCGCCCGTAAGGCGATTGCCGCCACTCATTCTTATGGCCTCCCTGCGCCGTTAATCGCCCGCCAAAGGCGTTGCCACTCATTCTTATGGCCCCTGCCGCCATTAATCGCCATAGGCGATTGCGCCACTCATTCTTATCGCCTCCCTGCCGCCGTTAATCCCGTAAGGCGATTGCGCCACTCATTCTTATGGCCCTGCACCGTTAATCGCCCGTGGCGTGCCGCCACTCATTCTTATGGCCCCCCTGCCGCCGTTAATCGCCCGTAAGGCGATTGCCGCCACTCATTCTTATGGCCCCCCTGCGCGTTAATCGCCCGTAAGGCGATTGCCGCCACTCATTCTTATGGCCCCCTGCCGCCGTTAATGGCCGTAAGGCGTTGCGCCACTCATTCTTATGGCCCCTGCCGCCGTTAATCGCCCGTAAGGTGCCGCCACTCATTCTTGCCCCCCTGCCGCCGTTAATCGCCCGTAAGGCGATTGCCGCCACTCATTCTTATGGCCTCCTGCGCCGTTAATCGCCCGTAAGGCGATTGCGCCACTCATTCATGGCCCCCTGCCGCCGTTAATCGCCCGTAAGGCGATTCCGCCACTCATTCTTATGGCCCCTGCCGCCGTTAATCGCCCGTAAGGCGATTGCCGCCACTCATTCTTATGGCCCCCCTGCGCCGTTAATCGCCCGTAAGGCGTTCCCTATTCTTATGGCCCCCTGCGTTAATCGCCCGAAGGCGATTGCCGCCACTCATTCTTATCGCCTCCTGCCGCCGTTAATCGCCCGTAAGGCGATTGCGCCACTCATTCTTATAGGCCCTCTGCGCTGTTAATCGCCGTAAGGCGTTGCCGCCACTCATTCTTATGGCCCCCTGCCGTTAATCGCCGTAAGGCGTTCCGCCACTCATTCTTATCGCCCCCTCCGCCGTTAATCGCCCGTAA
>NW_024722499.1:0-10138 GCF_018991925.1 Homarus americanus | reverse complement strand
TCGTTCAGTTACGTATTGCTCACAGACAGATTGGCATGCATGACACTGACAGCTGGCATGTGACACAGACAGTTGGCATGCATGACACTGACAGCATGTCACATGACACCAACTGGCATGTATGACACAGACAGCTGGCATGTATGACACTCACAGACAGTTGGCATGTATGACACAGACAGCTGGCATGTATACTCTCACAGACAGTTGGCATGTATGACACAGACAGCTGGCATGTATGACACTCACAGACAGCTGGCATGCATGACACTGACAGCTGGCATGTATGACACAGACAGCTGGCATGTATGACACCAGACAGCTGGCATGTATGAACTGAACAGCTGGCATGCGCACTGACAGCTGCATGTATGACCTCAAGTATGTATGACCCAGACAGCTGGCATGTATGACCTCCAGACAGTTGGCATGTATGACCTACAGACAGCTGGCATGTATGGCCTCCTGTATGCATGACTGACAGCTGGCATGTTGCAGACAGCGGCATGACTCGACAGTTGGCATGAGACAGCTGGCATGTATGACAGCAGTATGACACTCCCAGACAGTTGGCATGTATGACACTGACAGCTGGCATGTATGACACAGACAGCTGGCATGTATGACACAGACAGCTGGCATGCATGACACTGACAGCTGGCATGTATGACACAGACAGTTGGCATGTATGACACTGACAGCTGGCATGTATGACACAGACAGCTGGCATGTATGACACAGACAGCTGGCATGTATGACACACTCTCACAGACAGTTGGCATGTATGCATACAGACAGCTGGCATGTAGGACACTACAGACAGTTGGTATGTAGACACTACAGACAGCTGGCATAAAGGACACAGACAGCTGGCATGTATGACACTCACAGACAGCTGGCATGTATGACACTACAGACAGCTGGCATGAGTGACACAGACAGCTGGCATGTATGACACTCACAGACAGTTGGCATGTATGACACAGACACAGCTGGCATGTATGACACTCCACAGACAGTTGGCATGTATGACACTACAGACAGCTGGCATAAAGACACAGACAGCTAAGTATGTATGACATCACAGACAGCTGGCATGTATGACACAGACAGCTGGGCATGTATGACACTCACAGACAGTTGGCATGTATGACAGACAGCTGGCATGTATGACACTCACAGACAGTTGGGCATGTATGACACTCTCCACAGACAGCTGGGCATGTATGACACAGACAGCTGGCATGTATGACACTCACAGACAGCTGGCATGTATGACACAGACAGCTGGCATGTATGACTCACAGACAGCTGGCATGTGGCGATACAGACAGCTGGCATGTATGACACTCTACAGACAGTTGGTACGTGCATGACACAGACAGCTGTAAGACACTCACTGACAGACAAGGTGTCATTTGCAAGTTTATTTTATATGTAACACACATCCTCAAAGCCAATATTCAATTAGCTGACGGAGCGTAATTTATAAACTCTGAGAATTACATCTCTGCGCCTACTGTAACACACTCTGCTGTTTGATTGATGTCTGTCTGTGTGTGTATTGGGGGGGTTGTGTGTGTGTGGGGGGATATGGGTGGGTGTGGGGGATATGGGTGGGTGTGTGGGGGTATGGGTGGATGGGTGGGTTTGGGTGTGTGTGTGTATGTGTGGGTTTGTGTGTGTATGTGTGTGTGTGTATGTTTGTGTACGTTCCATACTCGGCGGGTGATATATCCATTTAGATTATTTTATATGTTGTCGGTGATGTGTTTTTCCAGGCTTGGGACTTCAGAGCTTTCCCGTTGATTGCAAATTGCACATTGCATTGGATAAAAAGTGATACTCATTGATTTTTTTTTCAGACTTTGTACCTTTCCTTCAACAGAATGTCTCAGTGGGGTTGGTTATCCTATTTTTCTCTTCTATCCGTCCTTAGGTGTAATGGTTAGCAAGCTCACCTCGCAAATATGTGGACCCGGGTTCGATCCCCGAGCAGGGTGACACCATCTATAGTTTTGGTGAAGTTATGGGTCAGTTTATTTACGCCATTTACCTCTGTCTGTCCGGCAGTTTAGGAACCTGGATGTTAATCGATTTGCGGATCGTGTTCTGGTGTAATGGCTAGCCAGTGCAGTTGGTGAGTTGTCCGGTCTCCTTGGTCAAAGGTTGGTAGATGGAGGAGTGGCAGGTGACGGGGTGGCAGATTTGGGGTCTTAACACGGTGGCCTAGATCAGACAGAAGTGGCAGAAGACAGGATGGTAGACAGGAGAAAAGAGTTGACAGAATCGGTAGCAAGCAGGAGGAGTATGAGCAGGAGGAGGTGGTAGTGGGAGGAAGATTGTGTGAGGGAGGAATATGGCCGTATAAACATGAGGTTCTGGACAATATGAGTTATAGGTGAGTTTACTGTGGCCACAAGTTCCCAGGTCATCTGTAACTGTCGACGCTGCCGAAGGGTGTGCTTATCTGACGCTGTCCCCACCCAGCGAGTTATGGTGCCACTCCGGATATTGTCTCGCCCCCTCTCCTGGCCACCACACCGCCGTCCCTCTCCTCCCATCCCCCCACCTAGCCTTGATGTCGCTCGACCTTCCCCTCCCTATCCTTCTCCTCTCCCTCTTCTCCATCCCCCTTCCCTGTCCTTCCATCTCCCCCCCTCCCCATCCCTACCATTTCTGCTGTGGCTTCCGACTACCATCTCTGCTGTTGTCAACCGCTGCTGCCATATCATCTCTGCTGCTGCAAACAACAGGCCTGTCTGCTGTTACTGCTTCAGGCCTTCCTTGTACGCAACTATTATTCACTACTGTAATTATACCAATAGTTGCTGTGTGTGTGTGTGTGTGTGTGTGTGTGTGTGTGTGTGTGTGTGTGTGTGTGTGTGTGTGTGTGTGTGTGTGTGTGTGTGTGTGTGTGTGTGTTATCATTCTGGTGTTGGCGTCTCCTGTTGTCCCGACCACTGCTGTCTTTGTTAGGTTAGGTTACATGATATTAATTTAGGAGAGATTTTCCTATAAAGGCTACGACAACCAGTCCCCCTCCCCGCACCACATTCAGCCCTCTCCCCCTAACACTCATCCAGCCCCCTTCCACCACCACAGCATCCTCCTCCTCACACCACCAAAGCCAACCCCATCTCCCACCACAACCAGCCCTCCTATCCCACACATCCAGCCCCTCCTCCCCCACCACACCAGCCCCTCCTCCCCACCACATCCAGCTCCCTCCTCCTTCACCACTACTGCTGCTACAGACGGTGAGGCATCGTATCCAAACTGCACTGTTGTTCTGAGTCCCAAGTGTAATTCGCAGCCTTAAGTACCTTGTGGCTCTCTACCTATTGGTGAGTTTCTTATTTCTATTACCAATATGACCACAACACCTGACGCCCCTCACCCCACCCACCCCCTCCCACTAACCCCTCACAACCCTCACACCTACACTCCCCCCACACCCCCCACCTGTTTACAAGAGGTTCAAAAGGCTCCCTGCTGACGGTGTTCCCAAGCAGTGGGTGCAGGCTGTGTTGTTCCTGTCAATACGAAAGGTGATGTTACCTTTAATCTATTGTGAATGGTACCTGTGTTTGGGTGATTCTACCTGTAGTACTTTACTGCCACTACCTGTACTTGACTGCCACTTCCTGTACTTGACTGCCACTACCTGTACTTTACTGCCACTACTTGTACTTTATTACTACTTACAAGTAATCTGTTACTGATAAGGCCTTTTGCCACTTCTACTGGTATTCTGTTGTTATCACTAGTACTTACTTGTTACTACTACTAGGGGTGAGAGTAAGGGAGAGAGCGAGGGAGAATGGATGAGAGTGTGAGAAAGTAAGAGATGTAAGAGAGAGAGAGAGAGAGAGAGAGAGAGAGAGAGAGAGAGAGAGAGAGAGAGAGAGAGAGAGAGAGAGAGGAGACATCATTGTCGCTCGTTAGTGGAGGAAACTGGAGGGAGGGAGGAGAGTGAGGGGAGAGAGAGGGAGGGAAGGTAAGGGAGAGGGAGAGGGAGAGAAGACCAGGCCGTGGGTAGCGCTCACCAGACTAAAGACGTACATTATGCATATTATTATCCAAGCTGTGTACATGTAGATGTTATCCCGGTCGTCGTGACTCTCGGTTGGGAGGGAGAGGAGAGGTAGGAGAGAGGAGAAGGAGAGGAAGAAGAGGAAGGAGAGGGAGGAGAGAGGAGAAGGAGAGGAATGAGAGGAAGGGGAGGGAGGAGAGGAGGTTCCTACTAGATCCACACCAAGACGAGAATGTTACCTTAATGAGGGATAAATCAGCTCAGCACGTAACACCTTCCACAGCCTTGCTTATCGAGGTATACCCCCCCGGCAGGCTAAGACGACCTGCCTGGTGACGTCTTAGTCCCTTCAGGTTCTCCCCTTCTAACTCAACCACTTTCATAAACCTGAGTAATTTAGTTGATAAGAATGAATATATAATGACCTTGTTTGAGGCGGTCTAATCATGCAATATAATTTACCCCACTGAAACAGAGTGTGGGTGTTATGTATGCTTGTGTGTATATAATGTATGTATGATGATTTAATGTATGCTTAGATAAATGTGATATGTTTATTCAAGTGTGTATAATGTTATGTAGACAAGCTGGTGATATGTATATTTAATTTATATATACAGGAGGTATGTTTTTTTTTTATCTATACATACAAGGAGAGACTGTGTTTTTTTATGTATACATGAATATACTGTTATACATATCCTGGTGACGTATGCGGTTGTTCTGCTCTTCTTGAGTGATCGTGTTAGAACAGAGAACAACAAGAGGAAGTGTATGTGTGTGTGTGTGTGTGTGTGTATGTGTGTGTGTGTGCGTGCGTGCGTTGGAGGTTATCTACGTGGGTGATTTAAATAATACTAATTGAATCTCCGTAAATATCACACATCCACTGTTTAATTAGGGGGGGTCTAGGTTGTTTGTGTTGGGGAAGGAGGCATGATGGTGGGGGGTGGGTGGGAAGGGGATGGGAAGGAGGTGGGAAGGGGATTGAGGGTGGGTGATGGTAGGAGAGGGATGGAGGGTGGTTGATGGTGGGAGGGAAGTGGGAGAGGATGGGAAGGGGGTGGGTGATTATGGAAGAGAAATGGAAGAAGATGAAAAGGGAGGTCGGTGATGGTTGGAGGGAAATAAGAAAGGGTGGGAAAGAGTGAGTGATTGTTGGAGAGGAGTGGGAGAGGATGGGAAAGGGACAATACTCATGGTGGCCGCTGTAATATTACCTGAGTGAGCTATCTGGATTATCATTAACAGGTAATTACATCATAACTATGTTGGTTTTGGTATCCAGGTGAGCCATGTTGTCACTCCACGCTCCTGACAGGCTATGTGGATTATGTAGGCAGGTATGTCTTATTAGCCATGTAGTGTGTGGTGTCAAATCCCAACAGTCCGTGGTGGTGGTGGGGGTTATTATTAAGACACCGAAACTCGAGTTATTAAGACCCCGACACTCGAGTTATTAAGACCCCCATCACTCGAGTTATTAAGACCCCGAAACTCGAGTTATTAAGACCCCGAAACTCGAGTTATTAAGACCCCCAACACTCGAGTTATTAAGACCCCGAAACTCGAGTTATTAAAACCCCGACACTCGAGTTATTAAGACCCCGACACTCGAGTTATTAAGACCCCGACACTCGAGTTATTAAGACCCCGACACTCGAGTTATTAAGACCCCGACACTCGAGTTATTAAGACCCCCGACACTCGAGTTATTAAGACCCCGACACTCGAGTTAAGATCTCGACACTGAGTTATTAAGACCCCTGACACCTCGAGTTATTAAGACCCTTTGACACTCGAGTTATTAAGACCCCTGACACTCGAGTTATTAAGACCCCGACACTCGAGTTATTAAGACCCCCGACACTCGAGTTATTAAGACCCCGACACTCGAGTTATTAAGACCCCGACACTCGAGTTATTAAGACCCCAACACTCTCCTCCATCTTGCAAGTCGTCACTTCTGTAGTGTATCATTAAGTCAAATTCTCAAAATTACTTTAGGAAGAGAATTCAAATTATATCTCTTAGTTGGTGTTCCAGGTGGAGGAGAACACGACTAACTAACCTAACCTAACCTAACCTAAACCCAACCTAAACCTAACCTAACATTAACCTACTGACCAGACGTGTGATGCTCGCTGCTGCTGTCTTGACGGTCATGCATACTTCACTGCCTCACATACGGACCAACTCCTCCTCCTCCTCTTCCTCTTCCTCTTCCTCCTCCTCCTCCTCCTCCTCCTCCTCCTCCTCCTCCTCTTCCTCTTCCTCTTCCTCCTCCTTCTCCTACTCCTCTTCCCCCTCCTCCTCACATCATTTATTCCTGGCTCCAGTCGTTAGTGGATCGCTCTCACTGTCCCAAATTATTCCTCCTACCTGTAATTTATTCTTCAGTGGCTCTCGGACGACGATCTTGGTACATGACACATAATATATACCTAACCTAAACCTAAACCTCTCTTAACTAAACCAGGCAAGTTGCAGGCGAATGTTGGTAATAAGGGTTGATGAGGAGGTAGAAGAGGTGCAGTTTGTGTTTTTATGTATTTGTAACAGAAATTTTTAACGCGAGTAAGTGAAACGTGGCTGGCTGCGACCGTAGACTTTTTCACGCTCTGAGTCCCGTGTCGAGCGACTGACCTGTTATTATATAGTACCTTTCCTAACTTAAGGCAATTTTAATTATTTATCTTGATTGTACCATTATTATTATTATTATTATTATTATTGCTATTATTATTATTATTATTATTATTATTATTATTATTATTATTATTATTATTATTGTTATTATTATTATTATTATTATTATTATTATTATTATTATTATTGTTATTTTATGATTATTATTATTATTATTGTTATTATTACTATTATTATTATTATTATTACTATTATTATTATTATTATTATTATTATTATTATTATTATTATTATTATTATTATTATTATTATTATTATTATTATTATTATTATTATTATTATTATTTTATTATTATTAGTTTTATTATTATTATTATTATTTTATTATTATTATTATTGTTATTATTATTATTATTATTATTTTATTATTATTATTATTATTATTATTATTATTATTATTATTATTATTAGTTTTAACGCGAGTAAGTGAAACGTGCTGGCTGCGACCGTAGACTTTTCGCTCTGAGTCCCGTGTCTAGCGACTGACCACGTTCTTATATAATTTTTCTAACTTAAAATTTTTAATTATTTATCTTGATTGTACCATTATTATTATTATTATTATTATTGTTATTATTATTATTATTATTATTATTATTATTATTATTATTATTATTATTATTATTATTATTATTATTGTATTATTATTATTATTATTATTATTATTATTATTGGTATTATTATTATGTTATTTTTATGATTATTATTAATATATTGTTATTATTACTATTATTATTATTATTATTATTATTATTATTATTATTATTATTATTATTATTATTATTATTATTGTTATTATTAATATTATTAGTTTTATTATTATTATTATTAGTTTATTATTATTTATTATTATTATTATATTATTATTATTATTATTATTATTATTATTATTTTTTATTATTATTATTATTATTAGTTTTATTATTATTATTATTAGTTTTATTATTATTATTATTTTTAACGCGAGTAAGTGAAACGTGGCTGGATGCGACCGTAGGCTTTCGCGCTCTGAGTCCCGTGTCTAGTGACCTGACCCATTCAAGGAGGGACTCTGTGTGGGGGGGCTCTGTGTGTGGGGGCTCTGTGTGTTGGGGGGCGCTCTGTGTGTGGGGGGGGGTTCTGTGTGTGTGGTGAGATCAGTTCAGTTACTACAACACCTACACACTCGTCAACCATTTCGACAAAACATAAATGGAAAAAGACAAGACTATACCCTCTCTCTTGTGTTCCTCTCCCTGCCTCTCAAGCAACACATTCTCTACTAACGAGATGACGATAGAGGATAATAGCTACTACCCTACTACTACTACTACTACTGCCCGGCCTCCCTTCCTTTCGCCTTGCCTCCTCCTCCTCTCCTCCTCCTCCTCCTGGCATAAAACAGATCAACATAACAACATCTTGCAAAAACGAATCTCTTTAATGATATCATTGCAAAACGCTCAATATAACACATTTTTACGTAGAAAATGGTTCAACTATAGCGATATTTTTCAAAAAACACTCACTACGATGTTTACGTATAAGATTCACTATAACGATTTTTACATACCAACTAACCCTATAACGATATTTTATGTACACTGATTCACTATAACGATATTCTTACATTACAACGAATATTTATAATGATATTTTTAATAGATGTAATTTTCTCTAAGTGTTTTAGTACCTTGGTTCACTGGCAATTAACAACATTAAAGAGGCTGAACTTAAGTGACCACATAATATGCGTTATTTCAATTGATCAGGTAATTATCTCCCGTCACAAATTATTTGTTAGTTAGTTAATAGACAATCAGTCGACCATCAATAAGTCACTAATAAACTTACCTAAACCTAACTTAGCCCTAATAACTAACCTAACCAAAAACCACAGATTATTGAATATGACAAAAAAAAAATCTAATCTCTTTATTGCAGGGACATTAGCTCTGTAGTAGACGTTTACCGGAACATCAGTAACCGCGGGAAAACTTTCTTGAAGACAATTAAATATACCAAGCCATTAACGTACAGTCAGCCAAGTGTGAAATGTGGCTAAATGTTCTGGTGTATGGAGAGTTAGAAGTGTGGAAACTTCCTAGCCTAACCTAACCTATCCTAAACTGTCATAACTTCTTCTTCTCCTCTCTAACTATCCTGCCTGTCATAACCCTAGCAAGCCTTTACCTACCATCTCAGATCACTAATTCCAGCACTGGTCTTGCCGTGTCTAGTGTGATAATATGAACTTCGTGAATCGTTGAGATAATTACGTAATGGCAGCAACGTGAGTGTAATGTCAATAGTGAGTTTGTCAAATAATATAACATTCTTGGTTATTAGGTTGGTATTGTTAGTTATAAAGGGTGTTATTTCACTGAGGATTAGCTGAGTGGATGAAACTCGACAAAATAAATTTATAAAGGTTTGTTGGTTTGATCCATGTAGCTTCCCCCTCAAAGCTGGGAAATAGGTACCTGATGTACCGACACCTTATTTCACCTGTGAATTAGAACACCCTAGTTTATTTACCTGATGATTCATCTTACCACTTCGTCGCCCCAGGCCAGCGTTAGAATTGAATATTATTTCAATAATTTATACCGACTCTTATCATTTAATAACTGCAAAATATAGTACTTTTCATTAATACTGGGCGAAATTACTCAAGAAGGTAGAACACGGGTGAAATGGTCAAAACTCCGTCTTCGATCACAAAAAATTCCAAAACATGACGTCAAATGAATAGCTACGAGCCGTAACGTCTGTTACGTTATCAATACGTCTATATGCGTCAACAATACACTTCACTATATAATCAACAACACGTCACTATATGCATCAAACATACGCATCACTATATACGTCAACAACACGTCACTATAGTCAACACACGTCACTATACACGTCAGCAACACACGTCACTATATGCATTAACATGCGTCGTGCCGTCAACAACACGTCTTTTCTGTAAGTAACAACACGTCCTACCGTGGTATGCTATATACGTCAACAACACATGTCTTTATGTAAGTCAACAACTTTACGTCACTATATGCGTCAACAACACACGTCACTATATACGTCAACAACACGTCTCTATATGCGTCAATAACACACGTCTATCGTCAACAACACACGTCTTTCCGCCATCGTCATCAATACGCCACTATATACGTCACCGACTACTGTTATAACCTGGAAGTGTATTGACATTTGCTCTAACAACGTAAATGATTGATCTGACATTATCTGCCAAGAAGATTTTTTTGTTTTTTGCAAAGTGACTGTTTCAAACGAAGTAACTTTTTTTTTTAGTTGTGACATTTAGTAAGTCGATAGTTTGTGACATGTCTTCTCTATATCTAAAAATATTACTGTGAGGGGTTATGTACATGTAACTTCTAG
>NW_024722498.1:0-11764 GCF_018991925.1 Homarus americanus | reverse complement strand
AATGCCAGTTCGATCACAGGAATCTTCAGTTCACGCTTGCAAATACAGGAGATGTGGGCCTCGGATTTACAGTCACGATCGCATCCAAACTCAGGACAGAGAACAATTGGGCACT
This sequence comes from Homarus americanus, assembly GCF_018991925.1. Lineage (NCBI taxonomy): Eukaryota > Metazoa > Arthropoda > Malacostraca > Decapoda > Nephropidae > Homarus > Homarus americanus. The sequence goes on along the minus strand of NW_024722498.1, from coordinate 11,649 downwards.
TGCAAGTAATTATGTCAAATAACTGGTCCAGTTGCTTGGTAAAGCTGTCCTTAACTGCAAGTTTTCCTCTCCCAAGAGAGATATCTCTTGCCTTTTCCCAACTGGCTAGCAGTCTCTCACTAATCTTCTTCTGATTTGTTATGACTGGAGGCTTGAACTGAGCGTTAGCCAGAGTGTACTGTGCCAAGACAGCTTTGGTCATATCACTGGCAATGTCTTTGTTTGTGTAAGTTCTTTGGTTCTTTTCACTGATTTGCCTGATTAAAACATACACGTATCTCAGCATCTCTCCAATGCCAAACTCCGACTTCAGGAGCTCTCTCCAGGCCAAGATAGTGGCTAGGATGGCTGGATTCCACGGTTCCTCGTCCTGACACAAATGACCATCGCAAATATTATCAACTAATAAATGCATCAGAATCTGAAACAGAAAAAAATATTGTTAGTTGGGTTGTTAAAGAATGAAGTCAGAAAGCAATGTTCACTATTTAATTGTAATGCACTAATGCAGCTGTACGTTAGATTTTCGATAAATTTCACGCTAAAATTTACCTAGCAAAAGGTTGCAAAATATTGAAACTGAAATTATTTTCTGTTTATATACAGTAAAATCTACCCAAAAAGTGATGGGCCATTTGTTTTAGCTGATCTTCCCTACTATGTAATACACACACACACACACACACACACACACACACACCCTGAACCAGTTACCTTGACACTGCTTTAATCATTATTCTTGTTATCAAACCAATTATGTAGAGATGAAGATTGAATTATTACCGCAATTAGACAACAGTTCTGATCTGGCCGCTGTTTTTATAGACCCCATAACGACAACATAATTGGCGGCCGTCAGACAGCTATTCTTACCTTTGGTAAGCAGTCTTGCTCAGCCCGGATTGATGTTCATGATGGGATCCCGACTCCGCTTTTATCATATGGCCCTTGTCAAGAGTTGGCCATTATTTCCAAGGAATTCCCCAAACCCATTTTAAAGGTCACCCATGTCAACAGGTTGAAGGAACTCCCTATCGCTACAAACACGTCCCCTTCTGATGCAAGAGCTTACCTTCTCAAGGAGTTTGCTGACGTGTTGGTTACGAAGAAATCTTTGGGATCCACACCACTCAAGCCGATGGTGGGTCCACCTATGAAGATTCATCTTAAGGATGGTGCCACACCTTTTGCCATCCACACCCCTCGTTTGATTCCTCACGCCTACAAGGAGCTAGTTAGACAAGAGCTTGACTCCATGGCTGCTCAGGGAATCATCAAGCCGGCCGGAGACGAACCTTCACCTTGGTGCCACCCTCTCGTCCCCGTCGCCAAACCTCGTGGTGGAGTACGGATCACCACCGATGTGTCAAAACTTAACCAGCAAGTTTCCCGTCCAGCCCACCCTTCACCCACACCCTTCGCAGCTGTTCGAAATGTGGACCCGAAGGCGAAGTTTTTTACAACAATGGACGCCTTATGTGGTTATTGGCAGATCGAGTTACCCGAAGAAGACCAGCATTTGACTACATTCATCACACCATATGGAAGATATCAGTATTGCAGAGGCCCCATGGGGTTTGCCGCTCCGGGCGATGCATTCTGTCAACGTGGTGACGCGGCCCTTCAAGGAGTCACGAATTGTGTCAAGGTGGTTGATGATATTTTACTCCATGACGAAGACTACTGTGCCCACCTCTCCCGAATATATGAAGTTCTCACCAGATGTCGAAAGTACGGGATTACCCTCAACGCTGACAAGTTTGTAGTCGCCGCACCATCAGTGAACTTCTGTGGGTACACTCTCTCAGCATCAGGTGTCGCAGCTGACCCGGAGAAATTAAGTGGAATCAGGGATTTTCCAACCCCTGCCAACCTGACAGACCTCCGTTCTTTTTTGGGTCTGGTCAATCAGCTGGCTGAATTTTCACCTGACATCTCCGCCGCAGCCCAGCCGTTACCCTCCCTACTGAGCCCCAGGAGGACATTCCTGTGGACCCCAGATCATCAAGAGGCCTTCCAGCGAGTCAAGCAGGCCTTCTTAAGTCCACCTGTCCTCGCCTGTTACGACCCAGCCCTACCCACCGTCCTCCAGACTGACGCCTCCAGACTCTACGGCGTTGGTTACACCCTTCTGCAGGACCATGGCGGTGGACAACTCCGCTTAATTCAGTGTGGATCCCGGTTCCTGACGGACGCTGAGACCCGATATGCCACGATTGAGCTGGAGATGTTGGCTGTTGTCTGGGCAATGGCGAAGTGCCGCTTCTACCTCATAGGACTTCAGCACTTCACCCTCTTCACGGATCATCGCCCTCTTGTACCTATGATCAATCACTACTCTTTGGTTGCAGTAGAGAATCCTCGCCTTCAACGTTTGAAAGAGAAGCTCTCGCCTTATCTCTTCACGGCTGTGTGGCGTGCGGGTAAGCTGCTGTGCATCCCGGATGCCCTGTCCCGCGCCCCTGTCAGTCGCCCCACCCCAGAGGACGAGATGTTGTGTTCTACAGCTGCCGCATCCCTCAAGTCAGTAGTCTCATTGAAGGCCGTCTTCACATCAGAAGAGTCTACAGCACCGGATGCAGACAAGACCCATGAAGATCTCCACACCGCAGCCCGGGCCGACCCTTCCTATATCCGGCTCGTCGACTGTGTGTCCCAGGGATTTCCATCTAACCGATACGACCTTCATGAATCGCTACTCCCGTACTGGAAGATACGCGAGGACCTCTATTGTGACGGAGACCTCGTCTTGTATGGTCCACGAGTAGTCATTCCTGCTGCCCTACGCCGCCGTACCTTGACCCGCCTTCAAGACTGCCATCGAGGAGTGGAGGCCACCAAGCGACGGGCGAAGCAGACTGTATTTTGGCCTGGAATCGACGCGGACATTGCAAGTACCGTCCGTGCCTGTGAGCCGTGCCAGATTCTGCAACCCAGCCAGCAACAGGAACCTTTAATGTGCGACGATAACCCTTCAAGACCCTTCGAGTCTGTGTCGGCCGACTTCTTTGCAGTGGCAGGGAAGTCCTTCCTCGTCATTGCCGACCGATTGTCTGGATGGCCTGTTGTCGTCCCCTGTGGTAGTGATACAACGGCTACTGCTACGATCCGGAATTTCAGACATTACTTCAGAGAAGTTGGTGTTCCCCTCCGCCTCAGGACTGATGGAGGACCCCAGTTCACCAGCCACGAGTTCCGGGACTTCATGGACCGTTGGGGAGTCAGTCAAGTCGTGACCTCGCCCCACTACCCCCAGGCGAATGGACACGTTGAAGCCGCAGTCAAGACTGTTAAACACCTGATCCTTAGGGTGTCACCTCAGGAAATATCGACTGCGAGGACTTCGATCGAGGTTTGTTAGAGTTACGCAACACTCCGAACTTCACCTGACGCTCCCCAGCCCAGGTTCTATGTGGAGAGCATCTCAGGTCTTGTGTTCCTGCCCACCCGAAGTCTTTTTCTCAAGAATGGCAAGCCAAGACTGAAGAATATGACCGCCGTGCAGCAGAACGAGCGGCAGATGTCGCTGCTCGGTACGACTGTCATGCCCGTCCCCTTCCCAGGTTGAGTATCGGCCAGCAGGTCAGGATTCAAGATCAGGTATCTCACCGCTGGGACAAGGTTGGGGTTGTCATGGGTATTGGCCGGTCCAGGGACTACCAAGTGCGTCTTCCTAGTGGTAGAGTATGGTGGAGGAACCGTCGTTTCCTCCGACCTGTGGAGCTGCCTAGTGTTGACCCTTCCCCAGTTGAGTCCCCTAATGTGATGTCTTTACAGTAAATCCGTCCCCACCTTGTGTTTCTGCCCCGGTACTCCGCAGGTCCGAGCGACTCAGAAACAAAAGGTCCGCTCAAGATGAAATTATGAGCGTATAGGGGGGAGGGAGGTGTATAATATGGACACGAAGTAGTACCTAAAGCTGTGTATTCTTATATTACTCTATTAATTATGTATAGTAAAGTATTACAGAACATGTATTAATCCTATGTAATATTTCCATTTATTATGCACCATGTTATGTATGTGAATTATCATATTTACATAGTATGTATTCAGCTTGTGAATGCTGGTATCTGTGCATGCCAGCGCGGAGTGATACAGGTAGTTGAGATCACTAGTCCTTATGGTGTGGAAGCCAGTTTCTTTGTTCCTATTTCCAAGATAACAAGTGTTTGTGTGTACCCTCAGTAGTGTAGAACATTTTGGGGGTATCAAAGTCAAACATAGAAGTCTCCCCCCGCCCTCCCCCAACAATCCCCCATCCCCCCTCTCCACCCACAACCCAGGACCACGGTGTGTAAAGTTAAGTCGTTCGAATTTTAATTGGGTTGATAATGAAATAATGCATGTGAGGAGAAGAAGAAGAAGAAGATTTCGTTAGGTTACGTTAGGTTACGTTAGGTTAGGTCTGGTCAGGTTACATTATGCATGACGGTATTCATTTATATGTATATTTATGATCTACAGGATCGTTTATGGCCAGTCAAAAGTTTCCAGAAAAGATAAATACATAGAAGTTATCACTAATGGCCAATTATCCCTATTTAGTGTAATATACAGTATATATTAGGTCGAGTTCCGCTTTTATTTATTTGTTTTCGTATTATTCAAGTCATTTATTTGTTAATATTTAGCTTAGAATAAGTAAATATTATACAAAACAAAACATTGAAAAACTCACAAGTGAATTTGTATCATATAATCAAGTCGAGATAATAATACCAATACCACGTGCTGGTCAAGCTCCGAAAGAGTTGTCCGGGGGTCTAGCTAACCTCTGGTCGGGGCTTGATCAGCACGAAAAAAAATAATTTTTTTTACTAAACGTGGTTTTGGCAACCTGTGGTGTAATAATCAACATGCTCGCCTTGCAAGGGAGTGGACCCCTGTTCGATTCCCGGACAGAGTGAAACTATGAGCATTTTTTTTTACGTCATTTGGCTTTCTATTTACCAGTAAATGGGAACCTGGATGTTAATCGATTTGCGGATCTTATTCTGGAATAATGGTTAGCCAGTGCAGTTGCCGAGTTGTCCGGTCTTCTCGGACTGCCAAACAGAAACACAAATTCATACAACAAGTAGCAAAGATTGTGGTTGTGAATGACAGATTCCTAGCACCTTTATAAGCACAACCAGCATTATCACTACTATTGTCATCTTCTCAACTATCATCATTCCTTCCCTCTTCCTCCTCCTGCCTCCAGATTTTAATAATTATCGTCTCAATTATTATTATCATTATTATTATTATTAGCAATACAACATGTGGCTGGAACATCAGTAGAAATTAGAAATAAGATAAAAAGTTGTATTAAATTAACAATTAAAACACAAACAAGAACCACAGGTACAAGTCGATCAGTTTTTTATCATGAGAGAGAGAGAGAGAGTCCCTGGCTCACTGTTACGTTATGACAAAGTTGTTGGTAAATATATGGTATGTGTTGATACTCTCTCTCTCTCTCTCTCTCTCTCTCTCTCTCTCTCTCTCTCTCTCTCTGTCTCTGTCTCTCTCTCTGTCTCTCTCACACACACACCAACCACAAATAAACAACACATCACAAACAAACAAGCAAGCAACAACACAACACAAACAATAATGACACCACAAAAAACATCATTCTAAAAAACAAACAATAAAACAAACATAAGAACAATAAAACAAACAAACAAACATACCAACAAACAATAAAACAAACAACCAAACAAACAAACAATAAAACGAACAAACGAAGAATAAAACAAAACAAACAAACAAACAAAATATAACAGACAAACAATAAATAAAACAAAAACACAAACAAACAAACAATAAAACAAACAAACATACATAAAAACAATCAAACAAACAAAAAAACAAAACAAAAACAGACACCTCTTCAACAAACCACCACCACCAAGGACTTCACTAACCTACCACCTCCACCACCACCTCCTACAACACTATTTATAATCCCAAAACTTCCCAAAGGTCACTCCTGCCTCGGTGACCTTTGGGGGTTAACACTGCCCACTGGTCTAGATCTGGCGAGAAAACTGCCCCCACCCAAAGGTCACTTATTGGGTGTAACAAAGCGCCTGCTGGGTGATTTAGGTGAGTCTTCCCCAGCCCTCCCCCATCCCGCCTCTCCAACCCAAGGTCACAGTGTGTAAGGTTAAGGCATTTGAATTTTAATTTAATTGATGATGATATAAAGCAGAGGAGGCGGAGGCCAACAACAACAACAACAACAACAACAACAAGGCTAGATTACGTTAGATTACGTTAGGTTACGTTAGGTTATGTTAGGTTACGTTAGGCTACATTAGGTTAAGTTAGGTTAGGTCTGGTCAGGTTACATTATGCATGAAGGTATTCATTTATATGTATATTTATGATCTACAGGATCATTTATGGCCAGTCAAAAGCTTCCAGAAAAGATAAATACATAGAAGTTATCACTAATGGCCAATTATCCCTATTTAGTGTAACATACAGTATATATTAGGTGGAGTTCCGCTTTTATTTGTTTGTTTTCGTATTATTTAAGTCATTTATTTGTTAACATTTAGCTTAGAATAAGTAAATATTATACAAAACAAAACATTGAAAAACTCACAAGTGAATTTGTATCATATAATCAAGTCGAGATAATAATACCAATACCACGTGCTGGTCAAGCTCCGAAAGAGTTGTCCCGGGGTCTAGCTAACCTCTGGTCGGGGCTTGACCAGCACGAAAAAAAAAAAAATTTTTTACTAAACGTGATTTTGGCAGCCTGTGGTGTAATAATCAGCATGCTCGCCTTGCAAGGGAGTGGACCCCTGTTCGATTCCCGGACAGAGTGAAACTATGAGGATTTTTTTTACGTCATTTGGCTTTCTATTTACCAGTAAATGGGAACCTGGATGTTAATCGATTTGCGGATCTTATTCTGGAATAATGGTTAGCCAGTGCAGTTGCCGAGTTGTCCGGTCTTCTCGGACTATTCATTGAAACTGGGTCATAGAACTCGTTAACTTAGGGTGTGGTTGTGGTGTTGGCGACAGATTCTAACACCTTAAACAAATTCACGCCTAGGTTGCTCTAGAGCCGGCCATCCTCGTACACGAAAGGCAACCATTATTGTTACGTGTATAATATTACCATCACTACCATAACCAGCATTATCACTACTATTGTCATCTTCTCAACTATCATCATTCCTTCCCTCTCCCTCCTCCTGCCTCCATATTTTAATAATTATCGTCTCAATTACTATTATTATCATCATTATTTTTATTATTATTATTACCGTATTATTATTATTATTATTATTATTATTATTATTATTATTATTATTATTATTATTATTATTATTATTATTATTATTATTATTATTATTATTATTATTAACAATACAACATGTGGCTGGAACAACAGTAGAAAGAGAGAGAGAGAGAGAGAGAGAGAGCCAGGGACTCTCTCTCTCTCTCTCTCTCTTTCTCTTTCTCTCATGATAAAAAACTGATCGACTTGTAACTGTGGTTCTTGTTTGTGTTTTAATTGTTAATTTAATACAACTTTTTTATCATATTTCTAATTTCTACTGTTGTTCCAGCCACATGTTGTATTGTTAATAATAATAATAATAATAATAATAATAATAATAATAATAATAATAATAATAATAATAATTATAGAGACGAAGATTATTAAAATATGGAGGCAGGAGGAGGAAGAGGGAAGGAATGATGATAGTTGAGAAGGTGACAATAGTAGTGATAATGCTGGTTGTGTTAGTGATGGTAATATTATACACCTAATAATATTGGTTGCCCTTCGTGTACGAGGATGGCCGGCCCTAGGGCCACCTAGGCGTGAATTTGTTGAAGGTGTTAGAATCTGTTGCCAACACGACAACCACACCCTAAGTTAACGAGTTGTATGACCCAGTTTCAATGGTAGTCGGAAGGCTGAGCAACTGCACTGGCTAACCATTATTCCAGAATAAGATCCGCAAATCGGCCAGCATCCGGAATTCCCCGCAGTAAATAAATGGCGTAAAGTAATAGTTCCCTGTCGAGATCGGCTGCCGTCCCACTTTCGCTACAAAAGCGACCATGCTGACATTACCACAGGTTGCCGAATACCGCGCAACAACCGGACGCGTGCTGGTCAGCCCCGACCGGGGTGGCTGAACCCCCGGACAACTCTTTTAGGCATTGGCTGTCGTAGTGTATCGACTTAACTCCATATGTTACGAAGTCGCTTGTGAGTTTTCAATTTTTCGTAATTTGCCCCGAACTGCAAATAAATGACTTAAATAATACGAAAACAAAAAAATATAAGCAGAACTCGACCGAATATATACTGTATGTTACACTAAATAGGGATAATTGGCCATTAGTGAAACTTCTATGTATTTCTCTTTTCTGGAAACTTTTGACTGGCCATAAACGATCCTGTAGATCATAAATATACATATAAATGAATACCTTCATGCATAATGTAACCTGACCAGACCTAACCTAACTTAATCTAGCCTAGCCTAGCCTAACCTATCCTAAAATAACCTAACGTAATCTAGCCTTCTTCTCCTTCTGCTTCTCCTTCTCCTCCTACTCCACCTCCTCCTCCTCCTCCACCTCCTCCTACTCCTCCTCACATGCATTATTTCATCATCAACCCAATTAAAATTTGAACGCCTTAACCTTACACACCGTGGCCCTGGGTTGTGGGTGGAGAGGGGGGATGGGGGATTGTTGGGGGAGGGCGGGGGGGGGGGGAACTCACCTAAATGACCCAACACACCCAACACACCCAGCAGGCGCTTTGTAACACCCAACAAGTGACCTTTGGGTGGGGGCAGTTTTCTCGCCAGATCTAGACCAGTGGGCAGTGTTAACCCCCAAAGGTCACCGAGGCAGGAGTGACCTTTGGGAAGTTTTTGGATTATAAATAGTGTTGTAGGAGGTGGTGGTGGAGGTGGTAGGTTAGTGAAGTCCTTGGTGGTGGTGGTTTGTTGAAGAGGGTCTGTTTGTTTGTTTTATTGTTTTTATGTTTTTTGATTGTTTGTATGTATGTTTGTTAGTTTTATTGTTTGTTTGTTTTATTGTTTGTCTGTTTGTTTTGTTTGTTTGTTTGCTTTATTTTTTTATTGTTCGTTTGTTTGTTTTATTGTTTGACTGTTTATATTGTTTTTTTGATTGTTTGATTGTATGTATGTTTGTTTGTTTGTTTTATTGTTTGTTTGTTTTTTGGAATGATGTTTTTTGTGGTGTCATTTTTGTTTGTGTTGTGTTTTGAGATGATGTTTTGTGGTGGCATTTTTGTTGTTTGTGTTGTGTTGTTGCTTGTTGAAGGTATTGTGGAGAGTATTGACATTTCCATACCATATATTTACCAACATCTTTATGTCATAACTTAACAGTGAGCCAGGGACTCTCTCTCTCTCTCTCTCTCTCTCTCTCTCTCTCTCTCTCTCTCTCTCTCTCTCTCTCATGATAAAATACTGATCGACTTGTACCTGTGGTTCATGTTTGTGTTTTAATTGTAAATTTAATACAACATTTTTATCTTATTTCTAATTTCTACTGTTGTTCCAGCCACATGTTGTATTGTTAATAATAATAATAATAATAATAATAATAATAATAATAATAATAATAATATTAATAATAATAATAATAATAATAATAATAATAATAATAATAATAATAATACTGTAATAAAAATAATAATAATATTAATAATAATAATAATATTAGAGACGATGATTATTAAAATATGGAGGCAGGAGGAGGAAGAGGGAAGGAATGATGATAGTTGAGAAGGTGACAGTAGTAGTGGCAAGTTTAGATGTCTAGACTAAGACGGGGTCGACACCGGCGACGTTTACTTGCGGTTTTATTTCCGGTGGACGCGTATATAAGCTCCCAGCCTCGCCGTTGAAGTCCATTCTACTTAGAGCCCTGCAACACACAACACCTCCTCTAAAGAAGCTCCTGCACAGCAACTCCTCTACCATGCAGCAACTCTCCAGCACCAGACTGTTTTGTATATAATATATTTATATAAGAAAACCACCTCTAAGAGTTTCCTTTCTCCAACCCATTCTGAGTGCGAGACATCATAACGTTAACCCCACAGTATTGCGAGAGATAAATTGCAAAAGTCCGGCAAGGCTCGGCCTGAAGATATTTATTTTATAACAGTATTCAACGTTTTCTACAACGTTTCTGTGCTTACGGTAGGGATCTGCAAACCCAAATTAGGTAATTTAAGTTATAAATTATTCATGCACAAAGTCAATAACTAGAAACTAAAATTAACTGGAATGAACGAAAATGAACAAAATGTAACTTTAGATTAACTTTAGTCGGAACAAAAAACACTGAACTGAGTAACCGTCGGTCTAGGGAAGATCCAAGTCAATTTAAGCACTGTATTATGATTTTATTTGCAGTAGATCTCACTAAAACCTAAACTTTTTCTACACATGACTTAGCCCAGATTTATTGAGTCATACCTCAGAACTTTGAACACCTACCACCTTTTCAGTTATATATATATATATATATATATAGTTTTTTTTATTGTTTGCCTATTTGCCATTCTGTTTTAAAGGTTTTAAAGTGCCTAAACATCCGGGATCTAATTATAGCTTATTCATAGAAGAAGGATTTCCTAAAGTTCAATTTTAATGATTGAATTTATGCATCTATTGTGTCATTAATTTATCATGAGCCTATTGGCATGACTAGTAGTACAGTACAGGACAGGACAGTATGTGCTAATTCTGCTGGGATAAAACACTCCACTGTCAACAGTGTGGAGTGCGATTCTTCACCTTTTCTTATGATTATAGTTAATATATACACCTGGCAAAACAGATTTAGCTATGTTACAGGATCACCTCACTTGAGAGCTGAGCTGGTAAACGTATACTGTACTAGATTTAATATGCAATCTACAAACTCTCAGAGCTCATCTTTCAGACTGATTTACGAAAACAACAACAGGCAATCGCATGTACAGTATCAATCACTCAAGGTGCCTTTCTCATATCTCAGGGTTGGCGACCATGGCCCTCCATCCCACAGTAGCTATACAGTACACGAACTATAAAATATCCGTAAATATGTGAGATAAAGCTCAGACGCTAGTACTATATTCGAATACATTTCGTTTTGCTTTTCAAACTTTGAAAGATGAAAAATAATGGTTCCCCAATTGGCATCTAACCTAACACTCTTACGATGCCATTATTTTAAGAAAGTTGTGTTACGTATGTTGGGTTGGGTCGGATAACAATGTGGGTAAGCAGATTAGGCATACAGTTAAGTATAATAGATTGGGTTAGGATTGGAAAGAGTCAATGTACTATTTAAGCCAGCTCCACAGAATAAAAAACAAAAAAGAGACACTAGGAAAATACCAAGCAGGAATATATGATTGAAAGTTTGTACAACTTTATATTAATATTGAGTAACATTTATATTCAAACAAAAAACTAGCTAGTTTTCTGGGACACAATGCACAATCTTCGCTGTCACTCGGCATCAGCCAATGAACGTCGAAGAGGATCTTAAATTTAAATATGCCAATCAATCAGAAGCGGCGATATTCCCCATTTTTTACTTTCCCGCCTCAGTTGCGCTCAGCCTCCCTTGAACAGATGGGTCA
>NW_024722497.1:0-29007 GCF_018991925.1 Homarus americanus | reverse complement strand
ATGACGTCAGTGTTAGAGCTCCGTATTAGTAGCTGTAACCACTTCCTTTCTTTCCCACATGTTGGCAGATTTGTTATCATCTTTTCACTTATGATGAAGGCGAATGTTAGGTGAGGTTCGATTAGGGTGAAATGTTCTTCAGGTGTTGGTGACGCCAGAGCCTAGTGCCCGGAGGTAGGGAAGGCGACCAAGGTGTAAGTGATTTAGTTTTATTCCATAATGTTTTTATTAATTATCAATTAATATAGTACTGTCCAGTAATCACTAAGCACTAAGTTAACAGGTAAATGTTTCTGTTAAAGCCTCGGTACGCAGTGTTGCTTGCGACTTTATTAATATTTTTCATCAATAAACAATTTACTCGTGGTTTACCATCTTATTCTACACAGTTAGGCAGGTGCGAATACCCCATTAGTCCGTGTTACCATTTATTATTTGAAATAATACTAGATAGCGACCATGAACTTTACTGTAAACATTTAGCAACTGTCTCTGCCATGTAATAATTTCTGGTGACTTTTATTATGGACACACGCTCAAGTAGGTTAGATTACGTTCGGGAAGTTGCAGACTAAATGCTGCAGAGTCTACAAGTCGTCTTACACTTGCTGCTAACATCCCCAACTGGTGGTCATGTTAGTGGAGGAACTCAACATGTTTAACCTAAGACCAAACTAAGCCACATACACTTGCTTCGTGGTGAATGAATTACTATTGGTGTAGAGTTATGTTGTCTCTCCCTCGACTCAGACACTATGAATTCCAGATCCATTGCCACCCTTCTCTCCCAGCCACCCTCACCCCAACAAGCAGGGCGACGCCCCTCACCAACAATAAGCCGCCCTCCTCACTGCTTACATCAGGGTCAAGGTGACGATCTTGTATCATTGTTGCAGGGCAGTAAAATGTAGGTCGCCAGTCCTGCTGTTGCTGGGAAAGAGAGATGAGGAAACAAGGCAAGTTGAGGGGTGTGTCACTCCCCTGTTTATGTGGAGACTCTTGCTGTATAATATTTAACATTCCATTTACCTGCAGTTATGGTGACAGTGTATTGTGGTCATCTAGTCATCTATAAATACCGGTACACTTATTTATAATTTATTTTCTCAGGTGGGGTCACGGGATACTGTACTGTAAATTTTCTGCCCGCCAAAAATATACAGAATCAAATCTACCCCAGATGATCTTATGTTAGCTTACAGGGAGTGTTTGGGTTAGGTTTCCTTAGATGTAAAATTTTGAATAGATGTTTTAAAGCTTCTCATATTACTACATTAATATTACAATAACTCACTCAATGTCAATCAAAACACCCTGAGTTATAGTAACTCAGATTTGTTCACAATGTGGTTAGGCTACATTAATATTACTCAAACTATTGTTAGGTTACATTAGTTATTTTTAAACTATTGTAATTACTACAGTGAGTGACCAATGATTAAACCTAAGTCAACCAAAGTAAATTTAGTTAAACTTATTCATTTGAAATTTTTAATAAGTTTATTCAAAATGTGACGTTTCTATAAAACACAATTTGAATAAAAGTCAGCAACACTAATAATAAATAACATATCCTCATTCATGTTTCACGAGGTTAAATTATTCTTGCAGTATGTCATCTGGCAGGCGTTTATATTTGTGTTCCTGCCCAGTTAGTCTATGATATATCGGGACAGGTGGAGTTAGGTTAGGTTTAATTTGTTTGATTAGGAAAATACTAATTAGGTTTAGGTAGGGGTCGTTAGATTAGTTATGTTATATTAAGTAAGGTCTCACAAGATTAAGATAAGAATGCCTACAAAAACAAGACGAGATGAAGAAATGTTATATTGTCATTAAGATTATATGTGGTATTCTGAAGCTCACAAAAAAATTTAAACAAACAATAACGTCTGTAATTTTATGATTTCAAGCTGCATTTTCTTATGAATTAAAGAGCTACTGTATTGATTGTATTTTAATATAATTTCATCAACATTACAGCTGTACCTGTGTGCCTATACCTGTACCTGTGTGCCTATACCACATTTACTGTGCCTCGGGAAAATTGGCTAGCAGGGAGCATATTGTCAGGCGGGAACATTTTAAACAATATGTTCAATTTCCATTGTTACGAGTTGGGGATTTAGAATATAGTTATACGTCTACCCAGATCCCAACAGGTAACAACAATAAAAAAAACAAAGACAATCGGACTATAAAAGGGTAGACAAAGGATGCGAGTTTTCGTTGTATATAATAGAGTACCATAAATCCCTTAACAAAATATTCAGCTTATAAATTACCCTTAACCAAACTTAACCTAAACATTAACAGTATATACATATTAATACAACATAAACAATTTTGAAGCAAGTGGACGTGGGGGAGGTAATACAAGATACATGTACTTAAATGAGGAGCTGAGATGGCTGACGAGTAAGGCTGAGTATTGTAGAAGACGGTAGGTAGTCACTGCACGTAGGTTTAGAGGATAGATGATCCTGTGGTCACTTCCCAGAGCCAAGTCCCTCTCCTCGAATTGGAGCTGACAAAGAAGACTTTGAGGAGGTGACGCAACCCAGGATATGGAGAAGGGAAACCTCGGAGTGGTAACTAAGACGAGTCATACACGTGTCTCGTCCCTAGATGGCGTTGCTCGTGGTGGTGGGTAGGTAGATCAGGACAATAGATGGCGTGGTTCGTAGTGCGGGGTGGAGGGGTTCGTAACACCCCCCCTCCAAAGACCTCCGTAGCGCTGGCGCGAAGGAGGTGATCAACTGGTGCGTCTGGAGAGTAGCTGCTGCATTTCCACTGGAGCTCGGGATAAGGAGTCTGCAATCAGGTTATCGACCCCTTTATGTGCCGGACTTGTAGATTATAGGGCTGGGTGAGGAGAGCCCAGCGGAGGATTCGCTGGTTGGAGGTCTTGTTGGTTTGGATGAACGTGAGTGGGTTATGGTCGGTGAAGACTAGGGTTGTTTGTGGGCAAGACTGGAGGTAACATTCAAACTTCTTTATTGCCAACACCAGAGCCAGGGCCTCCTTCTCTATGGTCGAGTAGTTGGTCTGATGTTTTTTCAACTTGGCGGAGTAGTATGCCACAGGGTGAAGAACATCAGTGGTTGGGTCGGGTTGTAGGAGCACAGTCCCCACTCCGACACCACTAGCGTCGATTTGCAGATGGAAGGGCGAGGTGTAGTCAGGGGGGTGGACTACAGGCTTGGAGGCAAGGAAGGCTTTGAGGCGGTGGAAAGACTGGTCGCACTTCTGGTTCCAGATGTAAGGAACCGCAGAACTGGTAAGGTCTGTGAGGGGTCCGGCCACGCTGGAGAAGTTACTGCAGAACCGACGGTAGTAGCCGCACATCCCCAGGAAGCGCATGAGTTCCTTCCTCGTCCTTGGAGTGGGGAAGGACAAGATGGCTCTAACGTTTGCGTCCTTGGGTCTCACCATACCATGCCCAACGATATGTCCCAGGTAAGTCACTGAGGCCCGGCCAAAAGCAGATTTAGCCAGGTTTATGGTGAATCCAGTCTCTTGCAGTCGTGCAAACAGTATCTCCAAACGCACCAGATGTTCGTCCCAGCTGTCCGACACCACCACCAGGTCATCCAGGTAGGCGAACGTCCCACCTAAGTCTTGAATTAGGAAGTTGATGGCCCTCTGGAATGTGGCCGGAGCATTAGAAAAGCCAAACGCCATAACCAAATATTGAAAAAGACCAAATGGAGTTATAAATGCCGAGATTATTTTGGCCCTATCCGTGAGTCCCACTTGATAATATCCTTTCAATAAGTCCACCGTACTGATAAATTTGGCACAGCCTATGCTGTCTATTATATCTTCAATTAAAGGTAAAGGATAGGAGTCTGAGACAGTGACCTGGTTCACTTTACGATAATCGGTAAAGAAACGAAAAGTGCCATCGGGTTTTGGAATGAGAAGGCAAGGTGAAGCCCAGGGGAAGGTACTAGGCTCAGCTAAGTTATGTTTTAACAAAAAATCTACCTCCTTTTTCAAAAACTCTTTTTTTTTTGGATTTAGTCGATAGGCTGATTGCCTAATGGGTTGTACATCATCTGAGATTAGCTTATTATCATGTTTAAGTATATTGCAAAACCCTGGGAGGTCTGATGTAACTTTAGGAAATGTTGATAATAACTTAGTGAGATCTTTTGCTTGAGATGGATTCAGAACAGAAAAATACTCATCCAAGTTGTTGAGTATGTGACTGTTAGTAGGGTTTTCTTATCAGTTGCTGTGAAAATGGGATATTATAATAGTTGGCTATTTCTTTCCATTCTTTCTTCAGGATATTAACACGTAATTTAGCTACGGAAGGATTTTCAATAAAATCCTGAGATCAAAACCTGAGGTGGCCATTGTTAAGAAAAATAGGATAAATTAACTAATGGTTCCAAAGATAAGATAAGTGGATAACCCTAGAAAATATCACGGCAGTGGATAACCAGAAAGTCCCGAAAAACTAACCAAGTTATACCTAGGAATTACACTTATGATTATTGTTCTTCTGAGAAGATCCTTAGATAAGGATAAGAGACTGAAAGAGGTAGGGCGTATTACGGCATAAATATAAAGATCCGGATTAACAACCCTGATATACTTGAAAGAGGTAGGGCGTATTACGGCATTAATATAAAGATCCGGATTAACAACCCTGATAAATGGTATGATTGACCCTGAATGAGATAATGAGAAGAACAATAATTGAGGCTTTATAATTATGGGGTCCTGGTAGAGCGTGGCGTCCCAAGATATCACTTCACCGTAAACTAGTGACTATGGAACAACCTACTCTGGAGTGAGGGTACGGCATTAAACAGATCCGGATTCTTCCCAACACTCGATAAGACTTACTACACAACTGCCATGTGTAATAACAGGTAAGCCTTATGACACTTGGAACCTAATATCCTACGTCTGTCACTCTTACTATACGATAATACCAATATATGCACACACATATGTAGGAAACTTTAAACTACCGTAAAGCAATTGTGAACAGAAGTGACTGGGAGGAATAATTAACACCGAGTAACAAGGGAGGAAGGAATATGGTACTTAAGGTCGAGTCCTGTCACGGTCGCCATTTGTTACGAGTTGGGGATTTAGAATATAGTTATACGTCTACCCAGATCCCAACAGGTAACAACAATAAAAAAACAAAGACAATCGGACTATAAAAGGGTAGACAAAGGATGCGAGTTTTCGTTGTATATAATAGAGTACCATAAATCCCTTAACAAAATATTCAGCTTATAAATTACCCTTAACCAAACTTAACCTAAACATTAACAGTATATACATATTAATACAACATAAACAATTTTGAAGCAAGTGGACGTGGGGGAGGTAATACAAGATACATGTACTTAAGTGAGGAGCTGAGATGGCTGACGAGTAAGGCTGAGTATTGTAGAAGACGGTAGGTAGTCACTGCACGTAAGTTTAGAGGATAGATGATCCTGTGGTCACTTCCCAGAGCCAAGTGCCTCTCCTCGAATTGGAGCTGACAAAGAAGACTTTGAGGAGGTGACGCAACCCAGGATATGGAGAAGGGAAACCTCGGAGTGGTAACTAAGACGAGTCATACACGTGTCTCGTCCCTAGATGGCGTTGCTCGTGGTGGTGGGTAGGTAGATCAGGACAATAGATGGCGTGGTTCGTAGTGCGGGGTGGAGGGGTTCGTAACACCATCCAAAGGTGATTAAAGTTATTTTTGTTGGAAAACTCAAGTTTTAATTCAACTCTTATGTTCCTGTCATAAGCCTTCCGCAAAAGTGCAGTGCAGTGGTTTTTACCGGGGAAAAATTGAGTGTGTACAATTTTAAAGAAAGAAAGAAAGAAATACAAAAGAAAGAAAAAGATTTAAGGAGAACAACAACAACAACAACAACAGCATAAAGAGCAAGGAAGGAGGAACAAGAAATAGCGGAGGAGGAGACCGCTAATCTCCCCGTCGGGCCACACCAGTTCCAAAGAAGAACCGACGGAATAGCCTCATTATCCACTTCTTCAGTGGTTTTGTTGAGACACACATTCACCTACAAAGATCACAGTTAGAAAATTACGACTGTTTGAGTCCTCGATTTGACAGCATACTATGGACGGATTGATACACGGACAGACACACGGACGGACTAATACACGGAGAGACAAACGGACGGACTGATACATCGACAGACGAACAGACGATCTGATAGGAAACACAGACAGATACACGGACAGACTGATAAACTAATATAGACAGGAACGGACTGATCAACCAACAGACCCACGGACGGACTAATAAACCAACAGACTCTCGAGGACAGACTAATAAACCAACAGACTCGAGGACGGACTAATAAACCAACAGACCCACGGACGGACTAATAAACCAACAGACTCGAGGACAGACTAATAAACCAACAGACACACACAAACATACAGTATAGTCGAACAGTCTACTACGGACCTAAAATAATCACTCCTATTGTTCTCTCTCCAGACGGCAGTTAACACAAATAAATTCAACTACTTTAAAACATTCCCATAATAATGGGTGTGTCATAGAGGGAAGATCAGCTAAACGAAGAATACCATTTTTGTAGATTTGTATATAAATAGAAAAAGATACTTCAGTTTCAATATTCGGTAACCTTTTGCTATAAATGAAAGTGCGAAATTATCATAAAATTCAAATTTATAGAGCATTACAATTAAATAGCAGAACATTGCTTTCTGACTTCATTCTTAACAACCCAACTAATAATATTTTTTTCTGTTTCAGATTCTGATGCATTTATAAGTTGATAATATTTGCGATGGCGAAGCTTGTGTCAGGACGAGGAACCAAAAAACCAGCCATCTCAGTCACTATCTTGGGTCTGGGAGAGCTCCTGAAGCTGCAGAGTTGTGCTTTGGCATGAGAGATGCTGGAGATACGGTGCTTAATCAGGAAATCAGTGAAAAGAACTGTGAAATTTCAAGGCCAAAGAACAAAGCATATGATATTGCCAGTGATATGACCAAAGCTGTTCGGTATTAGTACACTCTGGCTAACGGCTCAGTTCGCTTCCAGTCATAACAAGCTTCTAAGAAGATTATGAGAGAGACTGCTAGCTGAAGAAAAAGGCAAGAGATATCTCTGGGAGAGGAAACTTGCAGTTATGACAGCTTAAGCAAGCAACTGACCATAGTTATTTGATATACTCATTTGCAAGTCAGATTGTTCTCTGTCCTGAGTTTGAAAGATCGTGACTGTAAATCTGGAGGCCCACATCTCCTGTATTGCAAGCGTGAACTGAAGATTCTCAGATCGAACTGGTATTTGTCGTGCTAACAGAGAGAGAGAAGACTGGCAGGGTTTCTGATTTCAGCCAAAAGGTTCCGGAGTCCACAAGAGGACAGAGCGGCCGAGAGACAGGAGGAAGAGCGCGCGGTGACTATAGCGCCCAGAAGAGGTAAAAGGCCGATGATTGAAATAAGCTGATTCACTTAATGATTTCCCATGGCTGGATCCGAGTGTTGACTAGTAGAGAATGGCAGATTATTCAAACTGGAAAAATAATGATCCCCAAACCTTTCTAGGCAAGGGAAGATCTGAAATAGAAAGATATCCTGAGTACATAGCTTCCTCTGGCCAGTATGCATAACTGCACTGGTTCCAGAGAATGAGATAATGAAAATGCGTGCCTGGATTGACGGTGGCCTGAGAAACAATCGATGATGTTCACCTGCGAGGACGGAAGAGGATGGTAAACTCAAGTCAGCAGTCCCAGAAGAGGAGTTTGACAAGAGGATGAGAAACGGAATCAATTGTTTGTTCTTTGAGTTGAGAAGATGACGAAAGGTCACAAGTGAAAGTTGGATTCCACGTTGTTCCCCGCCATGGTGAAGGAGGAACACTACTCCTGCTGGTGAACCAGGAGGAAGTATTTGTGGCATTTCACCCAGAGAAAGATGGACATCAGAAACCAGCTGGAGATAGTAAGTGAGTAAATATTGTGAACTGTTCCAGAGAGAGGAACGGGATCAGACTTTGTATTGTTGAGGGACAGCATCAAACAGACAGAAGGTAGGGGGTAAGTGGGGGTCATACAGTGTGATAGAGCGGAAGATTACTTAGAGGAAGCTGGTCAGATTAAGGCAGAATTTCACGAACAGAGTTGCCACCACTGACATCGTTGAATCCAGGAGCGATGGCAAGATTCTTCGCACAATAGATGGTTCTAATTCTTCTTGTAAGATGAACTCCTGCCACTGAGTTAGAAAATAAACTGAAGCGAAAAAATCATGATGTTACCTTCCAACAGACAGAAATTGTCATTGACGACCTGAGGCCAATGAACATGGTTACATGATTTGCAGAGGGTCCAGTCTAGGTGGCCTGCAATGCTCTCAGGTTCTGCAGAATTTGGGTCGCTCATCATAAACTGAAGGGAAACCAGCTTCACAAACCTGGGAGACTTATTGGTCCATCCTGTCAGAGTGTCTACTTGCCAATGAAGCACCAAGGTCGAAAACATCGTTCTCCAAGGCCCACTGAGGCATGTTCTCCAGCTTGAGCTCCGAGAGCCAAACCACAGATTGTTCAGATTGTGGAGCAGACTGTGAGGAGATCTTTCCTGGAAGTTCATCCTGAGGCAAAGGGTTCTGCAGGACAATGCTTCCGGTGGGCGAGGAGGAGAAGGAGGGCAGTCAAAAAGATCTTGGATATGAGACTTATGAGAGGATTCTGGGCATGACGAATCAGTTATGACGATCTCCTTCCAGGATCAGGAAGACCCTAGTCAATCTAGGTGCCAAGACCTCACTGATCTCATATATAGATCTCATAAACATCAGCTGGCAGTGAGCCCCTCTTACCAATTGTTTCCTGGACAACCCCATGCATGTCCCTGCCTGGCCCTCGCACACCCAGAGTATAGAGCGTTGTGTACAGCAAGTGAGCGAGGCCAGCAGTCACGTGTACAGCCAGGAGAGGAGGGAAGGCTACATCCGAGCTCAGGTGGTCAGCAGGGAGGTGATGAGTAGAAACAGAAGCAAGAAAGACATGTTCTCTATGGTGTGCAGCAACACCGGGTCGTAGTAGTAAAACCGGTTTTTGTATTTGATGATTTTGTTTTCTAAAGGAATATTAAATTTAATAAATGTGTCAAGATCATTCGTTTCACTATTCTGGATAATTTTTATCCTAATAAATTAACCTGATACATTTACTTTACTTTAAATAAGCTATTTAGTGGTGTTGGTAAAAGGGTGGGAATACTGAATTTTCATAAGATTTCAAGTTAAAATTTACCTAGAAAAAAATGAAAACTTTTCAAATCTGAAGATATCACATGATTCTGCACATAGAACTACATCATTAATACCATGGGCCGATTTTTCAAACTCAAAAAAAAAAAAATTCGCCTCCGTATGACACACCCTATTCCCATATATCAACACACAAATTCGAATGTAAGGTTGCGGACATAAATCCCCGGACACTTGACAGTATCTAGTGTGTGAGTACTTGAAGATCATTAGGTGATGAGAATGGAAGTTTAACGTATTTTCTCGAATTTGTCTCTGTATTACGGAGTGTTATTTTCAATCTGTAGTTCCGATATACAATGTAATGAAAAGCAGATATTACCAACTGTTTGGGGAATTTTGTCCACAACTGTACATTATAAAATAGAACATAGGTTAACACGATCACCCCGAACAGCACTAATATGTTATATATATATATATATATATATATATATATATATATATATATATATATATATATATATATATATATATATATATATATATATATATATATATATATATATATATATATATATATTTGTCCCGTTAGTTCGGTCCCTCAAGCTTCTAAATATTAATGTTGTTTTCAAGTATGATTCAACCATTACCAATATGTTAATAAGGAATAGCCCAAGTTTGAATGTAAATGGAAGTGTTTATTGTATTCCATGTAGCAAATGTAATTGTAATTATGTAGGACAGACAGGAAAAACACTGCAGCTCAGAATTAAACAACATAAGTATAATATCAGAACTGCATCTGAAAGCAGTGCCTTGTTCGTTCATGTTAGGAATAATTATCACCCCATTGCTTGGGAAAAAAGCTTAGAAGTATTCAAATCATCTTGTGTCACAGAAAGACTTCTGGTTGAAGCTAGTTTGATTAAGGAATTAAAATCAATAAACCTTAGTGATGGTCAGTTCAAAACTGATAATATGTTATATAAATTTATTTGTCAGTGGCCCAAGGTTAAAATGCTTTGAAAACCTTTGATCTAGATGTATGATAGTTATTTTGTGGGTCCCTTATTTCTGACCTGACCTGGCTAGTCAAGTCACCCCCCTTCTCTTAAGCTCCTCTACATGTGTGTTGGTGTGGGGATTAGTGGATGACATCATTATGACCTGATCTCATGTTTTTAAGGTCACCCTGTATATTTAAGCCTCTCTCTGTCCATGTAATCCAGTTGCCTCTGAAGATGTCTTGAATAAAGACGAAAGCTAAGGTGCTCCGTTGTTTCCATTTTCCCGTGTAATTTTATCAAGATATATATATATATATATATATATATATATATATATATATATATATATATATATATATATATATATATATATTATATATACACACACACACATACACACATACATACATACTGTACATACATACATACATATTACATATTATTGTTATACATACATAGCATATATAGAGCATATATATATATATATATATATATATATATATATATATATATATATATATATATATATATATATATATATTTCATTAGCCCAATAAAGCATGCGGACTTCTACATACAATCAACACCTCAACCCGTGGGCAGTGGGTTAGAATCCTGGCGGGTTGAGGTGTTGATTGATTATATATATAATAGGGTGTGTCATACGGAGGCGAATTTTTTTTTTTAGTTTGAAAAATCGGCCCATGGTATTAATGATGTAGTTCGATGTGCAGAATCATGTGATATCATCAGATTTGAAAAGTTTTCATTTTTTGCTAGGTAAATTTTAACTTGAAATCTTATGAAAATTCAGTATTCCCACCCTTTTACCAACACCACTACATAGCTTATTTAAAGTAAAGTAAATGTATCAGGTTAATTTATTAGGATGAAAATGATCCAGAATAGTGAAATGAATGATCTTGACACATTTATTAAATTTAATATTCCTTTAGAAAACAAAATCATCAAATACAAAAACCGGTTTAACTACTACGACCCGGTGTTGCTGCACACCATAGAGAACATGTCTTTCTTGCTTCTGTTTCTACTCATCACCTCCCTGCTGACCACCTGAGCTCGGATGTAGCCTTCCCTCCTCTCCTGGCTGTACACGTGACTGCTGGCCTCGCTCACTTGCTGTACACAACGCTCTATACTCTGGGTGTGCGATGGCCAGGCAGGGACATGCATGGGATTGTCCAGGAAAGCTCTGACTTGAACATTGGTGAGGCTGCAGGTAAGAGGGGGCTCACTGCCAGCCTGGATGTTATCGAGATCTATGAGATCAGTGAGGGTCTTGGCACCTAGATTGACTTCAGGAGTCTTCCTGACCCTGAAGGAATCGTCACCAACTGATTCGTCATGCCCAGATCCTCTCATAAGTCTCATATCCAAGATCTTTGACTGCCACTCTTCTCTCCCTCCTCATCCTTACTGCAGAGCATTGTCTGCAGAACTGCCTCGGGATGAGCATACCAGGAAGATCTCCACAGTCTGCTCCACAATCTGAACAACCTTCCTTGGCTGACCTCAGGAGCCTGCTGGAAGAGAATTATGCCTCGGACCTTCGGAGAACGATGACTTGACCTGGTGTTGAACCAATTTGGGTAGACACTCACGATGAATTGGACACAATAAGTCTCAGGTTGTAGTTGGTTCCCTTCAGTTTATGATGAGCGACCCAAATTCTGCAGAACCTGAGAGCCGTTGTGAGCCACCTAGAATGTGAGACTGACCTATCTGCAGGTAAGCAAGTCTATCAGGCATGACCCCAGTTTTGATGGCACTGCAAATCATGTAACCATAGTACTGGTCAGTACTCAGGTCGTCAATGCCAGTATGTGCAAGCTCAACGAGTGGGAGGGCCAACTGTGATTTTTTCAAAGCTCGGATTTATTTCTAACTCAGTGGCAGAGTCCAGCATCTTGCCAAGAGGACCAGACCATCTGTTGTTTGAAAGAGTCTTGCCATCCAGCTCCTGGATCAGATGTCTGAGTGGCAACTCGTTGGTGTGGAGGTCACAAACAATCCAGACCAGCTTCCTCCCAATCTTCCACTTTATCCACTGTATGACCCCCCCTTGCCACCCTGTGTTCGTGTTGGTGCTGTCCCCTCCAATGGCCTGTAGGGCCTGGTCTACGTTCCTCTCTGAGCCAATTCACAATGTTATCTGCCACTATCTCAGCTGGTTTCCTGATGTCATCTTTCTCTGGAGTGAAATGCCACAAATACTTCCCTCCTGGTTCACTGCAGCAGGAGTAGTGTTCCTCCTTCACCATGGCAGGGAACAACTTGTCAGAATCTCCAACTTCACATGAACACTAGTGTCATCCCTTCTCCCCATCAAAGAACAAACAATTGATTCCATTTTCTATCCCCTTATCAAACTCCTCTTCTAGGTTACTGACAAGTTTCTCCTGAGCTCTCCTTACTTTGTTATGATCTATCACCAGGTGAACATCATCAGGTGTTATCAAACCACCGTCAACCCAGGCAGCTGTTGCTATCTCTGCAGTTTCTCTGAGATCAGTGTGGTGTCGCATGCTGGCCAGAGCTATGCTCGGGATATCTTTCCTATTTCGAATCTTATGCCTGGAAGGTTTGGGATCATTATTTTCTGGGTTAGGGACAAAGTCACCATTCTCCTGGTCAGCACTCGGATCAGCCATGGGGAAGTCATTAAACTCTGAATCAGCTTGACTCTAATCATCGGCCTTTTTTACCTCACCCTGGGCCTTCTCAAGTCTCTTTTCCTCGGCAACTCTTCTTCTCTTCTGTCTCTCTGTGGCAGCCTCCTGTCTCTTGGACTCCGGAATATCTTGGCTAGAAATCATGAGAGCCCCTATACTGCCAGTCTTCTCTCTCTGTGCTTTGACAAATGCCAGTCTGATCACAGGAATCTTCAGTTCACGCTTGCAAATACAGGAGATGCCTCGATTTTACAGTCACGATCGCATCCAAACTCAGGATGAGAACAATTGGGCACTTGCAAGTAATTATGCCAAATAACTGGTCCAGTTGCTTGGCAAAGCTGTCCTTAACTGCAAAAGTTTTCTCTCTCCCAAGAGAGATATCTTTGCCTTTTCCCAACTGGCTAGTAGTCCTCACTAATCTTCTTCTGACTTGTTATGACTGGAGGCTTGAACTGAGCGTTAGCCAGAGGTGTACTGTGCCAAGACAGCTGGTCATATCACTGGTAATGTCTTTGTTTGTGTAAGTTCTGTTCTTTTCACTGATTTGCCTGATTAAAACACCGTATCTCAAAGCATCTCCTCAATGTAGGCAACTCCGACTTGGTAGGAGCCTTCTCCCAGACTCCAAGATAGTGACCGGAGATGGCTGGATTTGGTTCGTCCTGACACACAGCCATCGCAAATATTATCAACTTATAAATGCATCAGAATTCGAAACAGAAAAAATGTTGTTAGTTGGGTTGTTAAAGAATGAAGTCAGAAAAGCACGTTCACTATTTAATTGTAATGCACTAATGCAGCTGTACGTTAGATTTTCGATAAATTTCACGCTAAAATTTACCTAGCAAAAGGTTGCAAAATATTGAAACTGAAATTATTTTCTGTTTATATACACTAAAATCTACCAAAAAAGTGATGGGCCATTAGTTTTAGCTGATCTTCCCTCCTATGACACACCCTAATATATAAGACCCTTAAATTCAGCCATTTTTCGATTCACCAATCTTATTTTATCGAGTTTCTTTTAACCTTACTCAAGCAGCTTATAATTACTGTATTGTAACTGCGAGCCAAGAACGAATTTAATACTCATTGTTTTTTTTAAGGGGGATACAAAATAAATTAACAGTGTTTGTACGTCATGATAGTCCCAGCTATTAATACCAACAGAGAAATTAATAAGTATTCAATTTTAGAACCATGTTAAGTTAAAGAATCCTGAATCTATTTGTAACCTTTATTATATACGGAATATGTATATATATATATATATATATATATATATATATATATATATATATATATATATATATATATATATATATATATATATATATATATATATATATATATATATATATATCTGTCTTGTCAGCTTTCTCGATTACATATACCGCCATCTCGAGAAACGAAAAACGTCTGTAGCTGTCGCCTTCATTGATTTCACTAAAGCGTTCGACCTAGTTGACCATAATATAATCATCAACAAAGCTATTGACCTCAGGCTTCGGAGAAGTCTTATACCATGGCTTACAGACTTCCTCAGTGACCGACGCCAAGCTGTACGCTTCCGAGGGGCTGTCTCCACCTTTCAGTCACTCACCTGTGGCGTCCTCCAAGGCACCAAGATGGGACCACTCTGCTTCCTTATACTCATCAATGATGCCCTAAGAGAAACCCCTGCTCGCTGGAAATATGTCGATGACTCCACCATTGGGATCAGCGTCAACAATTCTGCTCCCAACTATACCGCCCTTCAGGATTTATTGAACAGTCTCCAAAACTGGGCCACCAACAACCATGTCACCATCAACCATACCAAGACCATGGTTATGCACATCAACCTTTCCTCCGACATTGTCCCACCTCCTTCCATTACTCTAGGTCCGAACACAACAAACTAACTAAATTGGAAACACGTCAGTGAAGTTGTCAAATCCTCCAGTTCCGTCTCCACCTCCTCTGCTGACTCAAGTCCCTCGGAGTTCCTGCACCCGAGCTCCTCAGTGTTTACTTAACATTCATACTTCCTAAGCTCACCTTTGCCTCCCCTACCTAGTCTTCCTCCCTAAATGCCACACAACGTAAACACCTAGAAAAGTGCAACACCCTCAACACACTGACCCTTTCGACTCTCACTGACCATCACCACGACCTCATCTGCAAATTTGGTAAGAAGCTTCTACACCATCCTCGACACCGGTTCCTACTACCACCTGAGATCCCTAGCCCGAGAATTGCTGTTCGACACCACAACCGCATCCAGCCCATACGTGCACGAACTGGCCCAGTCCCAACCATTGTAAAAATTATCAATAACTTGTAATAAACCAGTGTATTCACTCCCAGTAAATGCTACTTCTTGCACTGTCACTATGTTGAAATGCACTGTAATTTGAGCTTTTCCCCATCTAGTTATTATATATCCTATTTGTATCACTTATATTACTTGTATATTATTTGTAATTCGAAACCCATTCCCCAAATATGTAACTGTATATTTTCAGCCTTCTGGCTGCCAAGCTCTTTCAATAAACCGTTAATTATTATTATTATTATTATTATTATTATTATTATTATTATTATTATTATTATTATTATTATTCATAGTCGAACAGTCGACTACGGACCTAAAATAATTACGCCCATTGACCTCTCTCCCGACGACAGTAAACACAAATAAATTCAACTCCTTTAAAACATTCCCATATATCAACACACAAATTCGAATGTACAGTTGCGGACATAAATCCCCGGACACTTGACAGTATCTAGTGTGTGAGTACTTGAAGATCATTAGGTGATGAGGATGGAAATTTAACGTATTTTCTCGAATTTGTCTCTGTATTAAGGAGTGTTATTTTCAATCTGTTGTTCCGATATACAATGTAATGAAAAGCAGATATTACCAACTGTTTGGGGAATTTTGTCCACAACTGTACATTATAAAATAGAACATAGGTTAACACGATCACCCTAACAGCACTAATATATATATATATATATATATATATATATATATATATATATATATATATATATATATATATATATATATATATATATATATATATATATATATATATATATATATAAGACCCTTAAATTCAGCCGTTTTTCGATTCACCAATCTTATTATATCGAGTTTCTTTTAACCTCACTCAAGCAGCGTGTAATACTGTATTGTAACTGCGAGCCAAGAACGAATTTAATACTCATGGTTTTTTTAAGGGGGATACAACATAAATTAACAGTGTTTGTACGTCATGATAGTCCCAGCTATTAATACCAACAGAGAAATTAATAAGTAATCAATTTTAATACCATGTTAAGTTAAAGCATCCTGCATCTATTTGTAACCTTTATTATATACGGAATATATATATATATACCTGGTGTTAGTGCCATAGTAAATTAATATACATTACCTGTTCAATTAAGTCAATGCGGTATATTATTGGTATTTAGTATAACATGGTGGACCTTAACACGTTAATATAGAACCGGTATTAACAATAGACTAATTTTCCTCGGTGCTCCCTGATTCCTCTCTCTTACCAACACGTTCTTCGTTTTCATCTATTTTCTTCTTCTTTTCTTCTTTGTCTGTTCTTATTACGATTTATTCCTCCTCCTACACCACCACCTTCTTTCCCACTTCCTTCTTCACCTCCTCTTCCTTCTCCACTTCCGCCACCCTGGATCAGACACCACCACACTTGACACAACATCAGCACCACCACACCTAACAAAACCACCACCACACCATCAGCACCACCACCACACCTAACAATACCACCACCACACTAACACATTACCACCACCACACTAACACAACATCACCACCACTACACCTAACACGACACCAACACAACATCACCATACCTAACATAACACCACACACAACACCACTACCACACACAACACCACTACCACACCATCACCACACCTAACACACTACACCACCACACCACCACACCTAACAACACCACCACCACAACTAAGACAAACCTGCAGAACAACGCCTCAGCCATACCTGTGGTTGAACCGACACTTGAAGTCTGCTCGAGTTGACAACAGAAATATGGCGACAACCAGGGCTGTGGAGTCGGAGTCGGAGTCGAGGAGTCGGAGGAAATTTCGGCTTGTGGGGTCGGAGTCGGAGTCGGTAAAATTGTCCAGACTCCGACTCCAGCTGAATCTTGATTGCACTGAATTGCCATTTTCTTCACGAGCTTAGTAATAGTATTAGTATCTGAGTATTTCCCTCCATTATTTAATTATATTAAATCCCTTCAGCCCACTATAAGAGGGTTGATAGAAAAAAAATGAAACTTCTGGTTTTATTTAGTCAACTGCAGGAACAGTTGCCATCCTGCGTGTAGTTTGAAAATGTAATGCTAATATAAATCACAGAGTAATTTGTAGCTTAGCAATTTCCTCTGACTTACTTCACATTTTTACATCTATTATTCTATCATACAACCTCTAAGACAGTTCAGAACTTCAGTGGGAGCTTTCTCTATAGATAAGGATTGGAAGAGTTTTATTGATGTGCAAATTATATATACTAAATATATTTTCAAATTATCATGTGTACAGTGCAGTACTATTACACAATTTTATCTATCTACCTATATATATCTAACGTAGATAGATAGATAAAGTGGTGCATTGCTTAGATAGGTAGGTAGATAGATAGATAGGCAGAGATCGGGACCGCAATACTGTCCGTTGAGGAGCACGGTATTTTACTAACCAGAAATGGCAACCCTTACTTTATATAACTTTATTGTAATTAACATTATAAAGAAGCCATACCTGCTTACCCAGAGATTGTAAAAGATGTAGCTAGAGCTGTGACAGCAATGCCACCCACTCAGGTCAGTGTAGAAAGACTGTTTTCTGCACTGAAAATAATCAGATCAGATTTAAGGGCTTCCATGAAGGAAGATCTGACTGAAGCTATTCTGTTCCTAAGAACAAATATATGAACTCAGGCATATTCATTGCAGTGATTCCACTGATCCCACTAATTTTCTTAAATTATTAAAAGAATTTATTTCCATTTTATAAGCATTATTATGAATGTATTGTAACAGGCACAGTATAGCACTATAATTTTGGACGATAGTCTCTTCTTTACCATTTGAAATTTTGAATTATATCAAATTTTGTTTCGTTGAAAACTGCACAGAGGCTCTCAGCTACAAAACAATTAGCTACAACCTGTTTTTGGTGAGATTAAGGCAAATTTAATTTAATAACTTAATCATGTAAGGTTTATCCATTTTCCTTAATAAGGTATTCATTTCTTTAATGTACATAAATATATAACTTTACTTTAAAAGGAATTGTAGGATCATCATTTAGATCCACATCAGATTATGAGCTTAAACAAAATTCATATGCTGAGATCGAACTTTTAGATATACATGTAAATGGTGTTTTCTAGTTAATATCTTGAATTCTTAATAAATTTATTTTTCTTTTGATTGAAACTTTGAAAGTCAAGCCTATCATCTTTTTGTAGTTCTTAAATATCGTCCAGATCATTAATAAAGCTGTAGCAGTATAGCCACGGTGTTTTACTTTTTACCTATGCAGGCTACAACATACAAATTACAATTAGGATGGTAGAAATAGTTGTTACAAATAGGCCAAGGAGTCGGAGTCGGAAGCATAAAAATTTGAGGAGTCGGAGTCGAGTCGGAAGCATAAAAATTTGAGGAGTCGGAGTCGGAGTCGAAGGTTTTGTCTTCGACTCCACAGCCCTGCATTTTTTACCTGTTTAATATTGTCTAATTTGGAGGAAGTGGAGGTGGCACTGCTGCACCTGGTGACCTCATGGATAGGTAGCGTTGTCTAGTGGTGACACACACACACACACACACACACACACACACACACACACACACACACCACTTAACATTAAGACACGACCGCCGCCTCTACTACCACCATTACAGACACATCTCATTACCGTCCACCAGTCCTTGACCTCAGGAAGATGACACAACCTCCGGCAAGTGTCTCGTTAAAAATTAATGTTTCTTCTCCTGTTATAGTCATGAACTTAACACACTGGTGATGTTTGGTGGACATTTAAAGTGTTTGTAAAGAGTGGATCACAGCAGCCAGATCTGTTAGGTGGTGGAGTGTGTGTTGTGTTTGTGTTGACATAACCAAACCATTGGTCATCTTGCTTTAATATTAATACCCGTATGTTAAGTTTAGCTTTAATTAATAGTATCGTTATTCACCATTTAGGAACATTATATTT
The DNA here is from genome assembly GCF_018991925.1 of Homarus americanus. Taxonomy (NCBI): domain Eukaryota; kingdom Metazoa; phylum Arthropoda; class Malacostraca; order Decapoda; family Nephropidae; genus Homarus; species Homarus americanus. Next base: position 9,772 of record NW_024722497.1, on the reverse strand, counting down.
TGGTAATTCTGTTTATAAAGGGTAAAGACGAACTTAGTTTTATAGGAAATATTTAATAGATTTTCTTTGATTATGTATAAATCTTCACAAATATATCGCAATATATTTTTTTCGCACTTGTAATTCCTGTCATGTTATGGCTGAGAATGGCAAGACACAGCAGCACACACTGCCCCTCATGCTCAGTTATTCCTTCTCTGTAGTTACTGTAATTGAAGTGTTACGTCACACATCGTTACAGAAGTTAAAGAAAAGAGAATGACACTGAAGGGAGAGTTTATGTTTGTCTTGACTCCCTCCACCGTGTGCCCTAGTGAGAATGGTGGTCACGGGAGAAGAAAAACCACCACGACCATCCGGGTCTCTGGGCTCAATAACAGAGGCGCCAACTTTTGGCAAACTTTTTATGTACAACTGTTGTGGGTGAGAGTCTGTCAATAGTTTCTGTGACTAATATCGATAAATTAACGTTATTTAAATACATAAAACCTCTGCTCAAAGTTAACACAGCGTCAGAATCATCACGTATAGATCAACAACTTCCATGCCTCTGTTTAAAGGGTCTAAAAAACTCCCTCTTTGCTACCATGGTATTACAGACACTTAAGTACAATGGTGGTAAGTTAGTCGTCACTCTCATGTGTGGTAAATACTGTTTCCGTCCCTTCTCTTCTTCTTGGCTTTTAATTAAGGGATATTTACGTGTGTGCAAACATAGTTCCATGACCGGGTATTGGTAACAGCTGACTGGTAAGTTGCCGAGGTCCACGCGTATAGTGTACAGATAACGAGAATTTGACCGCTTATTTGGCCTCTTTTGTCGTAAGTTATTGCTGCACCATTTTAGCGACATTCACCAGCCCTGTGACGACTGACCCAGGCTGACTGAGTGGCACAAGTCACCCCAGAAAACGTTTTGTTTAACTTTGGCGTCCGATGAACTATGGTGAAGGTTCTGCCAGGTGTACGATGAACTATGGTGAAGGTGGTGCCAGGTGTACGATGAACTATGGTGAAGGTGGTGCCAGGTGTACGATGAACTATGGTGAAGGTGCTGCCAGGTGTACGATGAACTATGGTGAAGGTGCTGCCAGGTGTACGATGAACTATGGTGAAGGTGCTTCTGCCAGGTGTACGATGAACTATGGTGAAGGTGCTGCCAGGTGTACGATGAACTATGGTGAAGGTGCTGCCAGGTGTACGATGAACTATGGTGAAGGTGCTGCCAGGTGTACGATGAACTATGGTGAAGGTGCTGCCAGGTGTACGATGAACTATGGTGAAGGTGGTGCCAGGTGTACGATGAACTATGGTGAAGGTGCTGCCAGGTGTACGATGAACCATGGTGAAGGTGTGCCAGGTGTACGATGAACCATGGTGAAGGTGCTGCCAGGTGTACGATGAACTATGGCGACGGTGCTGCCAGGTGTACGATGAACCATGGTGACGGTGAAGGTGCTGCCAGGTGTATGAACGGTGATGCTGCCAGGTGTACGATGAACATGGTGAAGGTGCACCAAATTATTACGATAAACTATGGTGAAAGGTGCTGCCAGGTGTACGATGAACTATAATTGAAGGTGCTGCCAGTGTACGATGAACTGTACTGGCGAAGGTGCGCACCGGGTGTGCGATAAACTATGGTGAAGGTGGTGCAGGTGTACAAATGAACTATATGGTGTGAGGTGCTGCCAGGTGTACGATGAACTATGGCGAAGGTGCTGCCAGGTGTGCGACAACTATGGTGAAGGTGCTGCCAGGTGTACGATGAACTATGGGCTGAAGGTGCTGCCAGGTGTACGATGAACTATGGTGAAGGTGCTGCCAGGTGTACGATGAACTATGGCGAAGGTGCTGCCAGGTGTACGATGAACTATGGTGAAGGTGCTGCCAGGTGTACGATGAACTATGGTGAAGGTGCTGCCAGGTGTACGATGAACCATGGTGAAGGTGCTGCCAGGTGTACGATGAACTATGGTGAAGGTGCTGTCAGGTGTATGATGAACTATGGTGAAGGTGCTGCCAGGTGTACGATGAACTATGGTGAAGGTGGTGCCAGGTGTACGATGAACAATGGTGAAGGTGCTGCCAGGTGTATGATGAACTATGGTGAAGGTGCTGCCAGGTGTACGATGAACCATGGTGACGGTGCTGCCAGGTGTACGATGAACTATGGTGAAGGTGGTGCCAGGTGTACGATGAACCATGGTGAAGGTGCTGCCAGGTGTACGATGAACTATGGTGAAGGTGGTGCCAGGTGTACGATGAACCATAGTATGAAGGTGCTGCCAGTGTACGATGAACTATGGTGAAGGTGTGGTGCCAGGTGTACGATGAACCATAGTGAAGATGCTGCCAGTGTACGATGAACTATGGTGAAGTGCTGCCAGGTGTACGATGAGCTATGGTGAAGGGTGCTGCCAGGTGTACGATGAACTATGGTGAAGGTGCTGCCAGTTGTACGATGAACTATGGTGACGGTGCTGCCAGGTGTGCGATGAACTATGGTGAAGGTGCTGCCAGGTGTACGATGAACCATAGTGAAGGTGCTGCCAGGTGTACAATGAACTATGGTGACGGTGCTGCCAGGTGTATGGTGAACCCTGGTGACGGTGCTGCCAGGCGTATGGTGAACCATGGTGACGGTGTTGCCAGGTGTATGGTGAACCATGGTGACGGTGCTGCCAGGTGTACGATGAACCATAGTGAAGGTGCTGCCAGGTGTATGAATATGACTCCAATATATTCTCAGCATTGTATAAAAAATGAACGATCGTCATAAACAAAAATTAAATGAAAGCTATTAGTAATGTTTTTATTTTAACTTGTATGTACAAAATTATTGAACGCTCAATATAATTTCCCTGACAGAGTGACCTAAACCCTTACCGGACTAGACCCTTACCGGACTAAACCCTTCCCGGAGAAGAGGTGTGTTGAGTGTTAGGTTTGGCAACATACGTGTGCACGGTGAGGACAACAAACGTGTGCACGGTGAGGACAACAAACGTGTACATGGTGAGGACAACATACGTTTGCACGGTGAGGACAACAGACGTGTGCACAGTGCGGATAACAAACGTGTACACGGTGAGGACAACACGAGTGCACGGTGAGGACAACAGACGTGTGCACGGTGAGGACAACAGACGTGTGCACGGTGAGGACAACGAACGTGTGCACGATGAGGACAACAAACATGTGCATGGTGAGGACAACATACGTGTGCACGGTGAGGACAACAAGCGTGTGCACGGTGAGGACAACAAACGTGTGCATTGTGAGGATAATAAACGTATGCATTGTGAAGGCAACAAACGTGTGCACGATGAGGACAACAAACGTGTGCACGGTGAGGACAACAAACGTGTGCATGGTGAGGACAACAAACGTGTGCACGGTGAGGTCAACACAAACGATATTGCACAGTGAGGACAACAAGTGCACGGTGAGGACAACAAACGTGTGCACGGTGAGGACAACAAACGTGTGCATGGTGAGGACAACATACGTTTGCACGGTGAGGACAACATACGTTTGCACGGTGAGGACAACAAACGTGTGCATGGTGAGGACAACAAACGTGTGCACAGTGAGGATAACAAACGTGTGCACGGTGAGGACAACAAACGTGTGCATGGTGAGGACAACATACGTTTGCACGGTGAGGACAACACGAGGCACAACAACACGTGTGCATGGTGAGGACAACAAACGTGTGCACAGTGAGGATAACAACGTGTGCACGGTGCGGATAACAAACATGTCCACGGTGAAGACAACAAACGTTTGCACGGTGAGGAGAAAAACGTGTGCATAGTGAAGACAAGAAACGTGTGCACGGTGAGGACAACAAACGAGTGCACGGTGAGGACAACAAACGTGTGCATGGTGAGGACAACAAACGTGTGCACAGTGAGGATAACAACGTGTGCACGGTGCGGATAACAAACATGTCCACGGTGAAGACAACAAACGTTTGCACTTTGAGGAGAAAAACGTGTGCATAGTGAAGACAAGAAACGTGTGCACGGTGAGGACAACAAACGAGTGCACGGTGAGGACAACAAGCGTGTGCACGGTGCGGATAATAATCGTGTGGACGGTGAGGGCAACAGACGTGTGCACGGTGAGGACAACAAACGTGTGCATAGTGAAGACAAGAAACATGTGCACGGTGTGGACAATAAACGTGTGCACGGTGAGGACAACAAACGTGTGCACGGTGAGGACAACAAACATGTGCACGGTGAGGAAACGTGTGCAAGTGAAGACAAGAAACATGTGCACGGTGTGGACAACAAACGTGTGCACAGTGCGGATAACAAACGTGTACACGGTGAGGACAACAGCGTGTGCGGTGAGGACAACATACGTGTGCACGGTGAGGACAACAAACGTGCACAGTGGGGACAACAAAACGTGTGCATAGTGAAGACAAGAAACATGTGCGCGGTGTGGACAACCAAACGTGTACAGTGCGGATAACAAGCGTGTACACGGTGAGGACAAACACGTGTGCACGGTGAGGACAACATACGTGTGCACGGTGAGGACAACAAACGTGTGCACAGTGAGGATAACAACGTGTGCACGGTGCGGATAACAAACATGTCCACGGTGAAGACAACAAACGTTTGCACGGTGAGGAGAAAAACGTGTGCATAGTGAAGACAAGAAACGTGTGCACGGTGAGGACAACAAACGAGTGCACGGTGAGGACAACAAGCGTGTGCACGGTGCGGATAATAATCGTGTGGACGGTGAGGGCAACAGACGTGTGCACGGTGAGGACAACAAACGTGTGCATAGTGAAGACAAGAAACATGTGCACGGTGTGGACAATAAACGTGTGCACGGTGAGGACAACAAACGTGCACGGTGAGGACAACAAACGTGTGCACGGTGAGGACAACAAGCGTGTGCACGGTGCGGATAATAATCGTGTGGACGGTGAGGGCAACAAACGTGTGCACGGTGAGGACAACAAACGTGTGCATAGTGAAGACAAGAAACATGTGCACGGTGTGGACAATAAACGTGTGCACGGTGTGGACAATAAACGTGTGCACGGTGAGGACAACAAACGTGTGCACGGTGAGGACAACAAACGTGTGCACGGTGAGGACAACAAACATGTGCACGGTGAGGACAACAAACGTGTACACGGACAGGTTTACATGGCAGTTACTACCTGTACGTTATTCATGGTGACCGCCCACAACACAGGAGTGAGGTTTAACTAGAAAAATGTAGACATTCATTTTGTATCAAAGATTCATTCAAATACAACCAAAAACCAGACAAAATACGAAAGAGAAACCTTTAAATAAATCCCTTTATGGATGGTCGGGGAAAATATCAACAAATAATGTGTTATATATTCAGTAATTTTTGTAAAACATTTTCTGCACCGTTTATTGTGTTCATGAATTTATTGTCGGTATTTGGTGTCTATTGTGGATTTTGTCGTTTGTTTGTGGAAGTCGAGATCACCGGAATAGTTGTTGTTGTGGTCACAGAAAGTATAGCGTCTTTAATGTTTGTGTACACCAGGTGGCAGGTGAAGCGCGTGACCTGAGGATATAAGTTCTGATAAAAGGTTAGTTAGTGATTGTTTCGTTTGATTGATTGTTTGTGTTATTGTTAGTTGAGGCAGGAACTTTTTGAACTAAGAAACATGAAAAGTGACTAAGCATAAATAGCTGTTTTTAAATGGCTTGAGAGTTATACGTTTCTCTGTCTGTCTGTCTGTCTCTCTAATCTGAAGTAACTGATTATTATAACTTTTCTCCCTCGACCCAAAAACTGAGTTCCAGATGACCAGCGTCAACACGGCTCAGACTACAGCACTAAAGGAGAGTTTATCAGCAGCTCGAGTGTTCTGGTTCTCTTACTAACTTACCTCTAACACTTCCTACTGCGTACGAGGTAATGATGAAGTAATTAAACGTTGATTATTCCTGTAACAAATTAACACAAAGGTGTAAAAAAAAGTTCATTTCATGACTGCATAAATCCGAACGTTGGTTTTTGCAAACTCCTCTTCTAGGTTACTGACAAGTTTCTCCTGAGCTCTCCTTACTTTGTTATGATCTATCACCAGGTGAACATCATCAGGTGTTATCAAACCACCGTCAATCCAGGCAGCTGTTGCTATCTCTGCAGTTTCTCTGAGACCAGTGTGGTGTCGCATGCTGGCCAGAGCTATGCTCGGGATATCTTTCCTATTTCGAATCTTATGCCTGGAAGGTTTGGGATCATTATTTTCTGGGTTAGGGACAAAGTCACCATTCTCCTGGTCAGCACTCGGATCAGCCATGGGGAAGTCATTAAACTCTGAATCAGCTTGACTCCAATCATCGGCCATTTTTACCTCACCCTGGGCCTTCTCAAGTCTCTTTTCCTCGGCAACTCTTCTCCTCTTCTGTCTCTCTGTGGCAGCCTCCTGTCTCTTGGACTCCGGAATATCTTGGCTGGGCCAATAGGCCCGCTGCAGTTTCCTCCATTCTTATGTTTTACACGTTTGTTGTCCTCACTGTACGTTGTACGTTTATTGTCACCGTGCGCATGTTCTTGTCTTCTATACGCATTTATTGTCTCACCGGCTCTTACGTTGTCTCTAAATACTGTGTCCACACCGTGCACATGTTTTCTTGTCTTTACTATGCACGTTGTTGTCATCACCGATGCACATTTATTCACCGTCACGATTATTATCCGCACCGTGCACGCTTGTTGTCCTCACCATACTTTCGCTAAACACACGTTTCTTCTTTGCACATTTTTCTCCTCACCGTGCAAGCGTTTATTGTCTTCACCGTGGACATGTTTATCACACCAAATACACACGTTATTATCCCTCACAATACACGCTGTTATCCTCACCGATACACTCATTATTGTCCTCACCGTACGCGTTTCTTGTGCCACGTTTTTCTCCTCACCGTGCAAACGTTGTTGTCTTCACGTGGACATGTTTGAAATTTATCCGCTGCGATACTACGGTGATATCACTGTGCACGTTGTTGTCACACCGTACACGTTTGTTGTTGTTGCACGTTTACTATCGTGCGCACGTTTTGTTGTTGTCACCGTGCACGTTATTGTCCTCACCGTGTACGTTGATATCCACCGTCACGTTTATTATCTTACATTGCTGTCACCGTGCCTGTATATTGTCTCACCATGTCACTGCACACGTTTGTCCTCACCGTGCACGTCTGTTGTCCTCACCCGTGCACTCGTGTTGTCCTCACCGTGTACACGTTTGTTATCACACTGTGCACACGTCTGCTTTGTCCTCACCGTGCAAACATATGTTGTCCTCACCATATGCACGTTTGTTGTCCTCACAAATGCACACGTTTATTTGTCCTCACAGTGCACATGTTGTCGCCTAACCTCAACACACCTCTTCTCCGGGAAGGTCTAGTCCGTGAGGTCTAGTCCGGTAAGGGTTTGGAAGTCCTCCTGTCAGAAATTATGAGCGTTCAATAATTTTATTACGCCACAAATTCAAAATAAAACATTACTAATAACTTTCATTTAATTTTTTGTTTATGACGATCGTTCATTTTTTGCTTGTCTGAGAATATATTGGGTATATTCATACCTGGCAGCACCCTTCACTATGGTTCATCCCGTACACCTGGCAGCACCGTCTGTGGTTTGCCGCCACCTAGCAGCTACGTCACCATGGTTCTACGCGCCTGTAGCACCGTCACCAGGGTTCACCATACACCTGGCAGCACCGTCACCATAGTTCATTAGCCACTGGCAGCACCTTCACTGGTTGTCATGCACCTGGCAGCACCTTCACCATAGTTCATCAATACCTAGCAGCACCATCACCATAGTTCATCATGCACCTAGCACCATACCATAGTTCATCGTACACCTGGCAGCACCTTCACCGCAGTTCATCGTACACCTGGCAGCACCTTCACCATAGTTCATCGTACACCTGGCAGCACCTTCACTATAGTTCATCATTACCTGGCACCACATGCACTGGATTCATCAGCCCACCTGGCAGCACCTTCACTATGGTTCATCGTGCACCTGGCACCACCTTCACCACCAGTTCATCGTACACTACCACCTTCACCGCCAGTTCATCGTACTGGCACCACCTTCACCACCAGTTCATCGTACACCTGGCAGCACCTTCACTATAGTTCATCCTTACACCTGTAGCACCTTCACTATAGTTCATCCCGTACACCTAGCACCACCTTCACCCATAGTTCATCGTACCTGGCACACCTTCACCATAGTTCATCGTACACCTGGCACCACCTTCACCACAGTTCATCGTACACAAGCAGCACCTTCACCACTGGTTCATCATGCACCCCAGCAGCATCTTCCACCATAGTTCATCGGCCACCTGGCACCACCTTCACCATAGTTCATCACGCACTTCGCCGCCAGTTCATCGTACACTGGCAGCACCTTCACCATAGTTCATCACACCTGGCAGCACCTTCTCACCATAGTTCATCACCTGGCAGCACCTTCACCATAGTTTATCGTACACCTGACGGCACTTCGCCGCGGATTCATCGTACACCTGGCAGCACCTTCACCCGCCAGTTCATCGTACACCTGGCAGCACCTTCACCGCAGTTCATCGTACCTGGCGGCACCTTCTGCAGTCCATCCCGTACCTGGCAGCACCTTCACCACATAGTTTATCGGCCCACCCTGGCAGCACCTTCACCTGGTTCATCGTGCACCTGGCAGCACCTTCACCGCAGTTCATCGTACCTGGCACTTCCTTCACCATAGTTTATCATTTTTGGCAGCACCTTCGCCATAGTTCATCGTACACCTAGCAGCACAGCCACCACCAGTTCATCGTACACCTGGCAGCACCTTCACCATAGTTCATCGTACACCTGGCACACCATAGTCCATCGTACACCTGGCAGCACCTTCACCGCAGTTTATCGTACCTGGCGGCACCTTCCACACGTTCATCTGGCACACCTGGCAGCACCTTCACACGCTAGTTCATCATGCACCTGGCAGCACCTTCCGCGCAGTTCATCATGCACCCTGGCACCACCTTCTACATGAGTTCATCGTACACCTGGCACCACATACCATAGTTCATCGTACCTAGCAGCATCTACCATAGTTCATCGTGCCTGGCACCACCTTCACCATAGTTCATCATACACCTGGCAGCACCTTCGCCATAGTTCATCGTACACCTGGCAGCACCTTCACCGCAGTTCATCGTACTGTGCCCACCTTCACATAGTTCATCGTACACCTGGCAGCACATACCGCGTTTATCGTACACCTGGCAGCACCTTCACCATAGTTCATCGTACACCTAGCCGCACCTTCACCATAGTTCATCGTACACCTGGCAGCACCTTCACCATAGTTCATCCCGTACACCTGGCACCACCTTCACCACGTTCGCCGTACACCTGGCAGCACCTTCACCGCAGTTCATCGTACACCTGGCAGCACAGCCACCTGGTTCATCGGCCGCACCTGCTTCCGCAGCACCATAGTTCATCGTACACCTAACACCACCTTCACCGCCAGTTCATCTACACCTGGCAGAACCCTTCACCATAGTTCATCGGACGCCAGGATTAAACAAAACGTTTTCTGGGGTGACTTGTGCCACTCAGTCAACCTGGGTGAGTCGTCACAGGGCTGGTGAATGTCGTAAAATGGTGCAGCAATAACTTACGACAAAAGAGGCCAAATAAATGGTCAAATTCTCGTTATCTGTACACTATACGCG